>NW_006767434.1:230842-288511 GCF_000264995.1 Punctularia strigosozonata HHB-11173 SS5
AAATCAAGTGGAAAGCTGGGGACGTCACCTGGCTCCCGCTTGACAAGATTGACGGTCTCGAGCATTTGAAATTATACCTGGATGAACAAGGGGTCAGCAGTGTCGCGGAACTCCCGGAAGGTAGTGGAATAATCGAAGGAGACGACCCGCAGATCTTCGCTGGTGGGATCACCCTGTGTGTCGACGATGCCGGTGGTCGGTGTGGACACCGACTATATAATGACCTTCGGATAGGTGATATAGGCACCGTTAGCTACTCTGCAACCTTAAGCCGATCTCCACTCAACCGCCACTCACCATCGTATATGCCCCCTTCATCTGACTCGACCGCGGATCCGCCTGCGAAGAGGCGGGGTGCCACCAAGCGTAAAGAGCCGCCAACCGCAGTCGACCCCGACCCGGCCGTTAATGCACCGCCGCCTAAGGATGCTGCGTCAACCACCGCCGATGTCGACCTAATGCCGCTCCCGGGTACGACACCGGAAGGCGAGGACGTGGTGATCATTACCTGTTGCAAGGGCGTCGAATTCAACGCCACCCATAAGGAGTTCATCGTGGATCACGTACCTGCCCCGATGATAGGATGCCCGTTCGATGTGTACCATTGGAAGGACGTCGAGCGTTACCTTCGCTATGACGAGCGCATCCGTGGCGGTCTTGCCTCTGTCGACGAGCCGGTGCCGATTGGGTACTACTCCCTCCGCTCGACGCTCAGGAAGCTTGTCGATCCCAGCGTCGCTTCACTATCAGGGTTCGACGATAAGGGAACGGCTGAGGTGGAGGGCGAGCCGATGCGACCGATCTTCTTCCGGCCGGAAGTTCAGGAGGTCTTAGGCGGACACGCCGCCAAGCGCGCTGCTAGATCGAAGTCGGCGAAGGAGGGACAGGAGAAGGCCGAGGGGACCCAGGCGAAGAAGATCAAGAAGCAGTCGGTCGACGATCACGCGGGGTCAAACCAAGGATCACACAAGGTTCCCGGATCGTCGGGCTCGTCACTCGGCGCATTAGGGGTCGACGAAGATATCATTCAATTTGCTATCGCGCAAGCTCTTCGTGGACAGATGCGCGCTCAACAGCGCCGACGGGAGCGGGAATTGGAGAAGGGTTCGCGCAGGGGCGCGTAGGCGTGGGATCGAGGCGGAGGATTACCATATTGGGCGAAGCGGTTTCCACTTCGGGAGGGCGGATGTTACGTGCCGGTCCTGCCGGAAGCCGAGACCGAGAACTTCTTTCCTTTTCTAGCATCCGGCGCTGATGCGCCTTTTGACTGTTTGATCCTTTTGCTCCACTTCCATGTGCTCAAGGGCCCGCGACGAGGTATAAAAGACAAGCAGCCTCGTCGCGAGGACCTTTACCTTTTGGTTTCGTATCTTACCTCGAGTTGCTCAATCGAGACTTGAACTCTCTATCGTTGTGCCGCTCGAGAACCTTATCGTGTGAACGCACCTTAGCCGTATTCGGCTTTGCCCGCGTCACAGCGGGGCACCCGTGACTCATTGAATACGGGCTTGCTTTCGGCGCAGACTGCTGCGGAAAGCTGGTTGACCAACTTGGTTGCAAGCATTTTACGCATCCCTCGCACGCCGAATAACATGCGAATGTCAATGGAGGCATCGTACAAGGTCAACGCGTAGTGCGCAGATGCACAAGAACAAATGCGGTTGTTCTGAATTGAACACGAGGACTCGATCGACGTGCACCAAGCACTCTTGTGCTATGTATCACCTCAGGAGATGGCCACTTGTGCTGAGTAAAATTCGCCCATGATATTGCGTGTACGTACGCCGTTTCCTACAGCCAATCAATGACGCTTGTACTGTTCTCGCTGCGCCGTTGCTGGAGCTCAGTGACAGTATAGCCGGCACCGTCTGATCTTATCTAGTGGCTGAGGTAGACGTAGATCTTCATGCTCGTTCTCGACCCGTTTTGACCCGGACGCACCACCCAAGGTAAGCTCGTGAACCCGCGTCTAACCTCGCCGAATCAAGACGACAAAATTGTTTTATGGAGTTGTAAGGCGTCGATCACGAAGCATGGCGAGCTCGCAATACACATCCGACACCTTCAAACCGCTTTTGCTGAAAGTCGTCAAGACTCCGGAGTACTTCACCCCGGACGACCTCAAAGCAGGCCTCGAACACATCCTGACGCCGGATGCCGCGCTCCCCGCTCAAATCGGCGCATTCTTGACCGCGCTGCACCTCGAACGTATCGAGCGCCGACCCGACTCGCTCGCTGCCGCTGCCGACGTCCTTCGTGCTAGAGCGATCAAGGCAGAGGTTATCGGAGCGGACGAAGATTTCGTGGTGGATATCGTTGGGACAGGCGGCGATGGGCACAACACGTTCAACGTCAGTACGACCGCCGCGATAGTCGCTGCTGGAGCAGGCGCGCGAGTCATCAAAGTGAGATCCAGTCGAAAGTCCCTTCGTCTGTGCGTACTGATCTACGCTGGGCCTTAGCACGGCAGCAGGGCGTCGACCTCCTCATCCGGTTCCGCCGACCTCCTCCAAGCCCTCGACTGTCTTTTCACCGCGCCCTCCCCCTCGACACCCAACCCGATCCCGCGCCTCCCCTTCGCCTTCATTCTCGCACCGCACTACCACCCCTCGCTGGCCTACCTCGCGCCCTTCCGCAAGTCGCTCCCCTTCCGCACCATGTTCAACGTCCTCGGGCCGCTCATCAACCCCGCCCGGCCGAAAGGCATGGTCCTCGGCGTCGCCGAGAAAGAGCTCGGCCGCACGTTCGCGGAGAGCCTCCGTACGGGCGGCGTCCAGCGCGCCCTCGTCGTATGCGGCGCCGAGAGCCTGGACGAGATCAGCTGCGCGGGCAACACGTACGCGTGGGAGCTCAAGGACGGGCAGATCACCGAGTCGACGATCCACCCGGTCGACTTCGGGCTCGGGACGCACAAGCTCGAGAGCGTCGCGGGCGCGAGCCCGGCGGAGAACGCGGCGGCGTTCAAGGCGCTGCTCTGCTCTGGGAGCGACGTGCCGGAAAAGCTGACGCCGATCCTCGACTTTGTGCTCCTCAACGCGAGCGCGCTGATCGTCGTCGCCGGGCTGGCGGACAATTTCAAGGACGGGGTGCGGCTGGCGAGGGAGAGTATCACGTCCGGGAAAGCGTGGAAGGCACTAGAGGCGTTCCGCGAGGCAGGCAAAGAAGCCGCCGCATTGGCCTAACGGAAAATGCGATCTCTAGATGAAGTTAGGGTCATCGTAGGTTTTTTATTGTTATTTGAGCGGGTGCGGTTTGTAAAGAACAACAGAATGTACTATGTATCCTGAACCCCGCGCGCAATGAACCACAGAGCCCTACAAACACCCCTTCAAAAACTCCGTTGCCTGCGCATAAGCCTCAGGAATGCCCGGTGCCTCCATTTTATGGTCAGACGTAGAATGCAGCCCGTGCTCTGCCCGCTCGACGACAACCAACTCGGCCTTCACCCCGGCCTCATGCAGTGTGCGGAGCGTGGCCTCGCTTTCGTACAGAAGCACGAGCGTGTCCTCGTCCCCGTGTACGAAGAACGTCGGCAGGAGCTCCTCCGCCCTCAACTCCGGGAACACCGCGCGCTCCGCTGCAGGCAAGGCCGCCGCGCGCTCCTCTTCCGTCGAATACGTTGCCAGCTCGGCCGAGAGCCCTTTCTTCCCCGTGAGGTAGTCGAGGTACAACCCCTCTTGGATGACCCAGGTGGCGAGCGAGGCGCGCCCGTCTTCGCTGTAGGGCACCTTCGGCCCGAGTTCCACCGCCGCCCCAGAATGGGATCCCGCGCGGCTGTGGGAGGACCCAGTGGTCCGTCAGGAGGGCGTCGCCTATGCCGAAGAGGGAGAGGACGGCTTTGGGCTTGGAAGAGGCGTGGAGGGCGTAGACGCGCGACATGTAGCCGCCTGCGCCGGAGTCGCCGGAGACGAAGAGACGCGATGGGTCCGGAGAGGCTCCTGAGGGGAGGTGAAGGGCCAGCTGGCCCGATGAGATCTATGCCGAGAGGGCATGAACGTCTTCTAGGATTTGGTGCGCGGTCGAAGGGACTAGTAGTCGGTGGTCCGCCGAGAAGAAGAACTAGCCACGTTTCAGAGTGGCCTCTTGAAAGAAGGTTGGTAAACGCGACCAGCTAGCGAGATGCGAGATAAAATGGGATGGAGTTCACCCTTAACATAAGCCATGTCGGAAACCAGTCATCTCTCCGAGAATCCGTTGCCAGACCACCGCCGTAGAAGAAGAGGACCACCGGCGCTGACCCAGTGGCCCCTTGAGGAACATAGACGTCCAAACTGATGTCAAGTCCGTCTGCTTGAGCGTACGTCGTTGTGATCGGCTCGTCGCTTATCTTCTCCACGACTGCTACTGCCAGATCTCGAACCAGACGGATGTATCAGCCCCGACCTATCGCACAACCAAACGAACAATTTGCGCCCGCAGAGGAGCAATCCAAGGACGAAGCGGCGGTTGAGCTGTTCGCCGAGAATCAGACGCGTGTATCGGCATAGCTGTCAAATGCCGCCTGAAATGGTACGTTAGTCCTCCTTAGTTCTGACCTCGACCACCAGAGCTTTTCGTCCTGCTCGATCGCCGTCAACACCACACCAGCAACCAGACGAACGGAAACAAAGGGCGTACCTTTTCATCGGGCACCTTGCGCTTTTTGTCGTTTGTCTCCTTACCCTCACCCTCCGTCTCCTCCGCCTGACTATCCCTGGGAGCCTCTCCGAGGATCGACACGATATCAGGGCGGATGTTGGCAGCGTAGGGGTTGAGAGAAACTAGCCCCCGGTCTGGGACCTCGAGCCATACGATGTGCGTTCGCGGCTCGTGCCCCAGGTCCTTGAGAACGCGGCCGCTGTGCGCTGCTGTGCGGATGAACGGAAGGTAGAATTCCTTCTCATTTGCTCTTCGCTCGTCTGGAAACTTGCTCCATCGACGCCTGTCCTTGGTATCATCATAGAAACCGTCCTTCGCGAGTTTCTCGAGCACAGACTTTGCGACGCTCTCATCGGTACCGGGATCTGGCGAGACGGAAAAGAGCTTCTCGACGAACTTTTCGGTAGGGACGACGAAAGCGTTTCTGCGGACTTCTTTCGCTACATGAATGTCCATCGTCTCAGCGGTGTCAACGTACTGAGTGTATTCGCAGTGGTGGCGGCCCTTCGGAGGCGTGGTGAATGATTAATGATCTCGAGAACTCCGACAAGCATCCCTTTCATCACCTGAGCTAACTTTGCGTGATGACACGGCCTGCCGGTGAGTATACTGTACAACGCGTACCCGTATTGACTTATTATCTTTCTCACGCCTCTCGTCTCTTTTATCGCTCGAATCCATGGACGTATATCTGTGCAACATCTCATACTCGTTTGCCTCGTGCACCTTATATGGGACGAAGACAAGTTAACCAGGATACTCATCCTGTTCGTATTTAAAAACAGAGTTTTTGCTTGACAATCCGAGCATGCCGCATAAGGGACGCAATGACAGCTCAAACAAAGATCGTAGAATTGGACGTTAACATTGAGTTTGATCTGATAAGCGTAAGCGACAAAGCAGGGATAGCATTCCGACAAGGAGTTACGAGACAACATCCAGCAGCAAGAGAGGGAGGGAGGAATGAATCATGAATATAACATGGCGTAAGTACGCCAGTCCGCAGCTCGGACATTGGGTCTGCGTCCCCGGGACCGAAACACGAGAGATATGGACAGATTGTGAAGGCAGGATGAGGCAACCAACAGGGAGCGGTGCGTTGACGATGAGTTGAGACTGGAGGTCGTCAGAACGGCGAGCCGGGGTTGTCTTCGCTGTGCTTCGCGTTACAGATCTCGTCACCACGCCGTCGCTGTAGGTCTTGCCCTAGTCACCGCCCTTCTCGTCGCTGTCGCTGTCGCTGTTGTGGTCGTCATCGTCGTCGTCGTCGTCATCGTTGTCGTCATCATCGTCGTTGTCCTCGTCCTCACCATCGCCCTCGTCCTCACCCTCGTCACCCATGTTCTCGTCCTCGTCCCCCTCTTCGTCCTCGTCCATGTCGTCTCCCCCAATCTTGGTCTTCATCCTCTTCGGCATAGGGCTCGGGGACTCTGGACGTGAAATTTTGGAGGCGGATTTCTGTTGCTTAGGCCTGCTCGGGCTGTTCTCCCATATCTGGGTTGCGGCTGGGACTCCAGGGTCTTCATTTCCCCCAGGCGACGCAGCGATTTCGGCAATAGCCTCGTCAAGGAGAGCGAGAACTTGATCGTGTATGACCCCAGGAGTATAGCGATCGTAGAGCGCATAAGAGAGGACGAGGAGTTGCCACCATTGCTGAATGAGCTTCTTCAAGCTGCCCAGCGCCGGGGTAACTTTAGGGACGACATATTGGGTCAAATGCTTCGGATTCTGGAACAGTTTCAGCTTGTTGGTGTAGAGCATGAGTTGGTCGGATGAATCAAAAAGAACGTAAGCTATGTTCTGGAGCTTCAGCACTTCCGGAGAGCGGTCGTCGCGAAGCAACTCAGGGCGGCGGTGTCCGCCAGAACCCCGTCGAGTGATGGCGAGGTAAACGAGGACCCAGAAAAAGGATTCGATGTCGTGGATGACGTCGTGAGGAGCGTTTTTCAAAACCGCCCTGAGGCGTGGATACCGAATGCTCTCCAACATTTCGCCACTCATGAACGCCCTCGTGCCCTACTCAGAATATTGAGAAGGAATCAATTCACGAACATTATGCATACCGTCCGCGTCGCGCTCGCTGCTTGCTCGCTATAGATATCTGGCCATCGGTACTAGCGGGGTCGTTAGTCCGTGGATTACGTGGGCGTACAAGATGCACTGACTCTGGGTGTGAATATCCTTGTACGGACCTATCGGCAGTATATCAGCGAATGTGACATTTACTGAAGCTCCACCTTACCGCGCGCTGATCTTTAAATTTGTGGCGGGCTCCTTGTTCGGAATATATCACCTCCTTGACGCTCCCATATCGACCCAACAGATCGGCAGCCTGTTCGTACGTGATTTGTCTATCCGCGCCATCCTCGTCATCCTCGTCATCCTCGAACTCCTCAATCAGTCTTTGGCATCTTCGCGCATTATTGCACGGGGTTGGAAGCGGCAAGAACTCTGTCTCAAAGATCTTGCCGTGTTCGAGGTCGATGAGGCAACCTACTTGGTCCTCGTCTTCCTCATTCTCTACAATCAAGATGTTGCCCGGGCTAATGTCCCGGTGCAGAACCCCCGCGAACCAGAGATCTTGATGACCTAAAGCGGCAGTAGCGTCTGTCAATCACACCCGGAATCCGATACGAAAGAGTTGGGCGGACCTGAAACAGCATCACGCAGGGCACGCAGAAGCTGCAAGACGTTATCGAAGAACTTGATAGGCTTCCCGAAGGTTTCCATTAGGGTGTAGCTGCGAACGCGAGGGTCGGGTTTGTGCTTGCCGGCGATGACAACCCGATCCTCCGAGGCGAGATGGATATATTGCTCAGGGCTCTCCGCATCGTCGCCCTGCCCGTCGTCCCGGGCCCTCTTTCGCGAAGACTTACCCACTTTGGCCAGGTCACCTTTCTCGGGCTCTAGACCCCGTCGGATGCATGATATCGTGTGGTCGAGGAGACCGTCGACGAAAGCGTCCCTGGTGTATGCGATCTTGCACACTCGCGATGGCTTTTTCAGACGCGATCGAACTTTTTCTTCTGTGGGCGCGGACGCTAGGCGCCAGATGCGCTTGAGCACATATTTCTGCAATAAAGGTCATATGTTAACGGTGAGGAGATGCAACTGCACTAAAAACCACCTTATCAGGATTTTCCTTCTCGTGCACTCTCCAAACCACAGTGCCGCTTCCCGAAAGTGAGGCTGCGCGTATGAGGCTGAGGGCTTTCTCGGTGACGAGGACGTGTTCGGATCCCTCAGAGCGCACGGTAATTTGCCACTTCGTCTCGTACAAGGACGATCCAAAGTCCGTATACTTGACGGAAGGGTCGGTGGACGGCACCGCACGGCCTTCTGGGGTGACGAGCAGCATATCGGGGTCCCAACCTAGTCTTGACGGTGGGAGCCGAGAGAGGGCCATGATGACTCGAATGAACTTCTTCGGTTGCTGTACACATGACAAGTCAGTAGCTGTATTGAACAGCCAGCGCGCGAAATCCGAAAAGAGAGCGAAACGGACTGTATGTATGTCGATCAATTCACGCGTCCCTATCAACCCGGACTTGTCGCATATCCAGACAGATAGTTTGGAACCACACAGAAGCAACCCGAGGGCGAAGCGGCGGTCCAGTTGTTCACCGAGGACCATTCGCATATATCTGCACAATTGCGCAACCCCTTCTGCCACGGCAGAGGAGTCGGCTGCGCGCTTGACCTCGACTGGTGTGTGCACTCGTACCCAATATGTTCCGTCATCGTTCTGACCGTCACAGTCGAATCAGCTTCGGCGGCTAACGGCGAGTGGGATCAGACCACACCTGATTATCTTGGTCAGTCGCGACTTGCTCCGGCCCCTCGCCAATGACAGCCACGATGTCGGGTCGGAGCGAAGTGATACCTTTCCGAAGAGTTTTCAGAACCTGATCCGGTTGCGGTAGCCATACGGCGTGCGTCCTCGGCGCCGGCTCGCCCTCCAAGTCCTTGAGCGCACGTCCAATCTCTGTCGCTGCTTGGATGAATGGTCTATACAGCTGGGCCTCTGTTGCGCTGGCATCGAGTGGAAAGTCCGCCCAGCGGCCCGCAACGTATATCTCATCCTCCTCGAGCTTCTTCAATATCTCGGCTGCGGCGCGCCTGTCGCGTGTCGGATCGTCATCGGACAAGATGGAACGAACGAAGCGGTTGGTGGCGACGACAAAAGCGTTGTCCGCGAGTTCTGTAGTCACTACTTCCCGCATCTTCGCAACGTCGAGCAAGCCTCCAGTGTGTTCATGAAGAAGCTCTGATGTCTTCGTGGGTGTGGTGAAGTGAAAGACGCTCGACGGCTCCGCCGACGGGTCCAGCTCGTAATCCCGAACCATAGCCTAGGGGTCTGCCGTGAAACACGGGATCCAGATTCAACGCCGGGATGGGACTTTTAACCAGGTGCTCGACGCGGTCACGTGCCTGACGCCACACAAAGAGACACCACAATCTGTCGAGGGAAACACCACGACGAGTAATGATGCTTGACTGTGATCGCCTCGTTTTATGCCTATCATGGCAGGATTCGTGCACCTTATCATACCAGCACGCTGAAGACGGCTGCACCGACCATGTCCTGTCCTTGTTTCTCGAACGGATCGCTATCGTACAAGGACATCACCTTCAGGAGGAAAGCATGCACCGACATCCCGGGATATGATGCATCTCCATCTCCACAAAAACCGGTCTCAGCATCGATTTTATGATGAGAAGGCCGATTACGGATCGCCAGTACGTTCTTGGAGCCTGCGTCTCTTCTTCGTATCGGTCCGCCATTGTTCTGGCGTCGATACATGACCCGCGCGATTGCGCCTCGCGGAAAAAGCTTTCCACAGCTTTCCTTATTGGGCCTCTCCTGTATTCTTTCTCGGAACAGCATGTTGCAAATGGATTCCTCCGTCGTCAATATCTCCCTCGCAGCAGTCCTTCATTGATCTCGTCTGGTACAGCAAGAGGTCACATCTAGTTAATCATAGCGGCTATATTGATTGACGTCCCTGTGCGCCTGAGGAGGATCCTCCTCTTCAAAGCCGTCGCGAGGGTCGTACAGATGCGCGGATCGCGGTCCATGATCCCGGGAACGTGGCAACTCGGAAATCGCGGGCAGGGCATCCGCTTGATGTGTCCTAGCCAGTCTCTGCTTCGAATGACTAGAGCTCGACCAGCCGGGAACCGTATTCTCATCCCGCGAAGGGGCTTGTGATCGATGACGTGGCGGGGTGCGCATGCGTGCGTCGATACGAGGGTCCGAAGGCAATGAGTAATCGTCATAACCGGAGGGAGGAGCGGGGGCCGGAGGATCGAACTCTTCACGCATCCATCTATCGACATGGGATGCTGCCTGTGACGGGTCTTCGGGGTGAGCAAAACGACGGGCGCGACCGTGAATTTCAACGAATTCAACATCAGATCGAGCAGGGCGAGCTTGGAGTCCGAACTCTCCGTGGACGTCTGCTGAATGCTATGTACGACATTAGCACATTGCTCCAACGAGGGACGTGAACACATACATAGCCTCGGGGTGACATCGTCGTCTCATGTTCTGCAGGCAATAGTGAAGGATGAATGCGCAAGGTTGACAGAAGGAAGCTTACCCTCACGAGCAGGACGTCTGTAACTTTCGTTGGGCATCTCTACGTCTCGACCAGACCTAACGGGTGCGAGAGGTATGGGCGGTCGCGGAAGCGGCACCTGGCGATCCTGATCGGGCTGATGGACCGAAGAGTAGTCGTCGTCGACGCCACCGGTGCGGGCGTAGTCTTGGCGATACGAAGTGCACTGGCGACGCATAGGGACGCACCGACCTCGGTCTAGCGCATATAGCGATTTTCAGGGAACACGATGATGATCGTCCTGAACAAAGAAATCGGGCAGTAATACTTCTCGCACACGTGATTGCTCATCTAGTCCTCGGCCCACAATCATACATATTCCATCTCACCTGCCTCACCGGCCCGCTATCATTCGCATATATGGGTATGACTCGCATCGACCGGCCCATCCCCTCGCGAAAGCGCTCCGTGAGGCTGCCTTCACCTTAACGGGTAATCGGGTCTGCAATAGTGAGCTATCGCGGTTGATGAAGACCTACCCTATGCTATGCGGAACACGTGTTAGCTCCGACTGCTTTAATTACTTCGCTATTTCGACACAAATAATCACGTCTTCGTTACTGCGCTGCATTTGATTGGGCTGTGGACCCCGCAGGTGTGATATATAGGGCGTATACGTTCGCAAGATGAGGCGGGGATTCGGTCCTGCAGATGAGTGAGTCATACGGAGCAAGCGGCGTGCGTGCGCTACCGCTCAGCGGGAATGAAAAGGGTACTGTATAACTTACGAAGAAAGTGCGGGCGGCCATACGTGCAGCACGAACCGGAACGGCCGTTCCTAATTCACTGAGTCGCCAGTAATCCCGGTCGACAGGTTTTTAACGTTCCCAAGCTCTGTTCGAGCGCCTGGGCGAGTTCCTGGGTTCGCGCTCCGTACGGCGTACGCCGTCGTCAGCGCGCGAGGCAATGCCCAGTCACGTGCGGCGACGCGTCTCGACATGCCGGCACGTGCAACGTGCGACGCGTCGGGCTTTGCCCGCAGCGACGTTATGCTCCTGCTGTCCTCGTTAGCCACATTTTCTCAAATCCTATCAGGTCATTGATATCAACGTGCCTAAGGTAAAAACTGGATCAGTATCTCTGGCGATCGTTTCCGGTTATTGTGTTCTGTCTGTATCCTGTGATTATCAAAATGTGTTCCCGATTGCGCACCCTCCGAATGGGCTGAGAATCCTCAAAATTTTTACACCGTGACTCGGGGTCTGGGTGTGTGCTCCGATACAGTCGCTTCACTTGAATAAAGCCGGGGGAAACATATACATTTATCCCGACTTCTTGCAGTCCAAGTATCACTGTACGATATTTTTCTTAGTAGATGCCGCCTGGTGCAGAAGAGAAGTAACACCATTGTATTGCGATCGAGGTCCACGAACTGAATGCGTACGGTCATATCCATCCTAGCGTCCTTGTGTCCTCGGACTTCGTCGTCCATGTATGGAGAACTGCCCTTTACCCCGCTGCCCCGACAAAGGTCCGGAATTCGAGAACGGACGATGCGCCATCGGGCGCTCCAGCCCCCCGACCAACATAGATCATTGGGGGAGCGCACGATACCGCTCCTATATGAGGCATATGGCACGGATATGTACGCATTCGCCCAACTTGACTGCATGCGAAAATTTACAATTTCGGGACGCGAAGAGAGGACAGGACTTCTCACCTGTCTCGCGCCTGGACCTCTGGACTCTCTCAGAGATGACATCGATGAGACGCCGGGGGTCTCGGTAGTTGATATGCAGGCTGAGAGAGGTGGTATCTGAGAGAGAACGCAATGGGATACGCCGCTCAGAGGGTACACAGAGTGCGCCTTGGTGACAAACAGGACGCGCCGACTTCCAGAAATATATCTCTGCCGACCATCTGGTTTCTGAGACGCGTGCACGCTAGAGTCTAGCGAGAGCCGTATGCATCGCAGAAATGTAAATCTGCTGCATGACGGAAGAGCGCGAGAAGAGCGCGACCACCCTCAGAACAGAGCGCGATCCACGAGTCGCGGTTGGGTTCGCATTCTGAATTAAGCGAGAGCGAACGAATCGAGATCGACCCTCTGCAGTCATGTGGCCCACGCGCCCTGCACGTACTGTGAGTCACTAGTCATGGCCCAGGCGGCCAATCTCCGTGAGCGAAAGAAGCCATTGGCTATGCGCCGCCCAACCGTCGACCGTTCAAAAGGCCTCAGGCCTTCGTCACGTCTAGGCCTCTAAGACAAGCTACCGACCGACCTGCGAAAAACGGCTCCGGTGATCAACTTCAAACTGGAAAGTGAAGAAGGCGTGCGACGCGCGAGAGGGACAAGACGCCCTCGCTGAGAACAGAGCGAACTCGAACACACGCTATCTGGTGGCGTTCGTTGCGATACCGCATAGGATCGGGAATATCTGGATGAAGCTCGCATCAGTCGCGGAGGAGAGGGCGCATCACGCGTCCCCCCGACGCTCCTCACGCTCCACCGAACGCGAGCAAATAATACCCCACGCACGGTATCGCGCCACCACGCCACCACGCCCGACGCGTCAAATCCCATTCAACGTCGTAGTCGAGTGACATATGATATTCAGGGGGAAGCGAGCAGAAGGCCGACCACGGCAGAGGAGGTGGATTAATGAACGATTTCGGGAGAACGCGCGCGGTTCGTGCCCGTTCCGACCGCGTCCTGATTCTCCATTTGACTAGGCGCGCTCACGGGCTGACCAGGATGTGTACAGGGCCTGGCGTTGTATGATGGGACGTATATGGTCAGACGCCTCAGGAAGGCGCGGGATGGGTTTCATCTGCTGACCGCCGGTTGACAAGTCGAGAGGCACGATGGCGATGCCGAGAATGTGTGAGCGTATGAACGATCTTCGGTCAAGAAGCGCGGTGTTGGCGGGTGCTTGTCCTGGTGACCTGTAGGTGAGACCGCGGGTGTCTTTTGTGATCGCACGCTTCGTGGCGTCGCTTGAGCTCTTCCATGTGTTGATTTGCGTGACCAACATACCGGCGACGCGGGATCGCCAAGGAAGTCAAGATCATCATCTCAACCAGTCCGCATCCTGAGAAAACACGTAGCAGTTCTCGTAGCTTTGTAGCACCGCCTGGCCAAAAACCGCGAGCGTCAGGAATCCTGGAGGCGTTGGCCGGGACAGTGGTACCGCTCAGTCATCCCGTACATTATCCTCCAAAAATACGGCTGCGGTCGCGACTGCGGGTTAAGATGGAAGGGATACGCGCGCGGCATGCCTGCCGTCGTACGTTCTCCCGGGGTGAGAGGCGGGCAGACGGAACAGGCAGGCGGGCGTCCGCAGCGGGAGTGAAACGCGAGCATGATACTATTCTGGGCGGAGGGCGTTGAATAGCGCGGGTAGCGTTGAAGCCTCGTAGGCGTGGTACAGATCCATACTTGGACCGGAAGGCGGGATGAATTCCTCGTTACGATGGGATCGGGAAATTGATCCCGCTGGGCGACGCAAAGACGTGAGCGAAACCTTCGTGTGCCTGGAGGCGCTTCGCGGTGTGGGAGACCATGAGAGAATGCGGTAGCCTCGAGGAGGAGGCGTCGCGGGTTGATTTTAGGAGCGGGATGGTATGGCGTGCCACGCTCTGAGGAAGCGTATCTTGGATCTATATGAACGCCGGAGGAGACGTGTTGGGATTGAAAGGCGGTGGAGTCGGCAATAGCTGCTTCTGGTGTTGCCGATGTGAGGGTGATGACCGCACGACGACGGAGCGAAAACGATGGCGGGCCGGCGAACCCGAGTGCGACGCGACAGCGCGATTTGCTCCACTTGTAAGGAGCGGATTGTCAGATAAAGGGCGGGACGAAACTGACTGCGGAGAAGGACGAAAGATATGATTATCGTCGTTCTTTCATCGTTCGCTCCATCGCTGAGGCGAGGGCGAGAACCACCCTTGACGCAAGAGAAGGAAGATGTTGAAGATAGGTCAATTGCGAACGCTGTATGACGGCAGGCTGTGCCTTGGCGACACCATATGTTGGAGAGCAGCGCAAAGATAACGGGGGACTCGGCTCCGGGTACTAGACGGGATTTGAGGGTTAGTACTTGGTAGATATGCATCCACTGCCCGCAGCTCAACTGCGCATCGAGCGTCGTATAGCCCACGCGTTCGTGCGCTCGGTCTCAGGCTCCATCGTACGTGGCATAGACACTCCGAGACCGCGTGTGCTTGTCCTGCATCGATGCGCGTACGGCGGGCGTTCGATAACGGAAAACGGGCGCGCTGGCGGATCTGCTTGCTCATTGCGCCGACGATGCGCCGTCCAGCCGTAAGGACAGATAGCGGTGACCCCGGACTCCGTCGCGACGCTGGATCATCGTGTTATTGTGAGGTGAGCGGTCCATCTCCATTTCCGGGGAATACGGGACGGGTCGCAAAGGGCTCACCGAGATTATTCCGGGTGTGCTTCGGATTGGCCCGACTCCAAGGAGAGAGGCGGAGCGCTCAGCGCTCGGCCGTTCAGAATATGCATCTGACCCGACGTCGACGGAGGAGAATTCATAACCTGGTGGAGTTCGCGAAGAGGACCGTCCAGCTATTTCGCCGTTCAAGGCAACTCAGCAGGGATGTCGTATACAACGCCAGAGGACGACAGCAGTGGCGCATGGATATGCCCAACGATGATACGGAACCATGAACGAGTTGCCAGCATCCTCGTGCACGTCCCGATGGCCGGGGTCCCTAATTGTCGAAGCGGGCTGTCGTACACACGATATCGAGCGTTCCGTCGAGTGTACGAGAGCATTGAGCCTTCGGAATCCCACCGATCTGGAAGTGGTTGGGCACGGCCTGGAGATACCCGCCCGCTCTCGCGCAGGATGCTGAGAATAACGCTGCCCGGAGCAGGCGAGGCCCCGAGCAGATACTCACGAAACGAACGAGCGCCAGGACGGGGCGGAGGCTCGTCGGCGAAAGCCATCGGGAGATGAAAGGGAACCGCGAAGCCACCCCTCCACTAGAAATCAGCAACTGAAGTATTTTCGGACTCCGACTATATACGCGTCACCCCCAGCTAGTCACCCCATCCCGCGCCCTCCGCACCTTCTCCTCCTCCTACTTGCCCTTCCTGCTTACTCGGCAGCCCGCTCCCGACGATCAAGCTGGCTACGACGACGATGCTCATGACCATGCCCAACACAAACGACATGGAACACCCCCAGCAGCGTCAATTCAACCCGTACAGCGATAATGGCGGGACCATTCTCGCGATCGCTGGTGCGGATTTCACCGTCATCGCGGGAGATACGCGTCAGAGCGAAGGGTACAACATCCAGACGCGATACGCGCCCAAAGTGTTCAAATTGTACGTGTCTTGTGCCCTAGAAGATCTGCGGATGCAAACTGACCAGGCGCTTAGGACCGATCGCGCCGTACTCGCCGTTAACGGCTTTGCGGCCGACGGAAACATGTTCGTGAAGAAGGTGAAGCAACGGTTGGAGGTGGGTAGTGGCCCTGTGTGCTACATAGGCATGATTGCTCACGTGCGATCGCAGTGGTATCGCCATGCGCATGCGAAAGACATGCCGCTGCATGCCATCGCGCGCCTGATCCAAACCATGCTCTACGCCCGCCGATTCTTCCCATACTATGTCTACAACATCCTCGGCGGCATCGAGGAAGACGGTACGTCCGCTCATTCCGCACGACCTGCCTTCTCCTCACACTTCCCGACCCGGACAGGATCCGGTGCCGTGTACTCCTTCGACCCCGTGGGGTCCTATGAGCGTGAAACTTGTCGCGCGGCTGGTGCGGCCCAGAACCTCGTACAACCCTTCTTGGACAATCAGGTAAGCTCACGCCCCTCCCTCATCATTGCAAAATCGCGAGCACGGATCGCTGACCTCCCCCCGACCCTTCCCCGAACTCGTCCCGGCGTAGATATACTTCAAGAACCAACAGCCCGCGCCCGGCACGTCGCATCCGAAACATCTCCCGCTGCCGGACGTCATCAAGCTCGTGATCGACTCGTTCACGGGCGCGACCGAGCGGCACATCGAGGTGAGGTCACTTTCCCTACCCGCGTGGGACGCCTGGACGATCGCTCATCACCACCGGCTTCTTTCCAGGTCGGCGATGGCCTCGAGATGTACATCGTCCTCGCCAAGGGCCGGACATTGCAGGGTCTCGAGGGTATCCGGGGGCTCCAGGAGCTCTCGACCACACCAGAGGGCGAGCGGTTGTTCGTCGTGCGGAGAGAGCTCAAGAAGGACTGATATCGCTCCCCACCGTGTAATCTGTACCGTGTCCTGCGCGCAATGGACGTGTTTTTTGTCCTATCTTTCCTCGGTGCCGTTCTCTTGCAGTCGTTGTACGTTAATAGACTCTGCCCATCCTTCTGATAGATGTACTCCACCAACAATCAAATATTAATGCCTTCGATACACGACGTTACTCCCGCATTCGTCGCGGTGAAGGCGGCCGCATGGTTGACGGGCGCCCATTCAGTACACGGGCGGTGTTGGCGTCGCCGGAAGAATGTCAGGAGAAATTCAGCATGGGCTGATCACGCCCTCAGCGAAACGCAATCGATTATTTCCCCGCCGGTCCAATCGCTGGCGCTCGGTTCCGCATGCGGAATGCGGTGGCAAGCGAGGTTACGGACGCGAGGCTAGGGGTCCATGGGTCCAACTCATGTGGTTTCGCGTCAGAAATCAAAAAGAGGCCAATGTAGGAATTAAAGATGTCTCGATTGGCGATGGTATACTTCCCGTACGTGGACTTGCCCCTTCGAGTCGTTTTACGACGTTCAACTCATGTGCTACACATCCTGCAGTGACGAGGGCAATGAATGTACGCATCACGACGAAATTTCGGGCGTAAGGCGGGGCATCGTGTCCTGGTCGCCTGATGCTGCTCCCTGCACCTTTGTACGCCTTTTCACCACAGTGGCGTTTCGAATTCAGATGCGAGACCCAGACTTCAACCCGAACCTACCGCCGCACCAGATTAGCGTCGGTGTTTTCCCCCGCGGGCCCCGGGGGCACGCCCAATCGCTGCCTGGAAGACGTCCCTGCGTGTGGATGGCGGGGAGGCCCGGCCCGCCAGAGCGCCCTTCGTATTCGCAAGCACGTCTGCCTCGGATGATCCAGCGGCGAGTTGAGGTCGCTATTTGATTTCGTCTCCTCTTCTTCATACAGTCGTGTTTGAATGCTTTTTTACCCCGCTGGGACTGATATAGACGAGCGGGACGGGTCTCTTCTGCTTCTGCTTATCGTCTACGCTCTAGGCGAGGTGAAGGGCATGTTCGCGCCGGATATCCGAGTCGGCGTTCTTTCATGAAGACGTTTATATTCGATCGCACGTTATCGGGGCATACATGTGAAAACGGTCTGCGACGTGACGGGGGAGATGGGATGCAGAGGCGACGAAGGAGGCTGCATACCTTCTGAGAAGGGGGCGATCAGCCATCGATCGAGGTATACGAGGAGATGAATTTCCACCTACTTAAGTATGTCGCTCCTCTCCTTGCATGAAAGGCTAGGACGACCATCAGCATCGCGCCGGGCTCGGCGAGAGGACCCTTACCTCTCACTGCACTTCGAAGATGAGAGCAAGCAACTCAAAGAAGAGTTCTCCCGAGCGCAAGTGCAAGTAAGTCTCGAGACTGACTCGAACCGACCGGCCCGGGGCAGAAGGAATTGGTTCGTCCAAGCACGACCCGTCCAACGCCCATTCGTCAATGCGAACAAGGGCCATCTCTCCGTGCTCGTGGCGGATCACAAATGCCCTTTTGACCCCGTTCCTCGGCACCACATCTTCCAACCTAAGCTTCTTTACCGACCCCAAGCTACCGTGAGCCCGTTCAATCCGAACAGTGTAATGGTGTGTGGTATTTGCGTAGAGCTTGATGAGGTGAGTGCAGACGTATGATATGTCGCTTTCCACAAGGGTGAAATTCATGTAGTCCGGCTCCCAGCCAAGTACCAAGGTGCGAAGAGGGATCTCCGTGCGCGCGATCGACTGTAAGACAGGGATGACGTCCTGTATATTGAGGAGAAAACATCCCGGGAGTAGATGAAGGTTTCGCAATGTGCCATATTGCGGATTTAGATGGTCTACAAACATGTCAGATCGTTCTGATTAGCGACGTTAACGCAGATGTAGGCTGTTTCTCACCTAGAACTCGTTCGATCTCCTTGGCAGTCTCCGCGCTATGACTGCTGAATACAACACGAGGCGGCATCTTGTACCAGAATTCGCGCAAGGTGTTGGGCCGACAAAGCGAGCAAACCCAGGAAACGAGTTTGTCACTGTACCCTTGTCGCGGATACCCTTCGAACACCCATGCAAGCTTCACCTTCTTCAGTGTTAATTGCGAGCTCAAGGTGGGTAATTCGTCCTGCTCCTTATCATCGTCGTTAGAGCCTACAATCCGGGTATCAACTAGCTCTAAGGACTGGAGCTGTGGCGAATGAGCAATGAACGCAATGAGGGAGGAGAACGTCCCGTGGAAGCGATGCACGGTCAAGCTCGAGATGAGTGCCATCCGCTCAAGCAAGGTATCCTTCGCATGCGTGTGGAGAGTAGTGAAGCGGTCTCCGTCTGCGACAATCCCCACGCGAACCACGCGTTCCAGCGAAGTAAGGACATCCTTTATGTCCGTGAAGCTTCCCCAGTGGTCCTCGACCCGTCTTGTTCGTCCCTCCATGATCATTAGGGAAGGGATGGTTCGGTATAGATTTGGCGCGGCAGACAAAAAGCGATGCGCATGGGTGGCAGAGTCTACGCTGGATAAAGAGATGTAGGGGACGATGCGATCGCGAGCAAAGGGTAGGAGCGCTGAACAAACGTGAGAACACGACTTCAGGCAGGCGATCAACTCCTCCGAACGAGCCCATTCGTTGATCCCAAGTTGTAACTCTAGCTCCTCAAAGATGCGATTGAGCAGCTCCGGAGGAAGTCGGATCAGAGGGCTATTGGCGATGTTGCGGGCAGCCAATGATATATCATATCCTGAGAGATGGTGTGTGACGTCGTCTGAGCCTCCTTCCTGGTCTTTGGAATTGAGGTCATCGGCACTGGTGCTGTTGGTCTCTGACATTGGTGCGTCGACGCACTGCTTTACAGCCCGTCAGATATCTCGATGGAAAGGGTAGGTAGAGTCAACTCACCCACCCCGGGTGGCTATATGTAGTCTGCTGAAAGCCTGAGCAGCGAGCTGGCTAAACTCGATATGGACATGCTCAAGCAGCACGTGGCTCATTGAAAGAAGTCATACATCGACGTCAGCGTCAAAACTATATGCTCTATCGTTGTATAGCTCAGCAGACCGGTCTACTAGGGTGCATACACGCAATAAATGTCAACACCTGTTATTCAGCCTCAGTATTGCTTCGACTACGTATGAACAAACAACACGTACTTCACCGAAGTTGAAAGCTGAGAGCAACGAATTCCGAAAGAAAGTCACCTCTTCCGATAGGGTGTGCTATAGTCTCGAGACGCACAACGACGCATCGTGCATCATCCGAAAACAAGTCTACCCCTCTTATTTTCCATTCATCAACGCGAACGACGATGATTTCTCCGTCCTCCAAGTAGCGCCGCTGATAGACCGTTGTTGTACCTTCTTCAGGAGTTAGATGATGGAGCTCGACTGTCAGCATTCTTCGAGGACCGGGCCACGACAACTCGATTCCAAAGGTCCGAGTAACAAGTGTGTCGGCTGGAGAACATAGGAGGTAGTGGCAGATCTGTGCAATATCGTCTGACGCGATATGGAACCTGGCCCACCATGGAATGATGCTGAGCACAAGATTCGAAAAGTGGGACGAATGCGCAAAATCTTGGAGTGTAGGAAGAACGTCTTCTAAGCTCTCCAGAGGCATGTTCGGAAACAGTTTCAGGTCTCGCAAGGATCCTGCTTGTGTGCCGAGGCAGCCTATGAGGAGACCAGTGAGCGATGCATCGGAAATCAGGGGGCTCGCGGATAGCTCACCTAGTACATGTTCCATGTATTCCATCGTCGTCTCTAAGTTTTTCGCTCGACTCGACAAGTCATCGATATGAAATGGCAGTTGGTACCAGAACTTTTCCAACGCATTGGGTGAGCACAACCTGCATAGCCATGAAACGAGCTCATCATTGAAGTCATGCCGCGGAAATATCCGATCGTCTTCCCATAGGGCGGCCAAGCTTTTGAGCGATAGATGTGGCTTCGGAAGGTTGTCCACGTCGATCTTGCCTTTGATCTTGAACCTGCACTCGATGAGCTTTAAGGATTGTAGCTGAGGGGAATGACATATGAAGGAAGCGAGAGCGGCGAATGTCCCGTGGAAACGATGCAAAGCCAGGTCCGTTATATGAGCCATTTTTTCTAGCATTGCATGGCGTATGGGTGTTTGTAGGGTGATGAAAGTGTTTCCATCGGCATGAATCGCTATCCTCTGCACGCGATCTAAAGAAACCAGGATGTCGTTTGCACCGGGGAAGGTACCCCAGTGACTGCCTATACCCGTCCGAATCTCTATAAGGGTGAGACATCGGGCTGTTCGAAAGAGTTCCGGGGCTGCGGACGCAAAATTTGAGGCATGGATAGCGGATTTACGACCAGAGAGGGCGATGTCAAAGACGAGACGGCTCCGAGCGAAGGGCCGGAGGGAGGAGCATACCGACGAACAGGATTGCATGCATGCAAGAAGACCCTTGGTACCGGTCCATTCATCCCTTCTCAATTGAACCTCTAGTTCATCAAAGATGAGGTCAAGGAGCTCCGGAGGAAGATGAAGGAGTGGACTGGCGACGAGATTGCGAAGGGTCAAGGTCTGCATATCATGCTGCGCCGTGTTGTCTGTTCCTGCATCAAAATTGACAGTCACAGCATCCATCAAGGTGCGAGGATCGTGCTTGCGCTGGATGGCGAATATGTACGATGGCAAAGCTTCACCACAATGCTTGCGCGCGCCATGGCAGCGACATGACCAACCGTGGGAGAAGCGCAATAATGCTGACTGACGGCAACCACGTAATGAGATCTGGCGAATCTCAATAACCGGATCTCAATAATTATTGGAAAACAGAACGTCTCTAATCATGGGCATCTTTGGCCTTCTCGCTGAGCCGTGCCCTTCAACTTTGTCATGGCGGAATGGCACTCTAAAGGCCGGCACGTCATTTGATGACCCAGTCGTCCATATCATCTCTGCGAGCTTCGACCGCACCAACTACCGAAGCACAGTGCTGGCTGCAGCCACGTAACGACGGGCAGTATTCCAATAGTATGCACAATTAAGGTTCGAATATAAATGATCTATATATTCACACCATATCGGCCACCCCATATGCGACTCATAGCGTCGACTCAAACAGCCTTGGCCGTCCGCTCCGAACCGAAGCTGCGGTCGTCGCCGATGGTGTTCTATGCAAGGCATCAGAACTGCTTCATCGCGAGTGTAGGACGAGCTCATGACACTGTACCTGGTCAGGATAATAGGTAGGACCATTTTTGCTCGGACGGCCGTAATCGGAGACAACCTGAGTGTCTACACCTACAAACAACGTCAGACACGGGCGTAAGCCGAGTACATATAAGCGCTCACGGATGTTGCTCAGATCGATCGCGGCGTTGCCGTTTGTGACGTTCTGCCCACTCGTCCCGCCGCTCCTGCTGGCACCGGCGCGGCGGATGGAGTCGCGCGTGTTGAGGTTGTACATCATGGTGAGGGCGTAGATACGACCGAAGCACGAGTTGAAGGCCACAGCGACTACGATCAAGGCGTTAGCCACTCGGAAGCACAGAAGAAACAACGAAAGCGGAGAACATACTACTGCCGGCCGGGTCTTGGGCGTAAAGCGCGAGGATCAGCAGCGCAAAGAAGCTAGTCACACATCCCGTGCGTATCGCCATGTTCGTGAGACGCGAGATCAACCTGAGACGGCAGACTTTCGTGTGAGATACCCGTCGACTACTAAGATTGATGGATCGACTAACGTTTGCGTGGATGCGAACGGCGTCTTGACCTTCCGCAGCTGCCAGACGAGGCTAAGAGTGATAGCCAGATCGCAAGCCGTGGAGCATCCTAATTGTGGATAAATCAACTGAGAGACAACCCCGATCCGGAATCGATTCGACTCACCGAACCACACGCTATCAGTAAGGCGACAGTCCAGTTAGGGAATATCAGGGCGACGAGGAAGCTCGAACACTCACGCCACAGGTGTAACAAATTTGTCCCGCTGAGTGAGGAACGGAAATTTTACAAGAAGCGCAGACGTGTAGATGCCCGCGACCCACTGAATAGAAGCCCAGTTAAATAAGCGATGAAATCGGACGAAAGTGTGGGAGGTCGCCTTACAGCAGCCCAGCTGATACACCAAATGAGAGCGGTCAGAATGTGATTCTTAGAGCTGGATGAATGCACCCATAAGCTTTATCCTCTTCGAGCAGAAACCGGACGGAGCTTACAGGTTCCAGAATCGGAATATAAGGAACGACTGGACGATGAGCGCCGAGAACGCAGTGGCGACGCAGTACAGAGGGTATGACCAGTATTCTTTCGATATGCCCACCAGGTCGCCTGTGGACAAGGATAGAACATATAAGCGTTTGTTACTCCGAACGAAGTATATCACCCACCCCAATGCGTGACAACGTACTGTATAGTCATATTCATAAGCGAGCGAACATGCGGAGTTGACGGTACAGACCAAATACGCGGTCGCGTTGGTGGCCGCCACTCCGACCGTATCCACGGCGAGCAACGCCCAGATCGTCGCCTTCAGTAGTATGTGGTCGTTTGGGAATCGACTGAAGCAGGTCCATATCTGACGACGACATAAGAAGACCTCCTCGTAATGAGGATACGACACACACCATGGTTATCTCCCACATATACAACATGCAGTCAACCCATGTCCCAACAAGAATAGAACTACGAGACGCGCGATGAGATGCGAAGTGACAGGACAGCTTCGAAATACGGAGCCGGAGACATACCCAAGCGACGCATCGAACGCACCCATGCCTCAACTGTACACAATGGAATGTCACGTCGAGGGGCGGTCGGGAAAGAGAAGAGCGGAGCGGGGAGGGCGCAAACGCAGAGCATGTCGGGCCCGGTATATGAGGCGTAAAAGATAGTTGAAAGAAGCAGTGGCAAACTGGTTCGAAATTGCTCGGATTACATAGGCGAGGTGTGAGTGAAATGCGTTGCGGCGAGCTTTACGTCGTCGTGCTTGGACCTACACAAAACGGGCCTTCGCCGTCCAATAAAAGCGGGCCTCGCCTCTACGGGGCCTGAGAGAAGCATCAATTGGCCATGCCAATCGGAGGTGACCAGCAGTCCGTCCGGAACGCTGGTTGAATCATTCGCACTTCAAGTCGAAGAACGCTGCAGCTGTGTTGAAGTTAAGCCTATATAAGGGCCACATTCTCCATAGTGTCCTGATAGCCTTCTCCATGGCGTCCTGGTAGCGGCCCTGGTTACAGGCGAGCATTATTTTCATCATCCATGAAACATACGCGAAACTGCTTACAAGCTAGCGCTGTCTTCGCGAAAGGAGAAGCCGTTGGCGATTTGGATTTATGTCACGTGATGCTCTGCCGCCTGCCTGCCGTGTGCCCTCAACCTGCCGTCGTCCAAGCCGTCGACGACGAACTCGGATCTTCTCTCTGCTAAGTCAACGTGTTCCTCAGACAATCCAACGAACACGGACGATTACAGTACCTTGACTCTTGCTGCTCAGGGCTTCCAGATAGGCTCAGGCTACGGCAGCTCAGAGTCAGAGCCAGAGACCCGACCTTGTATACCCCCCCGGTGCCGTCCGTGGTCGCCATCAATTCCGAGGAGTCGAAAATGTGCCCTGGCGCGCGCCTGAGTAGTGTTTATGTCTCGACCGACAAGCGACATATTGGAACCGGATTAACCGCGGTAAAACATCAGACGCAGGCCCCAGTCTTCGGCTAACCGCACTACTGGCCAAAGGTTTGAGCGCTGGGTCATGAGTATGTTCAACACCCTAGGCCTGAATGTTTGCGATTGATGAACACGTTCTCTAGTTATCCTGGTCGAAGAAGTCGCGTCGCAAGCCTGCCTTCAGACCTTCGTCGTCGTTATTCGGACGGCCGGCGGGCACGAGGGTCCCATGTGACCAATACCTCCATCGCCGCGCCGAACATGACGCCAGGTGCGCGCGCACTCAACGCGCCATCCCGCTTCGTTCACCTTGATATCGCATCGCAATTGATCGCACTGAGTGAGTCGGATTGCGATGCAGGGTCATGCGCGGGACTATCCATGCAGCCGGCCCGCCATCTCTCTAACTGCCTGCTATATAGCAAAACCTTGTCATGTATGTGATCCAGTCCAATGCAAATGTTGCGACCTTTCTGCATCCTCTACGGGCTCCTCGCACTCGCTTGCGCCGTACCAGCGCGGCTTACGCCGCCCTCGAGATTTAATCACCCACGGGACTTCATCAACACGACCGGTCTGACGAACGAGGTCGGATGGGACAAGTACAGCTTTTTTGTCAACGGCTCGCGGGTGTTCATCCAGTCTGGCGAGTTCCACCAATGGAGGCTGCCCGTGCCGGGTCTGTGGACGGACGTCCTGCAGAAGTACAAGGCCGCGGGACTGAACACGATTAGCATCTATACACACTGGGCGATGATCAACCCGAAGCAGGGCGAGATCGACCTGAAGGGGATCAACGACTTACAGGCGTTGTTGGACGCTGCGAGAGAGGCAGGTTTATTCGTTATTGCCAGACCGGGGCCATACATCAAGTGCGTGCTGTCTTATTGCAAATGGTTTCTGACTAACCCCTGTCAACACAGCGCTGAGACTACTGGTGGCGGCGTTCCAGGTCATGTCTTGACCCTGCCAAATCACAATACCTGGTTCACCTATAACGGAGAAATGCGAAGCAATGACACCCTCTATCATAATGCATGGAAGGACTACGTGCGTAATCACTCCTCTCCCGAGCGTCAACGACTTTGACGCGGAGTATAGGTGAATGCTCTGGGTAGGATCATCGCCGACAACCAGGTCACCAATGGCGGCCCGGTGATCATGGTACAGATCGAGAACGAATACTACAACGGGCGTGAGTAGGCATTTGTGCCTACTTTCTCGATATCTGATACCACCTGTTGTCCAGCTGGTATCAACGAGTACTTCGATCAATTGGCGGATACTTTCCGCGGCTTGGGGGTCGTGCGTCGCGTCTCATATCTCGGACAAACGTGATATTTACGTGACATACAGGTCGTCCCGACCATGGACAACGATCCCGGAATGTATCGTAATCTGGTCGACAGTACGAACATATATGGTACTTTAGGTGTTTATCTGGCAGTTGTAGATTTGGAAGCTCATCTCGTTTGGAAGGCTTTGACGCGTACCCGCTGAGTGATCCATGTTCGGTCTGTGGATCAGAAGAGCGTCTAATCCTTGATGGTATTAGGTTTTGACTGTTCAAATCCGACGCGATGGCGAGACATCCCGACCACTTGGAGAAGCTACCACGAAAGTGTCACTCCCGATGAGCCTTTCATGATCCCCGAGTCTGTTTTTTGCACGGATAGGGAATTCCTCCTTCTGACGAAAAGTTTCCGTTCGCTATGCGCATTAGGTTCCAGGGCGGCTCGTTTCTCAAATGGGCGTCTAATCAGACCTACGCCGGTTGCCATCAGCTAACGAATCCCAAGTGAGCGCTAGATGCCGACAGATATTGATGATTGTAGTGAGGGGCTCCACCCGGTTAACGCATCATTAGCTTCCAGCGCGTGTTCTATCATCAACTCTGGGCGAGCGGTGTTACGGCCGTAAGCGGTATCAACTTTCGTCTGCGTGATGCGCTAACCCGATCCAGGAAAACTTCTACATGGTCTACGTATGTTGGACCCTGCCTTTCCGCACACATGGCCTGATGGAATACCTTGCTAGGGAGGCACCAATTGGGGACAACTACCCTATCCCGGTCAGCGAACTTCTGTAGTTCGCGAGGCGTAATGCTGATCTCTCGTGCTACGTGCCAGCCGCGATCACGTCCTATGTCCGTTTGGGTCAAATAGTCTTCGTGACTGTCATTAATTGTTTCACAGGACTACTCTGCTGCGATATCCGAGACACGCGAGCTCAACGACAAGTATGGCGAACTGAAGCTGCAGAGCATGTTCCTGCGCAGTTTTCCTGATTTCAGAAAGACGAACCTCGTTGGTAAGAGCATTTCCTGCTGTCCGGAGGGTCGACTTCATGTTTCGCCTGTCATCCAGTCGAGGACAACACTACGCATACCGGAATCGACGTTACCCACCTCCAGAATCCGGATACAGGTGCTGCATGGTTCATCTCGAGGCATGTTAATGTGAGCGATTGGTGCGCAAACCTCATACTCTAGGATACGGCTAGCTCTGACATTCTTTGTAGGGACGACAAAAGCATCTCGCTTGATGTCGGCAATGTCACCGTCCCGCAGCTGGGGGGCCAAGTGGCGATTCCAGGCAGGGATTCCGTCATCACGTCGTGGGTACTAATATCGATCCCATTAGAACACTGACCCTGACCTTCGTTACAGCACGAACCTATCATTTGGGAAGCATTCTCTGTTGGCGTACTCGACTGCATCCCTATTCACTCAGCTCGTCTTAGACAACACCGACGTATTGGTCGCCTACGGTTCAGTCGGGCGCACATACGAGGTAGCTCTGGCATGGGATAGCAAACCCAGCGCCAGCATCCATGGGACAACCACCCCGAAGACTGCGTATCGCCAGGTATGTCCTGTACTGCGTCGAATAGGCGATCTGAATTGACGTATTGCTCGCGGAAAGGGTACCTTCATCCTGAACTACGTACAGAAACAAGGCATCACGTCCATCCAGCTCACGCAAGGAGGGCAAAGCACTCTTCTGCTCCTTGTAGACTACGCAGCCGCGACTCAGCTGTGGTTGCCCACGGTCGCCTCGTCCACAGGACCGCTCAAGAACTACGCCGACCTCGGCGCCTCCACCCCCGTCTTGATCAGCGGGCCCTATCTAGTCCGCAATGCGACCATAGAGCATGGAACGATATCTCTTTGGGGTGATCTGAACGCGACGACGACCTTAACGGTACTGGCCCCCAGCTCCGTTAACGCAGTTGTGTGGAATGGGGAAACCGTACGCGGGGTGCAGAAGAATTATTGGGGTGCTTTGCAGGCTCGGCTCCACGGCCCAAAACAGACGTGGTCCATCCCCGACCTGGCCAAGGTGACCTGGCGCTATGCGGACTCCCTCCCAGAGATCCAGACCGATTTCGACGACTCTACGCTCGTCGGTGCCGACCACACAAGCACGACAAACCCGTTCCCCCCTTATTACGGTGGTCCGTGGATTCTATACGGTTCGGATTATGGTTTCCATGTGAGCATTCGGCTTTATGAGAGTCCCCGATGATGACGATGATGACGATCTCTCATTTTAGGCGGGCAATCTTCTGTGGAGGGGAACGTTCGAACATTCGGACGACCTGCCTGTACCGACCGCAGTGAACGTCTCGATATCTGGTGGGATCAACTTCGCCGCCTCGATTTGGCTCAACGACGTCTATCTCGGGCCTTCGGATAACCTGACCATGACGAACAACGAATCCTTCCCGGTCACGCGCGATATGCTGCGAAATGGTAGCAACTACGTCACCGTGTTACAAGAGTCAGCAAACGTCGACCTGTGATTCGTGCATTACTTATTTGCCGTCCGATAGTCATATGGGTTACAACCTGGCAGGGATGGTCGTCTGCTGTACGGTAAGCCTCGGTAGTCCTGCGCTCCGTTTTTCCCTATTTAACAACCAACCTAGCCCGGTGGACGGCAATTTGACATCCAGATGCCTCGCGGCATCCAGGTACGGCGACAACGTCATCCCGAAGGCACTTGTCTAACCGCTGAGTAGGGTTACTATCTGGAGGGTAGGGACGAGGGCAACCAATTCACCGGTTGGAAGGTGGCCGGAAACCTAGGTGGAGAGGATTATCCCGATAAGACGCGCAAAATCCTCAATGAAGGTGCGTTATTCGCCGCTGATGTATTCACGAGAAATGTGACACGGTTTATCATCTAGGTGGACTGTATGGCGAGGTGAGGTGTCTAATCGATCATGTTTTGAACCTGGGTGCTAAATTTGGCGTCAGCGTATGGGTTGGCACTTGCCCGGATTTGATGACTCACACTGGACCAAACGTACACCGTGGCAGGGAATCTCCAAGCCTGGTGTATGTCATCACTGGCGTCTTCACTGAATGTGCCTCGGAAATGACACGTTTGTAGGTTGGCTGGTTCCGGGCGACGTTCACGCTGTCAATTCCGGCCGGACATGATGTTCCCCTCGCATTTGTTTTCTCGTCGAATGTCGGGCATTACCGAGGTGCGTAACGGTTGCCCAGAGTCTGTGCAGGTCTCCTTGACGTAACTCATTGTGGACCATGATCCAGCTCAACTCTACGTCAATGGCTGGCAGCTCGGCAAACGCGTTGCAAACCTCGGTCCACAGACGTTTTTCCCTGTACACGAAGGCATCCTGAATTACGATGGCGAGAACACAGTCGCCGTCAGCTTGTGGGCGCTGGGCGATCAGACGCAGGATCTGAAGATCCCTTCTCTCGAGCTCGTGCAAAACGGCGTATACTCGGGAGGTCCTGGGAGGGTCGCAACGGAAAACACGGGTTGGAGCGAGCTTCGCTAAACTAAGCGAGACAGAAGCATGATTCGAGGAAATGATGTACCTAAGATACATTGCTACGCAATACAACTACATTGTCAATTGTTACAGTTTACGATTTGCCAATCGCGACTTCGACGCTCTGTAGTTTCCTACCACACTTTGGTGTTCAACACATCTTCCAGAACGTCTCCTGCAACGGATTACGGTGCTGCAGATGCTCGTCCAGCCAGATTTCAGGCTCTCCTGGCACATCCTCCTCCAATGACCACCAAAAGCGGTGGTGCTCCAGCCAGAACACGACGTTCCGCAGGGTCGGGCAGAAAGTGCGCAGTTCCATCGCCAACGCTCGCTGGTAGGGCCCGTTTGGCGGAGGCTTCCAATAGGTGATATCTACTTCCAGCTGCTGAAGGGAGCCAAGCCGTGTCAGGCGCCGATGGAAGGCGTTGCGCTGATGAAACGTCCCGCCAAGCGCGTCAGCTCCATCGGATGCTTAACACGCGCGAAAGCACTGACCGAATCGACGGGCAGACTGATCATGCCAAGGTGCACGAGCTGCGGGCAATGCGTGACCGCGAGCTCCATGACCCGCTCTGCAGCCGCGTGCGACAGGCCCAAGATGCTGAGCGATCGCAGCGTCTTCGACAAGCCGCCGAGTTTAGGCATCCACCGCACCAGCGGCTCCTCCAGCCCAGGGGCGCCGCACAGCACCTGGAGGTGCGTGAGAGGCGACGGGCCAGGGACGAGCTCGGTCGCGACGCGCAGCGGGCCGTCGAACATCTGCAGCGCAGGGAGCGCATCGCGCGAAAGCGCCGCGGGCTGAGCGTCCTGCAAGATCTGCTGCGGGTTGACGGGCAGCGAGAGGCTGCGGAGCGTCGGGTGCGCGGCGAGGAAGGCGACGGTCTCGGCGCTCCAGCCGAGGCGGAGACGCGCGTCTCGGAGCGCGGGCAGGCGCACGCGCGCGGGGTCGAGCACCCACGAGTTCGCCTGGCGCGGGTCGACGAGGACGAGGGTCGTGACGCCGTGCACGGCCGCGAGCGCGTCGCGCAGCGCGGTCCACCAGTCCGTGGGGAGCGCGGGCGGGTATGGCTGGTGCGGCGCGCGCTCGAGCGAGAGCCAGAAGGTGCGTACGAGCGCGGCAACGCGCGGGGTGCTGGCCAGCGTGCGGAAGGCGCCGAGCGCAGGCAAGGGCGACGTGAGGTGCACGGTTTGGTAGATGCGCGGTTCGGACGCGCGCTGGAAAGCGCGCGAAGTCGCGCTCAGCGCAACGAGGGAAGGCCAGGTCGGCGCGAAGTGCGCGATGCGGTCGCAGACTTCGGGAGGGAGCTCGTCGATGGGCATTATCGTGACGCGGATTTGAGGAGGGCGGCTTTGTGAGTCTGGAGCGGCGGTACTGGCGCGTTGGCTTCCGCTGGTCCTGTCCTGCGCTAGATAAGGGGTCAGCACGCTGTAAAATATAGACCCCGGGAGCGGAAGCATAAACGATGCGGGTACATGAAGCTCTCGCGTGGCAGCAGATGGAGCCGTTATCACGGGCCGTAACCTCCCGCGCGGGCTGCGTGACAGGAAGGCGTTTGCATGGTCGCGACAGGAGGTGAGGAGCTCACCGTCTCAGAGCGCGGCTCGCTGAAGGCCGGGCCGTCCGTCCCTGGGAAAGGTAAATTACAGGTTAGCGGGCGCGACGAAGGGCGACGTGTGCCAAGCATAACCGCCGGGTAGCGTCTTTTGGAGATCGACGCGTCAGATGACGGGTGCAGCGCGCGAAGCGAGCGACACGGCTCTCGATGGTCGCGCGAACCACGCAGACGCGGTCGCAACCAATTATGGACGCGTGGAAGGTAACGAGGAGCTGAGAACGCGGCGAGGCGTCATCGTCTCTGCAGCGTCGAGCGATATCCCTGAGGACGATGAATTCAGGAAGCGACGCGCCCAGGCCCAAGAACCCAAAGATCCGAGCGGAGCAATGTGATACCAAAGGGCGAACGCACGAGCGCCTTCGCGCGGTCCGCATTGTATGGTGTCCGTCAGACACCCATCTCAGACCATCCGATCTGTATGCGCACAGACGCGCTCGAGACAGAGTCACGCGGGACCACAGCGACCTCGGCTACAATGCCGAGGGCAGCTTCAAGCCCAGAGAGAGCCGTATCTGTGGCAGATCGTGCCCGGGAGCCGTATTGGCCCCGTCGCCGGTCGCATCCCGACGGTGCGGTGACGAGATGGTGGAACTCACCACTAGGCTCTGAACGCGCTCGCGTGGGCTTGCCCGTTGGTCGATGAGATAAAGATAAGGCCAGCTGACGCGTCGAGAGGACGAGCAATGGCTCTAGAAGGTGGCCTAAGAGCAGATGAATAGGTCAGCGACGTGAAAGGACGTATGCACGCGATATCATCTAGGGAACCACACTCGCTGTCGTGCTCTGGAGTTACGTCCGAGCATCGGAGAGACGTCAGGGTAGATGGCCGCAATGCGATATACGCCCGCGAAACGACCAGCGTTTCACCGACGAAACATTAAGTGGCGGGGGTCGACTCACTTGTGGCGATCCTCCCGCCTTCGGCTCTGAGGCCTGCAAGTCGATCGTACGCGTTCGCAGATGTGTCCCTGCGCACAACGAGGCAGAAGCGAGATGAATCCGTCCGGGGTGAATGAGGCGAGTCCTTATAAGATTAACAGCGAGCTAACAGATCCCGGAGGACGAGGCCAGTTGTGGCGCGAGGCAAAAGCTACCTCGGGCGCTTCGGTCTTCTCGGGACGTAAACTCCTTATCTTCATCGCGTCGACGAGCTCAGAGGACATATCGCAGTGAACGATCGTCGAGTCGGTCGTCCTGGTGGGCAGAAGTGACTTGGTTGCCCCCGGTCGCCCATGTTGCCACGCTGGCATGGAGGGCCTGAAAACTCTCACTCATCTGGCGTGATTCATGGGAGGGCTACTTCGGAGCTTCGTTGAATTTCATTCAACTATAGCAACCTTTACCACGCGATCTATGGCCGAGGTACTTATCGGATGCGCTTCAGGAACTCGGTTTGGACGTCCATGCGATGGTGTGCTCGGGCAGATCGCACTGGACCTCTCGGAATAACACAAGACATGTCCCAGAACACGTTCGAACCTTCGACAAGCCCGAGGCTCTGCACTAACATATCCCGGCTCGCCACTAGTGCGAGGCCCTGGGGCCCGGCTGTTCCGGTATTGGGACCGCGCCGGTTAATACTACCTACTACCTACTACCTACCTACGCGGTCAACGGCGGCGACTGCGAAAGAAACTGGCTCCATATGTCATACGCGGGCATGTGCAGCCACGATTACGAGCTAACACTGGTCCTGCCCAAGTCCTGCTGTCGGAATAACGGGTGGGGTTATTTACGCGCAAGCGCAGACGCGCTGGGCGTGATCGCATCGCCCCCGACGAACGCGGAGGCTCTGCGGCACAGCCCGATAATGCCAATATCCAGTCAACCTGCACAGGCTGCACAAGTCCCAACATTCGCATTTCACCATCATATGTCGCGTCGGAGCCCGTCCATCCCATAGCTGGACGTGATCCAAGAATTATCGATGCGATCCATCCCCACTCGTCCGCGTCACCCGCGCTGAATGGCTTCAAGTTCCGGCGAGCGCGCAGAAGCCGATCCTCGCCTCTGTGATACGTGATCCTATTTCATCAAGCTGCTCGCGCATCTCACCCCGTCGCTCGAGCTATCGAACTACGAAATGGAAGGAAGGAGGCGTGCGCGCCCACGAGTCACGTCCCGACCGGGCTCCGCCTCTCGTCCGTGCACACCGCTGTGCGGGTCGAGATAGGTATAAAGGGTGCGCGCGACCGGGTGGAGTCGTCCACGTTCCGCGGTGGACATGGACCGCCCGTCGCTCTCGCCTCCGCCGTACACAGCGCATGCGCACGATCTCAAGATGAACGCGCCTGCCGCCGCGCCTATGATGGAAGAAAAACCCGTACCACCTGCTCCCGATGCGACTGCGGGTGGATCTGCAACACCGTCTCAGGTGGAATCTCAAGTGACCGGGCCTTGCGATGGTGGACTGCGCGCCTGGTTATGTGTCTTTGGAGCTTTCGTCGGTCTGTTTGCCACCTTTGGGCAGATCACGTCCTTCGGAACGTACCAAGCGTACTACTCCTCGCACCCACACCTTTCGCGCTATTCGCCGTCGACTATCGCATGGATAGGATCGGCGCAGCTATGGATGTGGTTCTTCTCGGTAAGTATCCTCAGCACTGACTCCTACCTCGTTACTAACCACTTCGCGCGTAGGGAGCGTTCGTCGGCCGAGTGTCAGACAAGCACGGGCCATTCATTGTCATGGTCGGCGGCACGTCAATATGCTTCTTCAGCCTCGTCGCGACAAGCCTCTCCACGCAATACTACCAGCTCATCCTCGGACAAGGCTTTCTTTTCGGCCTCGGCACTGGCATGATGTGAGTATTCCATTCAATCCCTACATGCTTCCTTCCATCTCCGAGACGCTGTCTATCACGTCGAGACTATCGCTGACAGAATCAACCTTCGCTTTGTCTCCGCAGATTCTATCCCTCTCTGGCTGCCGTATCCACGCATTTCTCCAGAAGACGCGCCACCGCCCTCGGGATCGCCATCTCAGGGTCGAGCGCGGGCGGCGTCGTGTTCCCGCTGATCAACTCGCACCTGCTCCACGCCACGAACGCGCGCACTACGGCGCTCGTCAGCGCCGGTATTACGACCGCCTGCTGCATCGTCGTCCTCCTCACTGTCCGCAAATGCGAAACCTCAACCGTCACCCCGACCGCCGCCGCCGTCATCCCTTCACCGGCTTCCTCAGATGACGCCGAGAAGAAGGAGGAAGGAGGAGGAGAAGCGCCCCATCGGAGATGGGCGCCGTGCGATGTCAGCTTGCGCAGAGCCACGCCGTTCTTCTGGCTCACGGTTGGCTCCGTCTTCACTTGCTTCGGTACGTCTCGCTTTTCCGACCAAACACGCATCCCGTGGCCCATCATCTCACCCCGAACCTCTTCCTTATGCAGGCATATTCATTCCGAACATCTACATCGTCGACTATGCCAACGCGCTCTCGTTCTCTCCCTCCCTCGTCTCCGCGGTCCTGCCCGCCCTCAACGCGGGCTCCGTCTTGGGCCGGATTCTGCCCGCGCTCCTCGCGGACTCCCTCGGGCGCTACACCCTCCTTGCGCCCTCCGCGCTTCTCTCGGGGCTCGCCTGCCTCGTGCTCTGGCTGACGGCGCGTACGGTGGCGGGCGTGCTCGCCTTCGCGATCGCGTACGGCTTCTGCTCCGGCGCATTCACCGCGCTCGTCACGCCCTGCGTGGCGCAAATTTCCGAGCCAGGCCAGGTCGCCACCCGCCTCGGCATTCTGTACTCCATCCTCTCCATCCCGTAAGTGTGGTCCATCCTTTTGTCTTTTCTCATGACTGAATGACGCTGGGTTTCCAGGGCGCTGACGGGCGGGCCGTTGGCAGGCGCGCTCATACGGGATCATCACATGGACTACACCGCTCCGATCGCGTTCGCGGGGACGACGATGGTCCTCGGATCCGTTTTCCTCCTCGTAGCACGCGTAGCTGTCAGCAGAGACCTTCGAGCTAGAGTATGACATCCCGACGAATTCGAATTACGATCTTGACACGACCCTCACAAATACGGTAAATTATTCTGTATGTACCCCGGTGCCCGATACTCGGCCGAATGTATCCACTATTCAGTACTATCACGTCCTCCCATCGTGGCACTAGTAGGATCGCGCAATTCAATTGTTGTTGACATTATTCATTGCCGGCGCGTGAAGTCACTGATTGATAGAGACGGAGGGGGGATGACGGAATCCAAGTGACTTCCTCAATTTAATCAAATGTTTCTAGGGTACGATAGCAACGATGGTGGATGTACTTAGTATGGAAAGGAGGGTGACTAAAGGATGAACCTATATGTTCCGCATGCTCCGATTAGCTGATAAGAGCAAACAACACTGCGACGACGGAGGAGATGAGAAATGTACATGGGCGCAGAGCCCCGGACGGAGCGGGGGCTTGAGGGATTGGAATCGGCGCCGACGTTGTGAAATTCAGGTTCAGAACGTTTCTTCTTCGTCTACGGCGCCGCCTTCGGGTACCTCGAAGCCATCCTACGATGTGACGACGACCGTGAGCAACGAAATGGAGGTTGCGATGCCCGCTCAGACGTACTTCTGTTGAGTAAAGAATCTTCTGGATCTCCTTGAGCGTCTCATCGTCTTGACCCTGTCCCTCGAGCACCTCTAGCTGCTGCTGCACCAAGATCTCAATATCGCGAAGCTGCAACGCGACGAAAACACATCAGAAAGTCGCGCACATCGCGAAAAAAATGCCAATTTCGTGTGCCCACCTTCGCGAAGTAGAAGTCGCGCTCTTTCTCCAGCCCCTCCATGTGCGTGCCCATCTCCCGCAGCTGCGCTTGCAGCGCCAACACCGCCTCGCTCTGGTTCGGCTGCGTGCTCCCCGGCCGACGCCCGAGCGGCGTCTTGCCGCCCGTCCGCGCCGCCGCACCGGCCGTCAGCCCGCCGCCGGTTCGTGTGGTCGTGGCGAGTGGTGCAATCGTGGCTGGCGTGTCGGCCGGCGCGCCGCGGCGGCGGCCGACGGCGTCGTACGTCGAGGACGGGTTGTCGAGGTCGCCCGGATAGTTCTCGGACCAGAACCGCCGGATCCATTGCAGGAACTCGAGGTTGTCCTGCATTTTGCATTTGACGAGCTTCTCGACGGGTATCGGCTGGAAGGGGGGCACGCGACCGGGAAAACGTCAGATATAGTATCTGTGGCAGTCCACGCACAACTTTGAGGGCGTGGAGGCGGGCTCGCTTACCTTTTCGATCTTCTTCGCCTTGAAGATGTTCTGGAGCACCTTGAAGTTGGCGATGTACTCGTATTCGTGTTTCGCGTTCATTTTGACGCGCGTCATTGGCACATCGCCTATATCGCACCAAGATCCACGCAGACAACGCGGTCACAAGAGGAGTATCGGTGTGAGTCCCTCCGATCGTGATGGACGGAATCAGACGCACCGTATATCGAGTCGATGACCTGACAATACGCGCCCCCCGTGCCACATTGCTCGACTTTCGTGTAGTTGATTTGTAGTAGGTCATTTAGCCATCCGAGGAGTTCTGTTCGTGAGGCCATGTTGGAGGACGCGTAGAGATCGTCGAGGCAGCGGAGAGAGGCTTACACCGGTGGCTGGTCGGTGCCACCGGCGGGCAAACAGCGCGTACAGCCCGGCCATGAACACTGATTCGCCCAGTCAGCCGAGGCGTCTACGCGCCATCGAATCGTTCAAAGGTGGCCGTTCGACTATTCTGAATCCTTCATATGGCGTTGATACAGATACAAACTCGGAGATAAATGAAGAGTCCAATGTTCATGTTCTTATAGCGTTAGCAGCGATCCGGCTTGGATGAATCTATTCCATCTCAATCTGATATCTGTCGTCCTGGGTACAAAAGAAGAATTATATTCTTGTCTGTAAGAAAGGAATGTCTGTACCTACCCCAACACTGAATACGAGAGCAGGTAGATTGGCCTTCTCGCGATAGGACTCGTCGTCGCGAAACTCGAGATTGAGCGTGATTGTCTGGGGTAGAACCATCTCGTCGTATCCTTGGTGTATGAATGCCGGTCGAACGTTGACGTGTACAGATGCGCACTTGCGCGACCGTATCACGATCCGAGTACCGCGTCGCAACCGTAGACTTGCTATGCGGGTCCTCGGGAAGTTGGAGTTGGTTAATCACCATAGCTCCTGCTGCAAACCGGAGTGTGCGTGTTTCAACCCGTATCGCACATGTCAGATGGACGGAAGAATCAAGAAGGATGCCGACAAGGTCGTAGACGTGTGACATTTCGATGTATAATTGAAAATCTCCGCTGGGTAGGACTCGCAATGTCACCGTCGAAAGCCGCAGAGCTCTTACGGTTTCGATCATCGGGCCAATATCACCCATGAGAGTGAAGGGTCCAGCCATATACAGCGTGAGAGCTTCGATGGGGTGTCTGTGACGGATGAGTGTGTCTGATATACGAACTGCTTAGCAATCTTCAGTAGCTCCCACAGTAAAACAAAACACACCTATCGCTGCCTTCAGATGCGGAGATATAGTCGGAAGACACCCCGACGGATTCTCCCACTCTTTGTTAGGGGGCGCATAGACAAGTGAGCGTATAACGCTTGGTTGTATGAGTTCACATAGCCAGGGTATGAGATTCTCTTCGTAGTGGCGGTCTGTGACAGCCAATCCCCGGAATTCTACGTGGAGCGAATCGAGAAATAATGGAAACAGATCATGATGGTGAACTTCGACTCCGTCGACGATCTGGCAGTTGATCATACCAAGTGAGCGAGATGGGGGCAGCTGGAAATGATAGCGTGTAGTGATAGCAGAGTTCCGTGAAAGCCCCGCAGTACCAGCTGTGATATTAGGAGTAAAACGCAAGATATCAAGCCGTTGTATGGTGGATGTAGCTCGAGAAATGTGCCTCCCAGGATTTCTAACCGTGTCACCGCCCGCATAATGACAACAGCCCTGGAGCTTCGCTCGCAGAGTACCATCGGTTATACGGGGACGGTTCGGGAGCGGGGATTCACATAATAGAGAGATCGCGTGAAATCGACGAGCGTTTGTAGCATGCGTGAGCGTCAATAACATTGCGACGTCTGTGTAGTCGCAGGGAGGAGAACAAGCGGCGTCTGGAGTACGGTAAGAGCGCCGAGCATACGAGCGCGCAGGACTACATCGTTGCCTTTAGGTTGAGATGGTCAACCCATGCGTGCTCGAGTTAGTATTCGAGCTCATCAAAGATGAGCTCGAACAGCTCTGGGGGTAGGCAGACTAGAAGATTGCGACGCGTCCGGAGAGTCTGAAGGCGAGCGGTGTAGGTGCTGATCAGCTCCAATTCGCGTTCGATATCCTCGGCCGCTGCGCTAATCGCCCAGGATGTATCCAACGTAACTCGAATGGAAGATGGAGCGGTTCCAATGACATGATTCCAAGTTGACGACCGCATAAAGTTCGGCTGCAGATACGCCTGCACAGAATGCCTCGAGCATACACCACTAACGGCTGACCTGAGGCGTGATAGGGAGAAAGGTTGGGGATGCGTCTGTTTAACACAGTAAGACTGTCGCATTTCACATGCCTCATGCCGCTGTTCACACGCCTTTGAAAGCGTCTACCTCCGGACGATAACTGTCTTTTAAACTCCGACTCTTTTTGGCTTTGACTCTCACCAGTTCGAACAACTACTCGGGACACCTGACCATTCTCCCAGCGATTGGATGCCCTATATACAATGGACGCAGCTGTTATCATGCTTGACTGGAGACCTGTGCAATGTACACAACAACATCCGTGTTCTTAGCGACTTTGACCCGTGCCGGCGTCACACATGCGTTCGTCAACTGGGGCTCGGATCACCCTGCTATGCTGGAGGAGCTGGCACGGCAACGACGAGAAAGTACGGATGGGAGGACAATACCTACGATCATTACTTGCCCGAACGAGATGGTCGCGCTCAGCGCAGCGCAGGGATATGCCCAGATTACGGGGAACCCCGCAGCAGTGATAGTACATGTTGATGTTGGTACTCAGGTACGTATAGTCGCACTGGCTTAAGGCGTATCTCATGTCTGATATGGGCCGTCCAATCAGTCGCTTGGCGGTGCCGTCCATAACGTCGACAAGGGTAGAATACCCGTCATAATCTTCGCTGGTGCCTCCGCACATAGCTCGGATGGTGAGCTTAAAGGGTCTAGGAATGAATGGATCATGTGGCTACAAGGTAGGGATCGAATTATGGCTGTTCGCTTTCGTTCCGGTTTTTGTACCATTCGAGAACGCTCTCTCGTGTCTTCCCTTTGAGAATGTTGGACCAGACCCACTGATGTCACTTCCCCAGATATACCTGATCAGTCCGCTATCGTTCGGCAATATATGCGATGGACGTATGAGATTCATAGTGGTCGGAACGTTGCGCAGGCTGTGATGCGCGGCCTGCAGATGTGAGCATCAACTCGCCTTTAACGCCGTTGCCTGCTCAAGCTTGCCTGGAAGTGCCACGAGCGAGCCCCGGGGGCCGATATATCTCTGGGCTCGGCGGGAAGCCATGGAAGAAGAGGTCAACGAGCAAGTCATGAATGCTCAACTGAGCAGGAAGGCATGGCCTTCTGTCTCCCCCGCGGGGCTGTCTCCAGAAGGTAATACGGCTTCCTCCTGGTCCTGCACATCCTTATCGATGTTCATGTCTTAATAGATGCGAAGACGATCGCCTCAGCGTTGATCCAAGCTAAAACACCGCTGATTATCACCTCGCGGATGCGCTCTAAGAGCGCTTCGTTTGCGCATCTCACGGCCCTGGTCGATATCTTAGCCATACCCATTTGCGTCTCGTGCCCATCTACCGTCTGCTTCCCCTTTTCCCATCCTTGCTACCAAGGCACATTCTTCGGCATCCTTTCAGTGGAGATGCAAGAAACGATCGCTTCGGCCGATACCATACTCATCCTGGACTGTGACGTGCCATGGATCCAGAGCCGCGGGACTAAACCGCGATCAAACGCGCGAGTCTTCCTCCTCGACTCGGGGGATCCTCTCAAGCTGGGAATGGGCTTTGCTCACGTTGACGCCGAGATCATCTGCAGCGCGGATGCAGAGACGGCTGTCGGCCAGATCTTGACTTTCGTCAACGATCAGAAAACCACTTCGGGAGATGTCAGCGAGATTGTAGCTCAACGATTCGACTGCTTGCGAGCGCGGCACGATGAATGGGTCGCTAACATCGACACGCTCGAAACAACACTTCCCGAGGATGGATCGTTCACCGTGCCGAATCTACTTCATGTCCTACGTCACGCGGTGCGCGAGCATACTCCCAGCGAAGGACAGCGCATCATCATCCTCAACGAGGCGATCAGCAACTATGCATTCGTGTGGACGCACATGCGTCCCGAGCGAGCAGGCGAAATCATATCTTCGGGCGGGTCATCGTTGGGGTGGGCGCTAGGCGCTGCGGTTGGGGCAAATATGGGTGGCCAAGTGGCCGGAAAGGAATTTGACCTCATTGTAGCCATCGTTGGCGATGGCAGTTACCTTTTCGGGGCTCCCAGCTCGGCGTACTGGATGGCAAGGAAGTACAACACAGTGAGTATCGGTTCATCCTAAACATGATATGCGTGCTCAGTGTACCTATTCATAGCCTTTCTTGACAATCGTCCTCAACAATGGTGGATGGAAGGTATCGCGTCCATCCTCTCCTCATGTCTGCTCCTTTGACTAACCCCACCGCCCATGCTTGCTTCTCTCACCAACCTCGTCGTCCAGTCTCCCAAGCTCTCGATGCTTGGTGTCTACCCGCACGGGCTCGGAAGCAAACTGGCCGGCGACAACCTAACCGTCGGCTTTGGGCCGGAGGCGCCGGACTACGCCGAGATAGCTGCTGCCGCCGGCGGCGCATGGGGGCGTCGCGTGGGCAGGTTCGAAGAGCTGCAGGAAACGTTCGCGGAAGCGATCGCCGCCGTCGTTGTCGAGAAGCGCTGCGCTGTCGTAGACTGTGTTCTCGAGTCGATCTGATGGACGCCGAGGGTCCCGGCGATATCGGGCAATGCGTCCCAATCGTGGACGTAGTTGCGCGCAGGTCGCGCGTATGATATAATGTTACTTAGGTCCGTGGGCGCTCGGCACAGACGTTCGTGGCGCGCCGCTGTCTGCCGTGGCCAGGGGACGCGATGAACTGAACAAATGCTTCCGGTTGGCGTCGCTTTGACGACATCACTTCCGTCTTAATTAACTGCTTTCCGCTTGTCGCCACAATCAGAACATCCTGAATCAGATTCACAACGCCTCCGTTGTGCAAATGCAGAACAACACAGAGCTATCATACATCGCAAACGCGCACGTATGAAGTAGAAGGAGATGGAAGGTCCTGACGTTGGTCGTTTGAGCGAAGCTCACGATGATCTGCTGCCTGATCGACCAAAACAGCAACCTCAGGGATCGCGCTCGACGATAGGCTGGCTCCCTATGCCTTTACCATGCAGCATTCCATGCTGCATGTGTGAGCGGACCTCATCGACGTTTTGACGTTCAGATCTCCGCAGTAGTCGCATTGCAATGTACCTATAACATATGGATGGAACATCGCAGGTAATCTTCGGTAGGATGATCACGGTATCACCGGGGAAATGGATGCGAACAACGCCGTAACTTGTGAGCGTTTCGCAATGAACGTGGGTACACCCAGGGACTCGATATGCAACTCGCCTTGGCCTCGGCGGTGGAACGTAGGTACACTGAAGGGCTGCGTGGTAATGTCGGCACTAATACCGGACTAAACTTGCAATCCGCTTGGAACGACGAGGACTGCATACACCTTCGGCCTTGTTGTTGATCTCTCGTGGGTGTGATTCATGACAGCAAGAGTGATACGTTCAGGAAAGCAACTGTTAGGCGATCAAAGAGAGCAATCTCTCGAATATACCAAAACGAAGACCACGCCTGCACTCGATGAGGTAGTCGAGTCCTCGAATCCGCTATGCTAAACCTTCTGCGCGGTGGCGTGCAGGCGATGCACAAGTCTAACGGAGCCGCTGACGGTGTCGGTACTTCATCGGGTTGCTTGCACACGACGGAACACCACGGCCAATTTAAGAATTAAGGACGCTCCAGACCGCCCGCCCTGCGGTGTCCCCATGTTGCGCTTTGGTCCGCAAAAGCCCCCGATATCGGCACCAATTTGTCCGCAGTACCCACACGCGGCTCGGTGGAGGGACGGGCGCTGATAACGACACGAAGTACCGCCAGCGGAACGGCTCGTGGCGTCAAAATGCGTGGAATATGCCATCAAAGGTGGATGGCAACCTCGATCTTTGATGAAGGCTCATGCAGCTCATCAGCTGCAAATTACCTCGAGCAGGTGTGTTGCATGTGCTTCATCAGGTCGTTGAGAGCAGCAACAGGCGGAGCTGCGTCGAGCATTGTCGAGCCGGTGAGAAGATCCATCGGCGCGAAAGTCTTTCAATAACGCCGTGCTTCGGAGTCGATATAAAGCGCCGAGGTATAACCACCGAAGCAACATCCATGGTGGGAACCTATGAGCAACGGAGACGAGAGCTTGGTGTGTTTGGGACCCCCTGGCCTGAATCCATGGATCGCAGGTGGGGTGGCTCGGATGATCCTCGTCAGGCCCAGACCTAACATTCAAACGCACAAGAAACTCCTCCGGGCACGCTGCTACCAAAACAACCAAAGCGACGTCAGTCATGCCACGGGCGCCGGTTCTGGGAACTGCTTCCAATGAATGGCGAAGGGGCGACTCCTGTAGTGCGGGTTGGGTGATGTGAAAATTGGAGCCATTCCATCATGCCTTTGTCAACGGAGGAGACAACAAGCGACAGGCAGACGGCGAATGAGCGCAGAACATTCTCGATATCGTCGTCAAGCAAGGAGCTCCAGTCGGCGAGACCGGGGAGGTAGCAATCACGTGGAGCGTGGGTGCTTTGGCCTCATCGCGCCTTCGCGACGTGGTTTATCTGCTTTCTCGAGTTTCTCAACGGCAACTCACGGACAACGGACCTGAAATCGGCAGAGGAAGATGACCGCGAGATCCCCGATGCGGGAAACCGGAACGTAACAGGCACGGATGAGGTACGAGACTACAGTTCCATCCCGGTTCTCCAGAACCGATTCGTTGCCACTCTGGTCGCTGTAAATAATTAGCGAACTTTCATACGCAGAGCCCATCGTCTCGGATCGCCCTCGACCACTCGTTTGCTCCGCCCTTTCGTTTGACCGCTCACTCCTTTCTCGCTGCGCTCGTTGTTGATTAGTCTCTGTATCCGGTTCGGCAGCCTCGTCCCCCTGAACCGAGCCGTGAGTTCGGGGCAGCCACAGCCGGCTCCAACTCTATCCACTCTCCTTACGTCCTTATACCGCTGGCACGCCGTGCCTATATTGGCTAACATCCTGAACGACATTCCTTTCTCCGATCTCGTTTTTCATGTCTTGTCGTGAGTGTGAGTACGAACTCGCAAATGGACCGCCTCCTGACAAACTCGAACATTGCTTCTCGCACATTCAATAGCGCGTTACTCGCACGTATAAGATAGAGATTGGCATCATCCTAGTTGCTGTACACTTCCACTTCCGACGTTGTACCGAATTGGATCCACTCATCTGGCTTCTGGTGGGGCAGGAGGTGAGTGTAAAACGTCTTCGGTTTGGAGGTAGAGTTTTAATGACGAAACCCGCCCACACAAGACGTGCCTCACTCGCGCATGGAATTATCGCCGGAGGCATATCAGCTCATTGCCAAGCACGTCGGCAACCGTCAAGACTTACACACGTTATGCACCGTATCCCGAGGCTTTCAGCGCGCCGCGGAGCGCGCGTTGTACAACACCTTACATCTCAGCGAGCAGGGCGACACCATCGCCCTCTGCACTCTTCTATCTCGCCAGCCTCGTGTGGCAGGCTATGTCAGGGCGCTCACTATCGTCGCCTCGGACGAAGAAGGCAGCGAAGAAGACACGCAACCTCCTACCGAGGAATATTGGAACGCTGTCGCGACGGCGCTTCGCAACATACCCTACACGCGCTATCTGAACATACATCTAGAAAGCAGCGACGGCGAGTCCAAAACCTGGATCTTGACCGGCTGCACATTCCAGCTCGTCAGCTTTCACTGCGATCTCACCTGGGACGAGTCACTCGTCGCGTTTCTCCGGACCCAGACGCGTCTAGCAGATCTGTTCGTGGCCGACTTCAACAAGAATATACCCGAAAATGTATCGCTATCAGTACTTCCGCCGGACCCTCCTTCTCCGTTCCCTCACCTGACCACCCTCGAATGCACCTTCACGGAGGCCGCGTCCTTGCTCGTCCCTGGCCGCCCTTTAACCCGCCTCAAAACCTGCTTCTCGGCTTCGCGAGTTGAGGACAAGCGTGCCGAATACACCGAGCTCATCTCACGACTCAACCTCGGCTCCGCGCCACTGCTGGCGCTCGACATCGCCGACGCGAATTACACCGAGGCCTTCGTGATGGAGCTCCTGACACTCACCGTCGCCGCCTCGCCGTGCTTCAACGAACTGCGCTATTTCGGAACGTTGGTACTTCCCATCGGCGGTCGCGAGGTTCGTCGCATTCTAACTTGGGTCGTTGCCCCTCGACCTATTATTATGGAAACACCGTTAATTGACTTCGTAAAATTCCCGCGCCATGTTTATCCTTATGCACGCATATATATCTATAGCGCCTTCGATTCTACGGGATGCTTATGCACCTACCGCACCTCAAATGTGTCGAGTTCGAGGTGTCGGAGTGGCAGCCTGCGCCGACGTCCCGCGGTGCGCTGCGGGCGCTTGCAAGCGAGCTGAGGCTCTACTGCCCGTCGATCGTATGCGTCGTGTTCGTGTACGATTTCGAGCGATACGTGGTCAGGGCGCGGGACGGGATGTGTGTGGTGGATCAGGATGCGTCCACGGAGAACTTGTGGAGGGAGATGTGGCCGGCACGGTATGCGATCGCGTTATCACCCTGGGTTATGAATGGACTCATCTGAATGTGATGCAGATAATTCCCATTGTAACATCATGATACCCAACGCCATATACCCTAGTTTCAGCGTACCCCAAAGATGGTAAGCACCCTCTCTGTCGTCCTCCACGAGTCATCAGTTTACACCTGCTCTCAGTATTAGCATTTCCAGTTCATATATGTACTATCTAAATGAACAAAATATCTAGCAATCCAACTCCATAATCGCCCTTCTTCATCTGTTACTAAACAGAAGCCTGACTGACGGCTGAGGATGCACCTGCCCGGATTATCCTGGCGCTTTACTAAACATAAGGTCGTTATGCCTTGAGCAATGGATCTGGGTTCTCAGAAACGTCGGGATAGCCGCCGCAAATAGCGAGTAAGCTGGAAGAGAAGCCTTCCGTCGGAATGGCACGGTCGTCACCTTCCTAAGATCGTGGTCCCGGGAGCTTCGTTAAAGAGGGTCCGATGCTTCAAAACTCCCGACACGCATTCTTCCCGATCGATCTACCCGCATCGCATCCAGGTTTCTGGAAGTCGTATCGATCCTATGACGACCCCTAAAACGACGCTATGGCCGAAGCAAGCTTGGTTTCGATGTGAGAACGCGTCTTTAGATCATCGCTATGTGCGATTCACGCGGGAGTCTGACAACGATGGAAATTGCGATAAGCAAGGAAGGGATATCGGATCTAGATGTACAGTGTCTGGGTTCGTCGTACAGGTCGAGGCGCAGATCGTCTCTACTCCAGTCTCTCGAGCTCCTCGAGCCGTTGAAGCACGACGTCCTTGCTCGTCTCCTCGACTTCTCCTGCGAGGAAGATCTCGTCCAAAATGGCATACACCTACGTTAGCGTCAGGACTGCAAAAGACGGTTGTGGGTAACACGTGCGAGGAATCACCTTATAGAAGTTGAATACGAGGTCGAGTTCGCATACGTTGTCGAAGAAGGAATCTGCGAGTTGGACGGCATTATATTTTCAGGGAGGAAAGAAGAGGATGCTCCGGAGAACTGACCGAGTATCTCGACAAACAAGTGTATCGCCTCCAGATACGCCAACTCGTTGTCGTTCCCGTCCACGCAGACGCAGAAGAAGAGGCCAGCGTATCGGCGATAGACAATCTTGTAGTTTTGAAACTGTGATCACGAAGTCAGCACGGTGTATGGAGACCGCCGAGCAGAGAAGTCTGGTGCTCACCTCTACGAAGTTAGATTGGTATTTCTGATCTCGAGGGGCGACTAATCTGTGAACTTCTCCTCGTAATCGGACCTATAAGTTATGATGAGTATCTTGTATCTGTAGCAGAGACACTTGCGCAGAGCTTCATAATGCGCGATTGGGACGACTCATGTAGTGATATCCCGGGCAGACCATGCTCACCTTCTCGTTGTCATCATATGGAACATACCACTTCGATAGCCTGGTCTTCCCTTGCCGATTCTATTCACGCATGGTTCCAGCCAATAACGTTGGGCATATTCGTCAATTCCGGATGTACATGACAGGCACGACGACGAGAGGACTAGCCTGAACCAGAATGAAGCGGATCATGGTCGCACACAGCAGGTTGCCGTCGCGGACAGGTACCAAGCGCGAGCCCGTCACGTGCCGTCATATGTACGAGGAGAGGCTGGCGGAGTTGAGCCCTGGCGGGGTTGAGCCCTGGCGACGTTGAGCCCTGGCGGGGTTCACCTCCTGCGCCATTATCGTCCTGCGGTTTCAACCAGAATACCTTCAGATATGCATAGCACGACTTCTTCAACACCTGAGATGTTGGGCTGAAATGGACGAACTCATCTATTCACGCCGCTTTTGGCATCGACTCGGCGAATTGGAGTGTCCGAATTATCCAGGTACGCGCCCTGGCCGGGACATTAACCACAGCGATCTGACAGCTCTCCGTGACAGGCATACACACTCCTGACTTGAGTCGGTGGCAAAATGTCTCCGTAGTCTCCGGGCTCATAAGGCGACCACCATGACGGTAGTACACCCAACTTCCCTCACTAGACGTCGCAATGTCCTCTCAGGCTGGCCGTCTTTTCATCTACGGCCGTAGAGCTCTGCTGGCCTCGGCTGCGGCAGGGGGCGCCTACGCTACGATTCTCACTCCTGTGCACGCGGACGCGATCCCCACACGTACCTCTGCCGAAGAGCAGTTCGCTTGCTCGTCCAAGTACAAACCCCCGAGCGGCTTCGCCGGCCAAGAATGGCGCATCCGGAACGACTATCCCGAAGTGATTTCTCTCTCTGACCTCGATGCGCCGTGGTCGACGATCGACTGGGAGAAAGAGCCGGAGAGGTTTATCGAATGTGTCAAGCAGTACTGCCTCGAGGGTATGGCAGAGGTGGACTTCGTCCCTCAATTCAACAAGGTACGCTACCGTCCTGGTCAATCTCGTCTTCAACAAGTTTCGACCTCCAATTTTGGACAGAAACGTAACTGGTACCATGCGGCTTGGATGCACTACGGGCCCCACGGGCGCGAACCCTGCCACGGTCTGACTATGGAACGTGCGACCCCATCTGGAGAACTGTCGGAAGGTCAGAAGGACCACTGGCTCCAAGCGTGGGCCGTCGGCTTCTACAATGCCCCAGGCGCGACCCTTTTCGCCAAAGTCTGGAAAGACCCGAACAACCCGCAGTGGAACGACCACCTTAAGTTCCCGCATGGTACCATGGTCTATAAAATGCTTTTCACGAACGCAACGGAGGAGGAGGTCCCCCTTCTGAAAGGAGCGCCCACTTGGGATGCTGTCCGTGTTTGATAGTTCATTTGACATGATTGTGGATGCTGACTCCTGGCTTGCAGATGATCGTCGAGCAGCCTGATCCCACTAAGAACCCCGAGCCTGGAAACGACCCTGCGAAGGATAAACGAAACCAATATACGACGCCAATGCGCCTGGTCCAGATGGATTTTGCGGTGCGAGATGATCGTGCGCCTGTTGGCTGGGTCTTCGGCACGTTCATGTTCGACGGTTCCCGTACGGATATCAATGTAGGGTCATTGCGGCTTCACCCGTCTCCGAGCTGATTACTGATCCTCAAACAGCCCTGGTACAGATTGACTCCGGTAGGCATCCAGTGGGGTACGTACACCCGCGTAAGCTCATCCAGACCGCTCACTGATCTGACATCGCAGGCAACGATCCTGCCCTAACGCAAAAGAAGGTTGACGAGGAGCACCTACTCCCGCGAGAAAGCTGGGTTAACCCCGTCGCTACCAAGAAGCTGGAGGAAATGAAGGGTTTCAGGCCGTTCTGGGGCTGGAACAGGCGACTCAATGGTACGCACCGACTTCCTCGACTACAGCATTTGGTTAAACATTGAGCGATCGATTAGGTCCTGCGGACAACTTCATGTCCTCGTGCGTGTCGTGCCATGCAACGGCGGGGGCGATGCCCGACGGCTCGGCTGCGATGAGCATGGTCCCGCCGAACATTGCTCGTACAGGTGCGGGTATGCCGGGCAGGTGGGAACCTGTATATAATACCAAGGTACCGCCGGAATACAAGAACGATCCGGACGCCTACACCATGAAATGGTTTGAGAATGGTCAGCCTTTTTTCTGCGCTTTCTGCGGCTCATAGCATATCTGACGTTCCTGCTATCTTATCTAGTACCTGCGGGTTCCCTCCCTTCGTTAGCCAACAGGGACGCAGTTTCGGGCGATTACAGCCTACAACTTGCCGCCGGGTGGCAAAACTACAAGGACTGGCAGCGCAAGATCCATCTCAAAAATCGAAGTACCCTCAGGGCGGCTGCGGACACCGTCCTAGCGACGGTCATGTTCCAGAAGAAGGTCAGCGTACAGGAGATGTACAACCGGTCCGGCCCAGACACGAAGGAGGCGTATGACGCCGGACCCTCCGAAGAGGACACGAAGAAGGACTAAAGCTGCGCGTTGTTCGATGTTGACACGCTCTCTTTTTAGTTGTTGTTTTCTTTCTTATCTATACCGCTGAGGATGGACTGCAACTTCTCAGCCCGATTTAGTCTGGACAAACTCGGCGGGTGCCCGCAATATAACACACTCTTGGAGCTTATAACGATTGATCTGGTCGAGTCACGATCGCCTCGTGCATCACAGATAGCAGACCGTGAGACGGGGATGCCGTCCAGCGCTTAATTACCCCCGTCTAGCACGGCCCTGTTACGCACTGAACACGTGAATTGGTGATCAGCTAGGTATCGTACATTTACGGGAGCATCTTCCGCCGTTGGTGGAAGAACCTCCAGAGGACGTTCGCGTTGTCGAGAAGGCAAAAGCTTGCTAATCCGGGCGTGCGTCAAGAACACGCTTTCGAGAACCGGACGTGGGAGACAGCTTCTGTTTTCCGCCTCGCAGCTTGTAACGTTCTCGAACGTCGCAAGATGACGAGAGGGATGTGGTCCCGGTGCCAACGTACACGTGGTTCGTGTCATCTAAGAGTGTCTCAGTAGTAATGCGGCCTACCGATACAGGCGCACCTTGCACGCGTGGTCACCAACGACGTAGCACATGTCGTCACGGATCGATGTTACCAGAAAAACCTACGACGATGACGGCGGCGCCGTCAGCCAAGGCAGGGCAAGGAGGGCCCTGAGCGGCGACATAATGTTCGGGGACGTGCCGTGTTCCAACGCTGCCGCGTGTTCGAAAGGAAGGCGTTACTGCGGCTCGGGAGATGCGCAGGCGTACGTGATGTTCGCGTCAGATCGTCAACTTTGGCCAGCATGGGCCTTAAAAGGTGCCAACACCGACCCTTGTTCGGTCCATGATACCGCATGGCGAACTGCGGATCGATAGCACCAAAGACCTGGCGAAAACTTACCGTGACGATGGCTCTCGTCGGAGCCGTCGAGGATTACGATCGTCAGATGCCGCGCGAAAGTGGCCAGGGTAAGCCGCATGTATTTTGTAGAGCGAATGTAACAAACAAGCCCGATGATGAGGAAGGATTAGCGAGTCCAGGAAGAAACCATAAGCTGTTAACGCTCCGAAAGTTGAGCGAGGTAGTCCGATAGCTGTGACAAGGTATGTTAGTTGAGGGCATTGGACCAAACGTCGAACGCACCTTGAGAGCCCCGGCTCTGATACTCTCAGCCGCATTTTGCACGTCGGGATTGGCTAACACGCGCTGGATGGCATCACGCGCCGCAACCTCGAGGTTCGCCAGACTGCCGTCGTTGAGTGCACCACCGTCGCTGCCGCCGCCAAGGTCGTCTTCCTCGTCTTCACGTCCGAAGTATTGGTTTGAGGAGATGGACGTCGCTCCCTGGAAGGACTTCAGGCGATCTTGCGCTTCACTCACGGCGCTTGGATCATAGGCGTTGCGACCGAAGTACATATCAGACGAGATCGCCTTCTGCGTTCCGAACTTGTCCCGTGCGTAGGTAGACTCGTCTTCCGTACTGAATTGGGTGTCAGAAAGTTCGGACGATGTGGAGATAGGGCAAACATACGGCGCCTTGGAAGTAGATGATGCAGCGGGTGACTTCGGTACGGCGCCCAGGCCGATCCGCTTCATGCCCATGCCCAGTCTCGATATATCGTGATCATTGCCACTACGAGCTTGGTTGGGAGAGGAAGCTGCTGCTGCCGGCTTTGCCGTGGTAGCGGTTGGAGTCGGGGCGGTGGATTTGGTTGCTGCGGCGGCTGCGGCAGCTTCTTGAGCTTGCCTCGCCTTCTCCTCAGCTTGACGTTCTTTCTCCTTCCCAAGCTGCTTTATACGCTCCGCCTCCTCCGCGGCTTTGCGCTCCGCTTCGTCGAAGTCCACAGGAGCAGCCGCCTTCTTCGCGCCGAGACCGCCCAACTTCGATTTCTTCGGTCCCGCCGCCGAGGCGGCGGAAGAGGCAGAGGACGTGGAGTTGATACGCGACGCGCCGAACTTGCCTGCACGCGCGGCGGCTCCGGAGCTGGAAGTAGCTCGCAAGCTCGATGACGTGACGGTTCGAGGAGCAGATGGCCCAGACGAGGCTACACGGCCTAACACGGGAGGTGGTGTAGGCTGAGATGGGGCAGATGGTGTCTTCGGTGTTGACGGCTTGTCCCAGGACGAAAAGAAGTCGTCTTCGTCGACTTTCGCGGCAGCTGGTGCTGAGATCGGAGCTTCTGCAGCACCTTCAACATAGATCCCGGCAGGGAACCTGACATGGCAGATGAGTTATGACAGACAAGCGCAGAGTTAGATCCACAAATACCTTTCGGCGTCCTCTTGGACTCGCTTTGCCAATTCCTCCTTGTACAACTCCGCGACTCGACTCGAGTACTTCTTCTTAGAATCGGAGTCGTGCAAAAGCGACGCCCCGCCGTTCTTCGTGAAAAACTCGGCTGCCGAAGCATTTCCTCCCACTTTCATCGTGCGTAACTGGTTGAGCTGCCAGCTGTCGAGATTTGTGGATCTGACCGGTCGATCAGAACACATACATGGTGAATCCGTAGTTGAATCCACTCACCGAACGAAGCTGATGTGCACGCCCATGTTGCGATGGTTGCTCGAGCACTCCAAGCATATGTAGATACCGTACGTAACGCTGGACCATGTCGGGTTACGGGCTTGGCAGTCGAAACATACCTATAGAGTGTAAGCTTGGCTTGAGGAGTGAATCAACTATGGATCACCTTGTTCGCCTTCTGGGCTTTCAAGACCTTGAAGACAGCTTCAGTTTCGGCTTTGGTTGGTTCAGCCATGGTTTGGAGGTTTGACGACAACCGCGACAGAGGGCGAGACGGAAGCTGTGGTGGTCGCGCAAGTCACGCGGACAATCGTGGCAACGTCTCATTTGCCTCTTGCCGCCGCCGCCGTCAACGCAAATACTGTGGATCACTGGATAACACACCCGGGTGAATGACAAGGTATCCTGGCGGGTATTGTGCGAGTCCCAGCCACGGCTGCTCACTCAAGGTCCCCGTCATGTAGCATTCAAAGCTACTCGATGGGAAGCGGTACCGTAGAGCCCAATTTCAGCGATCAACGAGGTGAGCTGGATTAGAATTGAACGGAATCAGATGTAGTCTTCAGATATCCTCAGACACTGATATACGCTGCTTGCTCAGATGTTCGTATCGTGCCCATTTCAGCAGAGCAGACCGTGAAGCTGCGCCATTGCGTACTATGGCCTGATCACCCGGTTTCGCATGTTCTTCTCCCCGAAGACGATACGGGAAAGCACTACGGCGCATTCATTGGTTCGCACGATGACCCGGTGGCGGTCATTTCACTATTCTATGAGCCGCTTCCGAAGACTTCTCCGGACGATGGCATATTGCCCGCAATGCGGTTTCGCAAGTTCGCTTGCGCAGTCTCGGAGCAAGGGAAAGGCATCGGCACGGCCTTATTGTCTCATGTCATCGCCATCGGCTCTTCAGATCCTACGGTGACCAGTATATGGTGCGATGCTCGACTAGCAAGTGCCGAATGGTATCAAAGACGAGGCATGGAACCCTTCGGCGAGACGTTCTTCAAGGGTCCTATAGAGTATGTTCGGATGAAAATCGATGTTTAATATCAATGACGCTTGGGGTATCGGTCACAGGACGCTGTGGTATCCCCTTTCTTCCGAGCGAGAACTGACTCAAGCTTCTGCTACTAACGACGCACATCTCGACGAGATAACTTCTCCTTCTCGCCATCTCCTCCGCTACCTCTAGGTACCGTGCAAGCTGAAGAGATCTCTCTGAGAAATGCTGTCGTCGCGATGCAGTAAGGAGTCTCTTGTGACGGCCGGTGGATCTAAACCATTTCGGGAAAACGCCATATTAGCTGCTACTAGCTCGCCTGCTTTCTCATGCTTGACGAGATCAGAATACTTATCACCTTGTAGCCTCGAGGCCGCACGGTTCTCAAGCACATCTCTCTGCAGCTTCTCCCACGGGGCAGGATCAATTTCTCTGAGACTTTTCGCCCACTGGAAGGTTCTGGGCGTCGCCAGTCCTTGCTTGCTCCACTGCATAGCGAGCTTTACATCTTCATGGGGAGCACTCGCCGCCGTTCACCGGACTCCAGTTAGCTCTCAGGCTGCTGTACAACATGCCGATCTCAACACATACTTGAGAATAGTTATCCATGTAGGTTTACAATGAAATCCTACTCTTTCCCAGCCCATGCAGACGATGCTTCTCAACGTCGAGACAACGGGTACCCGGTGCGAGGTGCGTTCTGCTCCGCTTCTCCGAACCACGCTTGATTTCAACCTCGCACCTTGATTCACAGCGGCAGATCGCGCTGACTCGTATATAGTAGTTCCCCTCATGGAACCGCGGGAGCTTGTTGCAGCAACGTTGCTTGGTCAGGAAATCAGGAATAGACCCTTGTTGGTAACGTTGCCGTAATACCTCGTGTAAGCGCCTACATGACGGCAACCCGTGACAGTGCTTAGGATCTCTCTACAAACAAGATCAATTGCTGAACTTCGTCGAGATCTTTCTCGTGATCTCGCCCCTAAGAATTGAGCTCTATTACCAATTCTCTTGTCCGAATCGCCGTAAGCCGATGTGAGTCGTTCCTGTCCTTAGCGTCGCGAGCCGCTTCTGTGTGGTTCTTGAACGAATATCATACAACCCCGTTGATTATTTCCGCGGTATTGAAGTTCAACGGCGAGCAAATACCGTCGCACTAGGGCCATCCGGACTCCAAGTCTCTCAAGCTCCGTGCGACCCATTTTGGAGGCCCTCGCCTTTACATGACGCGCGCCGCGAGGTTTACGCTGTATCTCCAGCGCCATCACACCTGGCTCGGCGGAACTCGCGTGACGATGATAAATAAAACCTGCACTTGCGGTGATAGGCCTAAGTTGCGGAGGGAGATAGGCCTTCCCAAGGACCGGGTGTTGAAAAGCACGCCGATAACAAAGCGATACGACGATCCGGCGCGGTCACTAGCGCACATGCGTGGCATACCGTCCTCTGTCCGCAACGTCGCAATGTTAGGAGTGTACCTCGGTTCCTCCGACGGCCTTGCCTCGGTGCGCACCTCCGAGATCCCCTCAACGATCCGCTGCGTGAGCCATCGATTGCCCGAGTCCGTACCAGCTCGCTCCGATAACGGATATCACCCACCGTCCGTTTCATGATTCGGATCTCACGAGCAGGGGTAGCGTGATGCGCTAGTTCGGGAGCCCATCCGGAGACGTCGAATGCGATCTCGTCCCTAAGTCGCATCGCCCGATAATGGGAATTTAAGCGAACGCACGTATCCGCCTCGTGCCATGGGCCTCGGTCTAGTATAAAAGAGGCTTTTTCAGAGGACTTTCAGCACCTTCAGCTGTAGCCCCACCTCCGGCGTACTTGCACAGTCTGTTCCTTTGGCGCGGTAAACAGTCGGCCCATCCGCCCTCCTGTCTGGCTATGATTCCACGGCCCTCCGGAATCCGCATGAGCGTATGCAGGGGCCCGCGGTCATCATAGCCGAGATAGTTGGGCGGCTGGTTCGACTGCTTCTGATTCTGTTTACTCACGAGAACCTGTACTGATCTGTTTAGGCTCCTCAGACGCTACTCGCCCTTCCGGCGTAGGTTACGCTGTACTCCGGCGTATACTACAGGCTCAATGTCTGCCATGCAGGCCCAGTTCATCATATGTCCTTGTTTTCATGTCATATTAACAACATTCGTAGGTATACGGGACTCCAACATCCGTAACGGCTGAGACCGGAAGCGGGAGCTTATGTCGAACAATCAATGTCAAAGAAGCGGGGCAAATATAGAGCATGATGTTTAGTAACTAATTGAATTCGTGCACGCGCTATCCTTGTTCCTGTCCCGACGCGTTGAGATAGAATACAATGCGAGGAGCCGTGAAGATGCCGTGAAGATGACACGCTTCACGAGATCTCCATTAGTTATGTAGTCGGCGCAATCGTCGTGTACAACCTGAATGTGAAGACGACCCGCTTCATGAGACCCTTACTGGCTAGGTAATCGACCCAATCGTCGGGGTTGACCTGAGTATTCGCTGTGACGGAAGGCTGAAACGACGGATCAGGTCCCGAGAGTCTGTGCTGTTTGTGCTGGTCACAAGTCTATCTGTGAAGAAGCAGTGGATCGTACGAACATAGCGCGTGAGAGCCGCACATACCAACACATACTAATTGAAAGGAGCTCGGAGGGGAGGGCGGAAGGTCACGTAGCGCGGTTCGCCTTCAGTCCTGGAGTCGCCTCGCGGCGATGGCGAACAAGGTGAGCTCGACCAGGGTCCAACGATTTCTACAAATAGCGTGGAGCGTGGACTGGTGCCTGTAGACCCTGAATGATGCGGTCATCGTCTCATCCCAAGTGGCGGCGCCGGACAAGTGCGGATGGGTCGCGATGAGCTTGGCGAGCCCGTCTTCCACCAGCCGGAGATCCAGGACCGATGCATACACATAGCAGGAATAGGCCTCCGCGTCCCACCGGGCTGGTAACACGTGTCGTGAAGGGGAGCGAACATTCGGAGTTCTCCAGGCGTGCAGCTGATATCGTCTCGTATCGGAGTTGAAACGATAATCATAGCGAACCAGGTTTTGCCGCGAACACCTCGGCGGCGCAGGAGAGGCCACGCGCTCGCTTGTGAATGGGGGTAACAAGTAGGTAGTAGTGTCGCCATCTTATTCGCGCCTCGTTGCGCTGGTATCTGGCGACGGCCGGCGTCCAAGCGAGAAGTTTGGCACCAACTTTGCGGGATGTTTGTTTCCAGATGAGAATTTGCACCGACAAAATGGATAATCGGGGTGAAGCACATTTCGGAAATCTGTGAATGCCGGTGGCAGCGAGGAAGACCACCCAATCGCGCGATGATCGAGTGACATGTAGTTCTTCGCCGGTCGAGGAGCAAGGGATGTCAATGACGGTCACAACGCCACAGGTGACGAGCGACAAGGCCATCGACGTTTTTTTTTTGCGGGCGAAGGCGACGTCACCGAGTGCCATATGGAGACGCCGAGCAAATCATTGATTCGAAGTTGTTCGGAACTCGCTGAAGACACGGCGCCGGCGTGGGCGACGGAGATGAAGAGTCGATAAGGATTCATACGCACGCCGTCCTGGCAGCCGAAACTGCCCTCTGAGACAGCAGCAACCTAACGAGTACACATCAAGCCTCCGTTGCACGGCGTAGATCGAGCGTATGAGTCATTTTCGTCATGTTGCATGTAGCCTCTTTCAGGGTAGCATCTTCGGCTCGATGACCGACTCGGAGTTGTGTGCTGCCGACGGGTCCAGCCAGCAGATACGCGGCCTTGAGAACGGGGTTCCGCGATATAAGCACCGCGCTGTATCATCATACTTACCTACCGAGAGAGCCACCCCTAGGACATGAGCCACTTGGAGACGCGAGGGGGATCCGGTGCTGATCACACAACATGTGGTCTTCGAATCTCCCTATGATAAATTGCTGAGAACTCTGTTGAGAACTTTCAGAATATCACTACATACGCAAGTAGCGGGTCAGAAATGGCAAGTGCAGCAATTTCTAGCTGTGAACTTCCGTATGTCATTGATACCAGTTTATGTGCGACATTCGTGTTGTGGGACTGGTTGAACTTGATTAATGTTCGCGTCTTCGCGCGACAAATCGAAAGCAAATCAATGCATCGTTATAAATCAGTAGTTTGGCGGCAAAAAAAAAGCAGAGGATAGCGGCCCAACCGTGTATATATGTCACGTGTGCTCGTCTGACTTCGACGTAAATTACGTAAAGCAGTCAACATCACGTGCCAAATCAATGTGGGCGGAATGTTGGCTTCAGCCACCTCTGGGTGTCTGTTGTTCAGCTACCAGACGATTGTCATCAGGCTCTACCGCATATCTACAGAACATGGACGCACGGCTTAGGAGAGTCAACAAGGAGATTGCAGGTCAGTTAATTTCTCTAGGACGTCAGTGCTCATTCGAATGAACACCTGCAGCGTAGACTGCAAAAATGACAAGACATCCAACATTCGGATCGAGTTGATCGACGACTCGCCGTACCACCTCAAGGGATCCTTCAACGGGCCCGAAGGCACGCCATATGAAGGCGGCCACTTCGAAGTCGTAGGTGTCACCCACGCCCTCCGCCCTGCCCGAGCGAGTGCGTCTCACCTAGCGCCCGCGTGCGTGCCGTCTCTCAGGACATCGTGATCCCGGAGAGCTATCCGTTCCAGCCCGTGAAGATGAAGTTCATCACGAAGGTGTACCACCCGAACGTCTCGTCCGCATCGGGCGCGATCTGCCTCGATATCCTCAAGGACGCGTGGTCGCCCGTGCTGACGCTCAAGTCGACGCTCATCTCGCTGCAGTCGCTCCTGTGCTCGCCCGAGCCGAACGATCCGCAGGACGCGGAGGTCGCGAAGCATTACTCGACCAGCAGGAGCAGCTTTGACGATACGGCGCGGTACTGGACGCACATATACGCCGGCGGGCCAGATCCGAAGACGCGCGGCCAGCCGGGAGGAGGGCAGGCGGCGGGGAGGGACGAGATCGCGATAGCGGGCCTCGAGCGGGCGCATGTCGAGCAGTTCGAGGCGCTCGGGTTCGAGCGGAGTAAAGTCGTACGTCTGTGATCCTACCGCGTTCTCTTTCATCTAACGTAAAGTCCGTAGATTGACGTGCTTCGTCGATTGAACTACCGCGGGGCGAACGTCGCCAAGATCAACGACGATAGGGTGGTCGAGGAGTTGCTGAAGTGATTCCCCGCTCTCATCGTCGAACCCCTGCCCCTTGCATGAGCTGTATTTTTCAGCTTCCCCACCACTGTTGTATTCCTGCTAGTCCATTTTCACGACTGTAAGATGGGTTGTTGTACGACAATCGACGATCAATGCATCCGATAGATATCGGTCGACCTTGGCTCTGACTTTGAGGCTTGAACCAGACACAGGTAGGGTACTCTATAAGTGTTGAATCACTCCTTGATGCACTACATATAGTACGTCAACTCGCTGGAGAGGAGGCGAGCGTATACCTCCGCTGTGTCACATGCCTGTCACTTGCTATCTAACCATATACTACTCATCACCCTTGTGCCTGATGGCCGCGTCTCATACACGCCTAGGTTGTCCTCAGCCTCTCCCGACGCCTCCGTCCGTCGAGCTTGTCGCAGTTTCATCGGGCTGAACAAGGCCGAACGGGACTTCCAGGATGCAGTACGGGGGCGGCTCCAGTCAGGGTGGTTATAGGCAGAGGCCTCAAGGATACGGCGGACCGAGTCAGCAGCCGCAAAGCCCGCATAGTCCACAAGGATACGACAATCCGCCGTAT
>NW_006767434.1:288826-299408 GCF_000264995.1 Punctularia strigosozonata HHB-11173 SS5
ATCCGAAGACGCGCGGCCAGCCGGGAGGAGGGCAGGCGGCGGGGAGGGACGAGATCGCGATAGCGGGCCTCGAGCGGGCGCATGTCGAGCAGTTCGAGGCGCTCGGGTTCGAGCGGAGTAAAGTCGTACGTCTGTGATCCTACCGCGTTCTCTTTCATCTAACGTAAAGTCCGTAGATTGACGTGCTTCGTCGATTGAACTACCGCGGGGCGAACGTCGCCAAGATCAACGACGATAGGGTGGTCGAGGAGTTGCTGAAGTGATTCCCCGCTCTCATCGTCGAACCCCTGCCCCTTGCATGAGCTGTATTTTTCAGCTTCCCCACCACTGTTGTATTCCTGCTAGTCCATTTTCACGACTGTAAGATGGGTTGTTGTACGACAATCGACGATCAATGCATCCGATAGATATCGGTCGACCTTGGCTCTGACTTTGAGGCTTGAACCAGACACAGGTAGGGTACTCTATAAGTGTTGAATCACTCCTTGATGCACTACATATAGTACGTCAACTCGCTGGAGAGGAGGCGAGCGTATACCTCCGCTGTGTCACATGCCTGTCACTTGCTATCTAACCATATACTACTCATCACCCTTGTGCCTGATGGCCGCGTCTCATACACGCCTAGGTTGTCCTCAGCCTCTCCCGACGCCTCCGTCCGTCGAGCTTGTCGCAGTTTCATCGGGCTGAACAAGGCCGAACGGGACTTCCAGGATGCAGTACGGGGGCGGCTCCAGTCAGGGTGGTTATAGGCAGAGGCCTCAAGGATACGGCGGACCGAGTCAGCAGCCGCAAAGCCCGCATAGTCCACAAGGATACGACAATCCGCCGTATCCGAATCAGCAACAGCCTCAGCAAGCGTACAGCACGGGCTACAGGCCGACGTCGTTCGACGATCCGTCTGGGGTCCCTGGAGGCGAGGCGTACTGGGGCCTGTGAGTCCAATCATCCAATGCGTATACCAAACCAAACCGGTATTGGCGTGGTGAAGGCGGGAACTGATTGCGGCTTGTATGCGCAGATTGATGGACAACGGGAGGCCGACCGAATTGATGATACGCCTGTGCGACTCGCTGTTCATGTTCATCGACCGAAACTGCTCCCAGGCCGAGCTGCGGGGGACACAACGCCTCGAGCCCGCGAAGTACATGTGGCTCATGACCGCCCTCGGCGCCCCGCCCGGCACCGTACGCCCCCTCCTCATATCGCTACCTGCCACTCCCCCCTCTAACGCATCCACTTATTCACATTCCTATAGGCGGAGGCGGTGTGCATCTCCCTCCAGTCCTTCTACGACATGGCCGCCGTCCCGTACCAGTTCGTGCCCGTGCCCGGGTCGTCCGGCTCCCCGGTGCCCGTGCTCGACGCGCGCGGGTTCCTGCATATGGCCGTCTTCGAGGCGCGCGCGGACCCGGACGCGTCCCACCGGCACTTCCAGAAAGCGCTCAACGTGTTCGGCCTCGTCGACCCCGCCACGAACGCGCGGTTCCCCGCGCCGATACCGCGGAGCGCGTTCCCGTATATGCCCGAGTGGCAGCTGAAGAACGCGTATACGGCGTGGCAGACGCAGGCGATTATCGCGAGCAGTGGGGCGAGGAGCAATGCGATGGTGGCGGGTATGCTGGGTGGGGGTAGGTTTGGTGGCTTTGGGTCGGGTATGGGCATGGGCATGGGCATGGGCATGGGCATAGGTTCGGGCTTTGGGGCGTACGGGGCGGGTAACAGCCGTGAGTTGCAGCTGTTGTTATACCTTCGGATGACTGACGGATGGGACAGAGGTGATGCAGATGCTGCAGACGCAGCAGGCGGAGGCGAAGAAGCGCGCGAGCTACGCCAAGCTGGCGAGCGGCGTGGTGAGCCTTTTAGGAGGTGGAGGTGTGGGCGGCTTGGGAGGCGGGTTAGGAGGCTTTGGTAGTTGAAAGAGGCGGGCGTTGCTGCATAGATGATCTTTCGGTTTGGCTCCAGGGTTTGGATGGTATCTACTCAATGCATTGATTGTGGAAAGTATGTAGTGTGTGTGTACTAGTATCCCGACTTTGTCTGCTTTCAGTGCTGGCTAGCCGATTGCGATCTCTATGCCCCTATCTCATGGTGGGCACTGACCGCCCGACCAGCTCCGTCCTCACCTCGTCCTGAGCCCGACCTATTTTTGTGCACTCGTATACGAGTATAGGATGACGCTTTCGTCCGCAAAGTCGCGAAACGCAGGGAAAAATGACGAAAACACGAGATAGAAACGGGATAGAAGGCGATCAACACAAGGATCAACGCGCGACCATGATGACCATCTGCTTCGTCCATGGAAACCGCGCACTGCTCTCGCGCCGGCACCGCACCTTCGACCGTATCAGAACGACTCGTTCATATGCTCCGTCTTTGCAGCAGATGGCGGGGAAGCCGCCCCCGTTCTTGCCGTGTCAGATCACCGGGCCTACCGACCAGCCCTCATTGCCCCGAGATGTGAGGGACGGCCGAGCGTATCATTACTCCTTCTCCGCTGTTACCCTTCCTCCTCTCGCGGTAGGACTGCTACTCCTTCCGTGCTCACTGGACAACAACCATGGGCGATGGCTACGGCGACGAAGACGGACGCATCGCGCGCTTGCTGGCGGACGTGCTGGACGCCGCGCTGGCTATCCGCAAGTTGGCGTCCAGGCCGGGTGCGAAGCAGAGCGCGTATGAGTGTATGGGTCTCGCGGGGCACGTCGGGGAGATCGTCGCGTGGGCGGAGGAAAAGAGGGGCTGGCGCGCGCCCGCGGACGTCGTAGAGAGCTTGAGGCGACTGTGGAGGTTAGTTCAAACGCCGTTTCGCTCTCGCTCTCTCGCGTACAGGCTTGTCCGGCTGACGTTTTGTTGTCACTTTTCGTGTAGGTTGTATGCGGGTCTTGGGATGCTGATCAAGACGTTGGCGGACGGGACGATGCTGAAGCGCGTGTTGTGGAAGGAGACGGTCAGCCGACGGATAGCGGCCGCGAGCGGCGCTCTGGGCGAGTTCTCGGTGACGTTCGACGTGAGTTTGGCACGCGGAAGCAGTTTTCGGTTTTGACGCGTGTATGCTAAATGCCTCAAATCTCCTCCGCTAGTTGGCGTCGCAGCAAGATCTGCAACGGGTCGACGCAGAGACGAAGAGGGCGAGGGAGATGGACACGCAGATGTTCGAGGCGATGCTCCGGTCGGTTTTGGAGAACGACAACGAGATATTGCGCGTGAGTTGTCTGTGATATGCAATCATCTGACTGGCCTCGCTGGCTTAACACGACTCTCCCCCGTTGACTTTACAGACTCTCGGCGTGGAACCCGTCATGTTTCACAGTGCGACGCTCAGCATTGAGAAGGTGCGGCGTGACTCCTCCCCTGTATACGCGTTTCTGGCTCATCTCTTGTTTTCATACTACCTGCAATAGCGATTATCGCAATTGGCTAATGAAGACTCCGTCGAGCGACGGCTGCTGAGCCGTGCGCTCGAGCACATATACCGCGCGCAGTCTCGGACTCCGTCTCGGACCCCGCCCGACGGCTTCTTCCTGAGCGCGCTGGACGTCATCGTCGATTCCACCGCGAAGCTCGGCCCACACCTCTTCGGAGGGAGCTTTTACGATGCGGCGGTCTGCGTCCGCGCGCTCCCTCGTGGGATCCCGCGACCGGTACGTCCGAGATGGCATGTTCTTTCAATTTTCAGCGCTCACGCGGTTCGCGCAGGTTATCGAGGAATGCGTTGGACAATGGAGGTCGCTCGAGCACGATAACGTCGTGTCGTACATGGGCGCCTGTCTGTCGGACGATACACCGTGCGTGGTGTACGAGCGGTCGCCGACCTGGAACGCGTCGCGGTACCTGGAACAGCATCCGGAGGCGGATAGGGTCAAGCTCGTATGTTCCATCACCTCGTCCTTGCCCGCGCGGGACCCTGTCACTGACCTGTCGCTAACTCAACCAGTTGCACGATATGTCGTTAGGCCTCGTATGCTTACACTCCAAAGACGTGGTCCATGGCGACCTCCGGGCGGTACGTCTTCCCTCTGCCATACTCAGTGTAATGTGCAAAGAGCTGATATGGTCGCGCAGGACAACGTGATCGTCTCTGCCGATCAGAAGGCCGCTTTGGTGGGATACGGACTGAAACAGCTCGACGCGCCTACAGAGGGCGTACAGAGTGTCCCGGACAAATACAGCGACGTGTACGATTTCGGTCTGACCATTGTGGAGGTGAGATCCATTCTATCATTTTCCATCCTTCTGATAGCGACCAACTGAGCTCCTGTTTTCCACCCTGGCAGGTCTTCAAGGGATCGCGCCCGTCGAAGGGAACGGAGCCCGCAGCGCTTATTCGGAACATCGGTGAACGCGATCCGACCGTGGCCGTGTCTGGTGTGGAAGACGCGCTCTGCGCGCTCGTCGCGGATTGCTGCGCGCCGGATCCGGTGCATCGCCCGCTGGCGGCGAACGTCGCGGCGCGGCTCGGGTGGATGTGCCTCATGCGCAAGGGATCGTCACGGTCGGAGGAGGAGGGGGAGAAGGAGAAGGAGGCGCAGGCGGGCAGTCTGTCCGGGTCGATGTCGGCCGGGTCGAGGACGTCCCTGTCGTCGTCGTCATCCTCGAGCGTGTTGTTGGCGTACGCGACTTCGTCGTCCTCGGACGATGGGGAACCCGTTCCGCCCCCGCCTCCCGAGGTTCGAGTTGCCCCCCAGCAAATGCTTCCGGAACCCCAACCCCAACCGCAGCCGGACCAGCAACAGCGACCGGACCAGCAATTGCGACAGCCTGGGCGCGCCTCACAAGTGAGCGCCCTGTCGGACTTTACGGAAGTGATGACCCTGTCTCGCGCCCTACCCACCGCGCCGCACTACTATTACTACCCTCCCCAACTCCCACCCCCACCCGTGCGTCCCGCGATGTCATCAGCGCGGTCGATCGCGCCCTCCGTCGCGACGAGCAGGAGCGGGAGTCACGCCGCCGGTAGAGGAAAAACGCCGCGCGCGAAGACGTACGAGTCGACCGCGCCGCTCGCCATCGCGCTCATGGACTCGCTCTCGCCGGCGCCCCCGCCCCGCACGCGGCAGCGGAAGGACAGCGCGCCCGCCCGTGTTAACGCGCAGGAGGCCAGGGCCGCGCCGCCGCTGCAGATACAGATCCTCCAGCAGCACTACGCGTGGGCGGATCCCGGTTCTGTCCCCGGGTCGGCGAGCACGGTGCGCGCGCCTATGTCGACGGTCCGCCAGACGTTGGATCCGGAGCCGGGACCGAAGCGGCCGTCGCTGCCCGCGACGCCGTCGAGGGTGGTGTGGAAGGTCGCGTCGTCGTCGTCGGAGACGTCGTCGAGCCCGCTGGAGGAAAGCCCGCCTCCGCAGTCTGGGCTCGTCAACGCCGAGAGCGAAGCGTATGTGCCTCCTCCTCCTCCTCCGCCGCCTTCGCGTCCTGCGCGGCCTGAAAGGAGGTACACCACCGGTCGGGATCGGGAGGAGGACGAAATGCGGGCATGGGCCAAGGCGGCGTTGGTCAAGAGGCATTACCGCACGCTGCGCGAACCGGATCCGCTGCCTCCGGGCGGATGGGGCAGCGTGCCGAGGTTTGGGGAGGGCGTGCTGGTGTTTACGCAGAATCGGTGATTCGGATATATGGATAAACACCTCCTTCGAGATTTCGTTACTTTCCCCGCGTTCCTGACTTGACCTTATCGTTGCACAATCTTACACTCATTTGCATCTGCTTTTGCACCCTGTATGGTCTCGTTTACTTATCCTCGTTATCACAACACTCCCTTGTATGCTCGTGTCGATGTTTTATATACCAGTAGTCCTTGATCTAGAATCTATAGCATCCGCAGTGCCTTGCTCTCGCCGCGGCTCATCTGACCTGCGCAACAAGCTGTTCACATCGAATTCTATTGCGCTGTCCTTCCTCGTGCTCAGCGCGCAGTCCGGCGGTAACGCAGGCATCGCCCCCGAGTACGCGGTATAGCCCCGACCACCAGCTGGGGATGGAGATATAAATAGCCATGGTATAACTCGATCAAAGCCCCCTGAGCTACATCCGGTCTACCCTCTCAACCCTTGTCCGTATCATCAACAACATCAACATGGGTCTCTTTGGCGAAATCGAGGGACTGCTCTCGAACCATCAGGGCCAGCAGGTTCACCAGGAGATCTACACGCAGCAGTATGTGCCCGAGCAGCACCAGGGTTCGTGGACGCACGAAGGTGACCGCATGCAATTCGATCGTGTTAATCCGGCCGTCGCTCATCATCGCGGGGGGGGGGTACTTTAGCGATCGCGGGCGCTGCTGGTTTCGAGGCCATGAAGGCGTACGAGAACCACCTTCGCGAGACCGGGCAGCAGCCTAGGTACGTTCGGCGTCTCTACCTTACCCCAGATCTCGTTCGCGACGGTTTGGCGGGCCCGATCTGATTGGCACGACGCCTTTTTTCTTTTTATTTTTCACGACAGCCATGCACTGATGAAGGAGCTCCTGGCCGGGTTCGCTGCGGCCGAGGTCGACAAGCTCGTCGAGACGAAGGGGTTGGATTACATCGATCGCGAGAAGGCGAAGCGCCACGCCGTCGCGCAGGCTCATCAGGTGCGAGACGCTCTCAATAACCCCTCCTTTTCTTTCTTTTTTTTCTTCTTCGCATTCCGGCGCAGGGGCTGACCACTCCGATGGGATCGCTGCTCTGCTTAGATGGCTGCCGAGCGCTATGGGGAGGGCAGCAACGGGTACGAGTGGACGCAGCAGCACGCGGGAGGATGGAACTCGAACCCGGGCGGTCCGCACTATAACGAATCGTACGGCGGCTATCCCGGGTTCGGAGGCTACCAGGGCGGTGGTGGTCAGTATGGGGGTGGATATGGAGGACCTCCGGGCGGTGGATACGGCGGTCCCCCGGGCGGTGGATACGGCGGTCCCCCGGGCGGTGGATACGGCGGTCCTCCGGGCGGTGGATACGGCGGTCCCCCGGGCGGTGGATACGGCGGTCCTCCAGGTGGTGGATACGGCGGCGGATACGGCGGCCCTCCCGGTGAAGGGTACGGCGGCCAGGGATACGGCGGTGGTCCCGGCGGCGGTGACTTTCGTTCGTCTTTTTGAAAGATGTGCGCAGGTGCTCATTGCGAGTAGGCTACGGAGGTCCTCCCCAGGGCCAGTACGGCGAGGGCGAGCACCACCACCGCCACCATCGCCAGGAGGGGTGGTGAGGTCGCTTTGCACTGCTGGGAATGATATATAACGGAGACCGGAATGGGGTCGATTGAGCGTCGATTGATGGTGTATGTACGATGGAGCTTAGCCTTGATACCACGAAACCCAGCGACTCGGTGTTGAATATTTCTGTGATTTGGACGACGGAACGAACGAGAGCGCGCAGAGCTGCGGGCTCGAGCATGCCAGCTTCCGCGCGCCTTGCGTCATGCCTTGACCGCGTCTCTCGACACGCCTTGGCTACTCGCACCTGGTATTCGTCGATATCATCAAGTCCAGGGAAAACTCTGGTTCAGGGACGTCGTGTACGCCTTCGTGGTGACTACTCGGTCTCAGTCGTTGGCCGGAAGGCCACGCGCGGCGCGCTTTTTGTCTTTAGTCCTCGCAGTGACGCAGTCCTTCCACCTAGGCCTGAGCAAGGTCTAGACTTTCCGCAAACTGCACGAGTCGTTCGTCTCTACATCCTACTCGGGTCCGGTCTCCGTTATATGCCTGCGTCGCAGAGGAGTCGTCACGGTGCGAACGGCACTCCTGTCCTCTCGAAAGACACGCTCTCTTTTGTTTCGCCTCATCTCGGTCGGTTCCGATAGGGTTCGGAACTCGGGTCCTGCGCTTGAAGGGTGATCTGCGTGCGTCGTCGTGGCCCCGATGCGGAAGGCGCCGACCGACGAGTGGCCGGACGCGCGAAATCGAACATAATAAGGCCAGGCACGCCGACCATGACCACCCCCCTCCTGGCCGCTAGCTTTGGCAACAGGCAATCGCGGATCCGAGACACTTATTGTCTACCTGCACCTGCGAACAATGGGCCAGCGATTCCCCTCCCTTCGTCTCGGTCTTTGAGGGTATAAAAGACGCAGGTTGTTGCAGGGATGGGTTCGTTCAAGCGATTTCCAGCTTGCTCGCGCCCACAAAGCCCTCTCTCTTCTACAAACACCTAACCACCACCACCCCCTCTCAACCAGCAATGGACTCGTTCGCCGTCGCTTTCTTCACCGCCACCGCTTCCGCGCCTTTCGAGCAGGCGGAGTCTACCCCGTTCGAGGGCGAGGGCGAGGACAAGCTCCCCGTCGAGTACGACGGCAAGGGCAGCTCCGGCTCGTGCGTCATCGCTTAAGCGGTCAGTGAGCCGAACCGTACCTGCGTTTTTTTTCGCGTCCTTCGTCTGACTGATGTCGTTTTATGAGCAGACGCGCACCCGGAAAACCACCCGGTTTGTGAAGACGCTCGTCGGTCATTCGTTGCGCGGCCAAACCGACGGCATCGTCACTCGCCCGCCCATCCACCACAAGAACCCGTTTAGCAATGCAACGCCACACGCCACCTCTTTTCGACTTTCTTCTTTCTCGTGTGAATGGAGCAGGGGAGATTGGATTGCACGCGCAGTAACTTATCATATTTATCGTTCACCCTTTTTTTTTCGCCTTTCGCCCTTTCGTTCGACGACGCATACACCGTTAGTCGTATACGTGACAAGACTGTATCATTATCTACCGCTGTTGTAAAACCACCTGTTCTTTTATTAACACCATATCCCTCCCCCGGGCGAATATAAAACTGAGAAACACATACTTTATCGGGGTGGTTCAGCAGAACAGCTTCTGTTTGACTCTCGTGCGGGTCGACGTCACTGAGCCTGTTTGTTTATTCACTCCCTGGCTCCATCTCCTCCCCTCCACCTCGTCTCCCTGTACTGCTGTCCAGGACCACCTCGAGGCTCGCGTCCCGACGTCGTATCGCAGAGAAATCAGGGACGATCACGAGCCTGAACGTGAAGGCGCGCCCCCTCCGGGAGACCGAACGCGCTGATCGCAGGCTCCCCGCCCCCATCAACAAGCAGGCAACGCCTCCGCCCAGTTCACGCGCAGCACGCAGCCTCTTCGCCAACGCTCACAGCAACCCTCGCGCACTCCGCCCGGTCCTCTACAGCTTCCCCGGACGACCCTCCGGAGCTCCCACTGCGCTCGCTCAGCAAGCAGCGAGGCTGTGTTTCACCCGCGGCTTGCTATAACCCTCGACGTCCGAACAGGATAGACGCCGCAGCCATCGATTGTACGACGACGACCCGACGCGCGCCATGTCGCACTATCCTCCTCCGGTGCGTTTTTTCCATCTCCCCCCGAATCCGTAGGAGGGGACCCGTATCTGAACGCACGCGCGACGTCGTAAACAGGCCGACGAGGCCCAACGCGGGCGCTACAACGACGGCTACAACCCGTACGCGGCCCCCGCTCCATACGACACCAACCCGCACGACGCCTACAACCCGCACGAACCCCAGGCGCCGTACCAGCCCGGGCTCTCCAACCCCTTCGCGACCCCCAACGTGCCCGACCCGCGTCTCTCAGGCTACCACTCCCCTCCCCCGCCGCAACAGCTGCACGACCCGTACGGCGCCGCCCCGCCGCCGATGCCGATGCCGCACTCGCCCCCGCCCGGCGCCGCCGACTACCTCAGCGCGCACCCGGCCGCCGCGTACTACCCCCCGCCGCTCTCGGGCCCCACGCCTCCGCCGCCGAGCATCTCGCCCTACGGCATGGGCTACGACCTCCACGACGACCCGCACGAGCACGAGCACGCGGACGAGGACGGGGGCGATATCCCGCTCCTGCGCCGCCCCGGATCGGTGTCGAGCGCCGGCGCGGGGCGCGTCCCCGGCGCGTTCGACGAGGACCGGCCGATCGTGGGCGACGACCGGTCGGAGAATAATATACGGTATGGACGGATCCCGCAGAGGGTGCCGAGGCGGTACAAGACGATCAAGAAGGTCGAGTGCGTATCTCATCCCTCCGTTCATCCCCTGCCCCCCTGACCCCCTCTCCTCGTTTCCCTACCTGCTACTGTTCAGAGAGAGAGAGTGTGTGTGTGTGTGAGCTGACGAACGCGGCGCAGGCTGTTCCACGGCAACTTCGTGCTCGACTCGGCGGTGCCGACCAAGCTGCTGAACATGTGCGCGCTCCGGAACGAGCGCGAGTTCACGCACATGCGCTACTCGGCCGCGACGTGCGACCCGAACGACTTCAAGGACTCGGGCTTCACGCTTCGGCAGGTGCACTACGACCCGCCGCGGCGGACGGAGCTGTTTATCGTGATGACGATGTACAACGAGGACGAGGAGCTCTTCTGCAGGACGATGCACGGCGTGATCAAGAACGTGGCGCACTTGTGTAAGAGGGAGAGGAGCAAGACGTGGGGCAAGGAGGGGTGGAAGAAGGTCGTGGTGTGCGTCGTGAGCGACGGACGGCAGAAGATCAATAGTCGGACGTTGAGCGTGATAGCCGCGATGGGCGCGTACCAGGACGGGATCGCCAAGGTCCGTTCGTCTCCGTTCGTCTCCTCCATAGCCGCGAAGACCTGACCCCCCCCCCCCCCCCCCCCCCCCCCCCCCCA
>NW_006767434.1:299860-325244 GCF_000264995.1 Punctularia strigosozonata HHB-11173 SS5
CCCCGGCGCACAGAACATCGTGAACGGCAAGGAGGTCACGGCCCACATCTACGAGTACACGACCCAGATCTCGGTCACGCCGAGCATGAAGATCGAGGGCGCGGAGAAGGGCGCGGTCCCGGTCCAGATCATCTTCTGCCTGAAGGAGAAGAACCAGAAGAAGATCAACTCGCACCGCTGGTTCTTCAACGCCTTTGGTCCCATCCTCCAGCCGAACGTGTGCGTCCTGCTCGACGTGGGCACGATGCCCGGCCCGACGAGCATCTACCACCTCTGGAAGGCGTTCGACATCAACTCGAACGTCGGCGGCGCGTGCGGCGAGATCGTCGCGCTCAAGGGCAAGTTTTTGCGCAACCTGCTGAACCCGCTCGGTGCGTCGTCCATGCCTCCTCTGTTTTCCCCCCCCCCCCCCCTCAAATATGGACTGACTGACTCGTACGCCACTCGGGCAGTGGCGGCGCAGAACTTCGAGTACAAGATGTCGAACATCCTCGACAAGCCGCTCGAGTCCGTGTTCGGGTACATCACCGTGCTCCCCGGCGCGTTCTCCGCGTACCGGTACATCGCGCTGCAGAACGACGCGACGGGCGAGGGGCCGCTGCAAAAGTACTTTCTGGGTGAGAAGATGGTGAGTCGCGCGCGCGCATCGATGTGAGGAAATATTGGGGTAGCAGAGGCTGACACAGGCGTTGGATAGCACGGTGCCGGCGCGGACATCTTCACGGCGAACATGTACCTCGCGGAAGATCGTATCCTGTGCTGGGAGCTGGTGTCGAAACGGGGAGGCGCGTGGATCCTGCACTACGTGAAGTCGGCGTACGCCGTCACCGATGTTCCGGACCAGGTGCGCGTGCTTGTTACTAGCAGCGGAACCGTTGTGGACCCCTCATGCCCTTGCAGGTCCCCGAACTTATCTCGCAGCGCCGTCGCTGGCTGAACGGCTCCTTCTTCGCCGCCATCCACTCGACGGTCAAGTTCCACTACATCTACCGCTCCTCGCACTCGTTCATGCGCAAGTTCTGGATCCACGTCGAGGCGCTCTACCAGCTCTTCAACCTCATCTTCTCCTGGTTCGGGCTCGGCAACTACTACATCGCGTTCGTCATCCTCTCCAACGCGCTCGAGGACAAGCAGTTCGGGATCAAGGGCATCAAGGTTCTCAACGACGTCCTCAACTACTTTTACCTCGGGATGCTCATCATGTGCTTCCTCCTGAGCTTGGGCAATCGACCGCAGGGCAGCAAGTGGTCGTACACGACCGCGATGCTCGGCTTTGCGCTCATCACGGTGTACATGACGGTGCGCCTCACTCACGTTTTTGTCTCTCTCTTCGGCGATTCTCCCCCGTGCTGACGTTTTTCGTTTCGTTACAGTTTTCGGCGTTCTTCCTTGCGGTGAAGGGCATTCAGAACGTGGAGCACAAGGAGGACAGCGGGATCAAGCTTTCCGACATCTTCACCAACTCGATCTTCCGCGATATCGTCATCTCGCTCGCGGCGACGCTCGGGCTGTACATCGTCGCCTCGCTCATCTTCGTAAGTCGGCTTGTTTCGTGTTGTTTGGTGTCGAAGGTTAACGTGATGGCCAGTTCGAGCCGTGGCATATGATCACCTCCTTCGTGCAGTACACCCTCATGGCGCCGTCCTACATCGCCGTGCTCAACGTCTACGCGGTATGTCATTATCGCCTCGCCCCCCTCCGCGGTCCGTCGCTCACGACCGGTGTTTTTCTCCAGTTCGCCAACGTGCACGACGTCTCCTGGGGCACGAAGGGCGACAACAAAGTCAGCACCGACCTCGGCGTGGTGAAGACGGGCAAGAACGCGAACGAGGTCGAGGTCGAGGTGCCGACGGAGGAGAAGGACATCAACGCCGCGTACGAGGACGCGATCCACGTGCTCCAGTCCAAGCCGCCCAAGGCCGAGTCCAAGCCCGATCCGCAGACGCAGCAGGAGGACTACTATCGCCAGTTCCGGACGAACGTGCTCCTGGTCTGGACGCTATCGAACGTGAGTGAGCCCGCCCCCCCAACGCGAAGGCGATGAACGTGCGGTTGTGCTGATATCGACATGCAGGCGCTGCTTGCTGCGCTCGTCGTGTCGCTCACGGGATCGGCTGCATCGAAGAGTGCGCAGCATACGGTGAACGGATACATGTCGTTCATCCTCTTCTCCGTCGCGGGCCTCGCATGTAAGCATCTCACGTTTTTTTCTTCTGGTTCGTGATCACACGTTGATCCAAACCTCCATTGCCTAGTCGTACGATTCTGCGGCTCGACGCTATACATGCTCATACGTCTCTTCGCTGGAGAATAAACCGCATACACGAAAACCATTATTATATCCGGAGCGGAAGACGGGGTGGGATACCCATGGCTCAGGACGCTCTCGCGACGACAGTTACGACCGCAGGCTACCACGCCCTATTTATCACCAGAATGTACTGTTGTCCTGTTATTCGATACCCCACAACCACGATGGCAGCTGTCGTCGGTTCCAACTGATCCTCCCTGAGAGTGTGAAGCAGCCCCAAATCCCTCACGCACCGTTGAGCGGCGGGAGTGCGCGGAATGTCACCGCCGAGTTGCCAAGTTCTTTCCGACGAGTAAGATTTCGTGTGGCGCCTCGAACACTCGTTCTCGATCTGAATCTAGTGTTCCCTTGCTTCTTGACTCGACCAGACGACCTCCGAACGGAAGAGTTCATCGCGGTTGACCAGGGACGGGAGCAAAACAACATGCTGACAAGCATCGTGGAAATGCCCTTCGATCGGCTCTTTGAGCGTACTGATTGAAGGACATTCTTCGAAAATATGAGCACGAATCGCGCCCATGTTCGGAGAAGAAACAGCAGGCGATCGCACGCCTCGAGATGATAACGGTCGGACAAAGGCATACAGATGCCGAATGCACCGTTCAGGGTACAGGAGGCCAGCTCATTCCTATATGTATAACGCACAGCAATCCAGATAGCGATAAGACATGGCGCTCAGGTTCATCTGACAGCTTTGGGCGCGATGGTATGCGAGTCGCCGTGCGAGATGAAGAGGCGGTATAAGAGCGCTCTCTTGTGCAGGAGGCTCTCTCCTCAGTTCCAACTCGTCCATCCACTACCCCCAATGGCCGCAGTCCAGCTAAACGCCATATACATCGTCTCCTTCTGGCGCCCCTATCCTCCAGGCGACCCGTTCCACTGGGGCCTGCTCGTTCGAACGAGCGCTGGACAGCCAACACTCTTCCATGCCGTGCAGAAACCAGGCTGGGTGTACGAGAAGAGAGAGAATTACAACTTCGAGAGCTCTCAGGTTGCGGTGCAGGCTGCGAAGATAGGCTCGGTGCCTAGCGGCACCACTCCAGCAGTCCTCGACGCTCACTTCCGAGGCGTCCCTGTGGGCAATTCAGCAAGTTACGCTGGCGAGGAGTGGCGCTGCAACCACTGGACGCGAGACGTAGTCCGCCTCCTTGTTGGTTTAGGTGAGCAGCTAACATCCTAGCTTGCAAGCGTTGCCTGTGCTCAGCGGCCAAGTGCAGGTTGGGTCCAAACTGCGGACGTCGACAAGATGTGGGAAGGAATCAAGGAGGAGGCCTTGAAGCTCAGAGATAAGGTTGGGAGTGGCGAGGCGAGCTGCCAGCTCATCGATGTGACCAAGTAGCCGGCTGTGAAGCAAGCCCGCTGTGAAAGAAGAGTTACAGATTTAGTCAGTCACAAGGAAACGATGTGGATACGGACTGAGCTGGGGCCATCACCACGGATCGTTGTATTTCCATAGTTCTCGTTCCACGCAGAGCTCGTTGGGTTGAGAGCCGAACACTTGATCCAGAAGCGTATGCCAAGCGGCGTAATTCTCTGGGCCGTAGTGCGCCCGAGTGTAATCCCAGTAATCGGGCATCCAGGCCGCACCCTCCCAGTCAACGATGCCTGCCAGTCGATTGCGATCATCGACCAGGATGTTGAGGGGGTGCAGATCGTTGTGTGACAGGCACAGTGGGTGCTGGGTATTGTGCACCTTCTCTGCGATGGCTTTGAGGCGAGGTTGATGCGGCAGGTGAGACTTGGAGATGAGATAAGCGTAAAAGTCCTTTTCGGTAGCGAAAGGCCCAACTGGGGAGTGGTCGACTCGCGGGCAGTAGAATGGACCTCCGTCCGGGCCGCACACGGCAGCGCTGGGCGGTATTCGCGGTATAGTGCGAACTTGATCGAAACTCGCTTTCAGATCAGAGGCGAGCGAGGCGACTTCTTCGGCGGTCATCGCGTTCAGCCGTCCTCTGAGCGGTATGCCATCGATAGCGGTCATGACGACGAACGACCCGTTCGCGGAAGGAAGGGCATCAACGAGACGGGGAACGCGGGCGTCGGTATATTGAGCGATGAGCTGCAACGCTTGGGCCTCCAAGGTGGCCGTCCTGCCCACTTTGGCGTACAGGCCGAACGGCAGACGGAAGCACTTGGGGGAGGATGTCGGTGGGTAGAGCCCAAGGCCGATGGCAACGAGTCCCTGGTATACCAGGAGTCGTATTCGACGAGGAATATAATGCCATAGAGCGAGCGCGAGGCCAGACTTTGCCGACTTGTGGTGGACCATGATAGACACGGTCGAACAGCAACGCCAGCCATCGGAGCTCACGTTTGTCGAAAGTCGTGTTCCCACGTTTTATTCAGCCAGCTTTGTCGTTGACATGTTCTCCGTGCTGGCAGCATCGGTACTACTTGGAAGCAGCTTCCACTTCGAACCGAGAAGACGGCCTTTTTCCTTTCAACTGCCCGTGCACTCACAGTCGTGTACTTACGTGCATGTATGTGCGAGCTTGGAGTTGGCAAGTGCGCCTTGAAGTCATCAAACCTACATCCTACGATTCACACAAGACCTTGGATACGTCGATATAGCTAATATACGGTAGGTGGAAGTCCACGAGCACACAGCGCCTTGCGCCTGAATCAGCGTGCGCAGAGGCGGGCTGACGACGAGCGGGAAGAAGAAAACTCCAGGGCTCCGTTCATCGTCAGCCCGCTCTGCGCCTCCTTACTTCTCGTCGGTCGTATGATGTGGATCCGGAGGCGGCATGTCCGCAAGGCTCACCCTCCTCCCTGGCGGAGCTGCGGACGCCGAGCGTTCTTGCTCCTTCCGCCAGCTACGGTAGTTATCCCACCCCAGCGCGAGCTGAAGGCTGTAATCCGCCGAGAGCGCGTCTTTTCGCGATATGGACGGCAACCCTCCCGCAGGCACTGGCCGTCGTCGTCGTGAGCTCTCACGCTGGAAAAGAAAGCAAGAAAGAAAGAAAAGGAAGGAAGGAAGGAAGGAAGGAAGGAAGGAAGGAAGGAAGGAAGGAAGGAAAAAGGAGGGCTCAGGGGAGAATTAATCACCGTTTTCGAACCACTTCATCGCGTACGCGTCCGGGTCCGCTCGATATTCCTCGGGCACCTTGTTATTCGCGATCGCGGCCCACCGATCCGACTCGGGCGTTTTGACGAGGTGGGGAGGGGTCATGCGCATCGTCGGCGAGCCGTCGGGCGTGCGTCCGGCGGTGGAGTGGCACGAGACGCAGGATGAGATGAAATTGTCGGCCGGTCCTAGAGCATCGTGCATACAGTATATATATCATGAACAAAAGGTCGGATGAAGGTTGGGGTAGGGGGGGGGGGGGGCACTGACCGTTTAGACGCCGGTTCCAGCCCCAGAAGGGGCGGGTCCCGCCGAGGGTGTTGAGGAGTTCGGAGGCGGCGGGGTTGATCCAGCTTTCGGTCGGGAAGCAGCCGGCGTCGTACGCGGCTTGCGTCATCTTCGGGTCGTTGCCTGTCAACACGGTATCAGTGTTCGCTCGGGTCATAAAGTTGGATATGGTAGTCACCCCACATGAGGCCCACGGGCATGAGCCGGTACCAGGGCTGGTTGTGCCGTCGGGTCCGGAATCAGATATAGTTCGAAACGGGAAGGCAGGCGCGATGATTTGTGGAACGTACGTCGGCGTCTGGGCGAGACCCGTCGTACATGAAGGTGCCGAACACCCAGCCGATGGGCGAACGGTCGTCTTTCAGAGCGATGTCCATCTGGATAAGCTGCACGTCCGACGTAAAGTCGTTTCTGAGGACGGGGCTCTGGTCGAACGGCGGCTGGGGGTTGTCAGAAGGCGTTGCCTGCGGCGTGATCATCTGCAGCAACGCGTAGCATCCGTTGGTCGGCCCGTCAGAGACACCCGTGGATCAGACAAGAAAAAAATAAGAATAGGACTTGCGGCTTTCCTCGTCGGCGAGCCTCGCAGCGTCGGCACTTCGTCCGCCGTCGCGGTCGTGAAGAGGATCTTGAATATCATGCTCCCGTTTGGATGACGGACACACGGAGAGCGCGAGTGAAAAAACAGCGGCGGAACATCGGGGTGCGGTGTGCGGTGTGCTGGGGTGCTGGTGGTTGGGTGGAGGAGGTGACAGGGCTGAGGAGGCCTGCTACCCCGCACGCCCCTCGTATTTATACACTACATGCCAAAGATGCTGTAGAAGCCGTCGCACGGTTGACCGCTGCGACTGCGACATCCATAGGGCGCGTGTTTGCCTCAACCGGAGAGCGCTAGTAGGAATAGATGGCATAGCGCTGGAATGAAGCTGGAGAAGCGCCTCACCTCTCCGCCTCGTTGCACCCGTGGGGCATTTCCCCGCTCATAACGATTCGAAACAGGGGATCGACCCTGGTTTGATACTGCAGAGTCCGTAGCCGCAACCGTGCGCCCTGCACGTGGACGTGAAAGGAGGATGAGTGCAAGCTGGTCGGGGCCAATACGCGCTATGTAACCGCATCAGTGGGCGCGCCGCAGTCCGGCGCAGCTCTCCCTGGGTCACTCGCAGCTCCTGAGCGCGCGTACATAATAAAAAAACATCGCGAGCGTCCCAACGCACCGCACACACTCACCGCCGCGCACAGCCTGGGCACACATGAAGTGGACGTTATGCACCCTCGGCGCGCTCGCGTTGGGCGCGAACGCTTCGCTCGCCTCCTCATCTTTCCGCGTTCAGGACGACGCAGCATCCCTGTACAACACGGCGTCGGGACAGCAGGACGAGGTGCGCGGTAAACCCATAACTTTCCTGTCCTGTCGAGCTCACACGCGGGCTATGTTTTGTTTCGCACAGTCGTCGCCGATCTCGCTCCAGAACGTGCACGACAGCTTCGTCGCGCTGAGCCACCCCCATTTCCCCAAGCACGCCGTGCGGATCAAGCAGACCGACTTTTGCGATCCCACCGTCAAGTGCGTTCTTTATCGTCCCTCTCCCATTCCGACCTCCACATATGCGCCACGAGTCAATCGAAATAGGGGCTAATCCGAACAAAAAAAAACCTCTTGACAGTGTATACTCGGGCTACGTCGACATCACGGGCGCGAAGCACCTGTTCTTCGTATACTTTGAGAGCCGGCGCGACCCCGCGAACGACGATGTCGTGCTCTGGCTGAACGGAGGTGAGCGTCCGTTCCGCGCGGTGTGGCGATAGCGAGCTCATTGGAATGGGAACACAACCGACAGGACCGGGCGGTTCAGGAACGCTCGGCATGCTGATGGAACTCGGTCAGAGAGATCAACGTTCCGCCAATAGGTATTACCACCTCCGTGGCTAACGCCGTCCGATCCCACAGGACCGTGCACGGTCGCGTCCGCCAACTCGACCAAACTCAACCCATATTCGTGGAACAACGAGGTGTGAGATCGGGCCACGGGGACACCTTGCCGAGCCTCGGGCTGAAAGCAGATGCCGTTTCTCTAGGCTAACCTGCTCTTCGTCGAACAACCCGTCGGCGTGGGCTACTCCTACGCGGAATACGGCGAAACGGTGGTACGTGCGTCCTCCGCCCCGTCTTTTCTCCATCTCCACCATCACCACCTCCCTCCTCCTCTCTTCACTGCAGACCCCCCCGACTGACTTATTACCCACAGTACACCACCGCGGACGCCGCGAAGGATATCGCGGCCTTCCTCGCCATCCTCGCCAACGGCTTCTCCGAGTTCGGCGCCAAGCCGTTCCACATCGCGGGCGAGTCGTACGGGGTAGCCTATCTTGTTCACTTACGACCTCGCAACCTCGCGATGGCTGACTGTTTATTTTTTTCGACGTGGCGTTTTCGCGTGTAGGGCCGCTACGTCCCGTGGTTCGCGGCGGAGCTGTTCGACCTCAACGCCGAGCTGACCGCGCGCAACCTGACCGCGGTCAACCTCCAGTCGATCCTCATCGGTCCGTCCGTTTTTGTCCCCCTCCCCACCCTCTCTCTCAGATCAGAAGAGTCGACTGACCGCGCGTACAGGTGACGGGGATAGCGACGAGCTCTCGTAAGTCGCCCCCGTTCCGCGTTTGAGTGCGAAACACCGCCGCCCGTGGTCTGATGCCGTGCCCGACGACAGGAACATACTCGCGGCGGTTGACATGCAGTGCACGGACGCGTCGGGCCTCCCGCCCGTCCAACCCATCAAGTATGCCCTTTTGCCGAATACCGATCCACCGCCGCACATCTCGCTGACACGCCCGTGTTCGAATCCAGGACCTGCATCCGCATGAAACAGGTGGTGCGTCAATCAGCCCCCCCAACCCCCAACCTCCTCGTTGACTGCGGTCGAAGCCGGCTGATCGTATCTCTTCGTCCTACTACAGGCCCCGCGCTGCAAAAAGTGGTACACCGAGTCTTGCAAAGACTCTCTCGACGTCATCAACTGCGGCGCCGCGATTTCGTTCTGCGACGAGGAGCTCACCGCGCCCTTCCTATCGGGCGGTACGTGCAAACACCCTCCTATTCCACCCATCCCGCGCCGTTTTCCCTCTCCATCCAGCGCTGACCCTCCCGTGCCCGCCCAGGCATGAACCCGTACGATCTGAGCAAGAAGTGCACGGTGGAAGAGCTCATGGACAATCTCTGCTACCCCATCTCCAAGTAAATGCCTTCTCCGTCTTCCTATCTCTCTTTCCCTCTAGATGCTAACCTGCGGCGCAGGAATATCACCGCCCTGCTGAACCAGCCCTGGGTGCGCGCGGAGCTCGGCGTCGACCCGATCTTCGATGAGCAGAACATAACGTATACGCCCGTGTCCTGGACGGTGAACCAGGGCTTCGCGGCTCGGCACGACCATATGTACACGACGGAGGGGCACATCGCCGCGCTGCTCGAGCGCGGGATCAAGGTGCGCGTTCCTATCTAACCCACCTCTCTCTCCCTCCACCACCACCTCCTCTTTTTTTCAAAAAAAAAAAGGAAGGACGTGAGTTACTGAGCGGATGGACGATAAGGTGCTCATCTACGTCGGCGAGTACGACGTGCTCTGCAACTGGCTCGGCAACCTCCACATGGCGCTCAACCTGGAGTGGACGGGCGCGGAGGGCTTCGAGGCGGCGGCGTTCCGGGGGTGGGAGGTCGAGGAGGGCGGAGGGCAGGTGGGTAAAGTCCGCGCGTCGGGAGGGCTGACGTTCGCGACCGTCGCGGGCGCGGGACACATGGTGAGCGAGTCTGCCTAACCCACAACCCCTTTTTGCTGCTCAGGACGCACGGGACTGAAAACGGGGGTCGTTTCGCGCGCAGGTGCCGTACGATAAGCCGAAGGAGGCGCTGGCGATGTTCAATCGGTGGCTGGAAGGCAGACCGCTCTGAGAGCGCCCGCCTGGACAGGAACCGAACATATGACGGTAAGCACGCGGCTGGAGGAAAAAGGCGCAAGGCTGTGGCTTGGTGACGGGTGTGGTCGGTACTGGATACATGTGATGCTACATGTAAGAGGGATACGTCTACAATAAAATGTGCGTCGCTATGGTATGGTGGTACACTTGCGAGGTGCGGGGGGCGAACGAAAGCGATAAATAGTAATAAGTAAGTTGGGTCTTGCCAAGGGGGACCAAGGGGGGACCGAGTGAGTTGGGTGAAGGTGGGTGGAGGGCTGGTTAGGCATAGTCTGTGGGACCCGTTGTGGGCAGGCTCTGGGACGGAGTCCATCTGGGAGTGTCGTCAGACGTGCGCGGTCGCAGACTCGGGGAGGCGTCCAAACTCACGGAGACCCTCATGATCATGCGATCACGCACGAGCCCGTCGAGCCCTTCTTGTCGTACTCGATGGGCAGCTCGTCCTCCTCCGTCGCAGAGAAGGGGGTGGTGGCGTTCGCAGCCGGGAGGGTGGAGACCGAGGGGAGGGTGAAGTACGTGAAGGCGTCCATCGCGACGGCGGGATGATCGATACGCGCGGAGGGCGTTAGCTGGCGATTGAGTGGGCAGCTGTACGAACGAGAGCTCGTGGGTCCATCCGGCACGAAAGGGCGACCGCTTTTATACGACCGGGCGCGCAGTTGAAAGATGTAGATGTCTGAGAAAGCAACGCGGTGGACGATCGTGTTTATCGGGGGAGACAAAAGTAAAGGTGCACTGTGAGTGCCTGGGTGCGCTATTGTCTTCGGAACAGGCTGCAGAGAGACGTTATTATTGCGCCGTTGCGAGCCACGCTGACTTCTGGCGTGGACAAAAGAACGCGGTCGATCTTGCTGTCGTGCACTGGTCGGTGCCTGCCCGCGCTCGACGCAGAGACAAAAGACTCGAGGCCATCTCGGTCGCGGCGTCACCAACGCCGGTGTCGGAATTATCGTTCTTGCTCGATCTTGATTTCATGGCTGATCTGGTGGAGGTAGAGGGTGATATGGGCGTGATACAGTGAAAGAAAGCGAAGGGCGGCACCGGCATAGGGCGTCGTCGGAAGAGAGGAAAGAAGCGAGAACGTTGCGAAAAAGCAAAACCGATTGCATTAAGGGGGAATCGAACCCCCGGCGGGTCGAATTCGTCCATCAAACGGATTCGCTGGCAACGACCCAGGTTACCACTACCCCATTAATGCTTGTAGTTCCAAGTGTTGACGTGGCTCATATTCCAGGGCACTGCAAGTCCTAACGACACATCAAGCAACAGCCCCTCGGATTCTGTTTACTCACCGCCATCCTCGTCTCTTACTTACGCACCACTGGATCACCTCCTCCCTTCGCCCCACGTCTAAGCTCGCTACTATCACTGACCCAGAGTTCCTATCGGACCCCCAGTTCCTATTCCTACTTTTTCGTCTCTCCACCCCGCTACACCGTACATCAAATACTGAAAAAATGCCCGGATGATTGCCTTTAGTGTGCTCTATTGGGGCATACCAATATTATCTGGTGAAAATGCTGTAGATGGCCTCCGCACTCGGAAGGACCCAGAAATCCTATTTTCACACGCTACCCCATCTGGCAGAGGATATCATCAATGCACGTATTTCCGCTTGCAAGGCTATCATACCGCAAGATGAGATACATTTTTTTCCACGTCTGTCCATAAAATAAGCCAATGCGTTGAGTAGTGGTTGTGCAACAAGGCCAACACTCAGGAGGTCCGTGATGTTTGTCTGTCACTTGCCCCTGTCTCTTCGCTGTATCGACTACCGTTTATGGTAGGGCTGTGTAGTGGATGACTGTCCGTAAGGATTTAGAACAGTCGCGACGTTTCTAAATCGCATCAGCCGAGGTGCCGAGATCAGATCTCTGAAGTTTAAGCTCCGCCGGTGCCAGGAGCATGCTCGTAAACGCTTTGATCTACGAAGGGGTCGCGACCCCCTCGTAAACGCGAGAGCGCGTCTAAATCAACGAGATTTCGAAGTCCGCTCCCATAAATGGCAGCTCTGTCCCGAGATAACGGGGCTCAGCGAGACGCGCTTTCGGCAGCTCCAAGCCTCCGAAATCAAGGTACACGAGCTTACGGATGTCGCAATCTGTTCTAAATCGTCATTCTAGATAAAACTGATATTCCGGCGGTGCATTTAGAAACACGCGACTGTTCTAAATCCTTACGGAAAGTCATCCAGTGACGCGACCGTGTCACCGATAGGAACTCTGGGTCCTCCGACCTCTTCATCGAGGAAAATATTCACTGTCCCTTCGATATAGTCGTTAAAAATAAGGTAACTACATGAGCATGTAGCGCAGGTCATTTCACACTAGGGCATATGCAGAAGCAGAGGGAATAGAACCACCAGATATGAATCCCACGCAAAATAGTGTTTCCGATAGGAACTCTGGGTCAGTGATAGTATATGTACTTACAGCGCAATCCAGGACCAAGACAACGGGTCTCGCTTAAGGTGGCGTGACCGCGGCAATTGCGCGGGTACGAACCGTAAGTAGTCCGTGTTCTTTCTCAGAGATCGCCGTTTACTGTTTTCGAACCGCGCGCTGGTCTTGGACTGTTCCTCCGGTGAGCAGCGATCTCCGACATGCCGATTGTGCATATCGATCGTGTGGAGTGCGAGGCCAGTATGAAGAGGTGCTGATAGGGCGTCTACTCGAAGGAATCGAAGCGCGAGCGAAAGTCGGACAAATTCCTGAGCCTTGCTGACACCCTCTCGAAGTGAAATCGTCGGCTTTCGAACCTGCGGAAGGAACTTGGAGGCTCTGTGGTCTCTAGACTCATGCCAAACTCTTTTTCCCTTCTAACGAGCGGCTGCGATGTGCACCGGCAGCGGTGGCTAAACATACATGTACTCTAACAAATGGTGGAACCAGGCTGCCACCGGGTCACCGGCAGTATCGGGTTCCCGGTCTTTGATCACTCATCGAACACCACGAACGCAGCGACAGCCTCGGAAGCCCGGCAGCGGACCTACAAGGAACCCACATATGAACTGGCCGCCAGTCAGGTACAAGTGGGACCAGGTACTGTGCTCGTTACGATCCTCCCCTCCGCATGTAGACGGGTCTCTCGAGACTGTGCGGTGAGAATGCGTCACCGAGCGTCGCCTCCCTGCCTGTGTTCGGACCTTGGAGGACTCGTGCGCCGCCGCGACGTCAATACGTAATGCGGCTATCGGTTTCCCCTCATCGATGAGGTTCGCGAGCGAACCCCCGTGAGAGCTTCTTCACTTGGCCGCTGCTTCCTCGACTCTCTTCTTGCGCCTCATATACCGGCCTGGACGAAATCTGGAGCGCCGCCCCGCTTCAATTTTCCTCTCGCACCGGCGGCGCCAACTTGTACAAGGCATGGGCCAGTTCGACTCGTCACTTGGGTACGTCTATTTCCCTACCTCCACATCCATTAACTGATATAACGTGAATACAGGGCGATCCTCATAGGGACATGGGTCGACTGCATGCTGTATATGTGGGAGATTGCACAGGTACTAGATTCTCAACTCGTAGCCTCGTCAGCATACGCTGACGGGACTGCTCGATGTGGTTTGCAGATTTACCACTGTTTTAAGCACTTTCCGCATGATCGTCGCTCTTTGAAAGCTACCATTTGGTTGCTATTTCTTGTGGATACGGTCGGTACAGCGGCAGGCAACGGAACAGCGTATCTGGTATGCATGTCCGTCCATTGCTACCGCCTTCCCGGCTCACCTCTCGTCTGTGTTTACGACGATAGTACATGATAACATACTGGGGTTTGTCTCCCGCTCCTCTGGCTAGCAGTATGTACTGACGCTGCTAACAGGAGACATGCCGGCGATATCTAAACAGTACTGGACGTTTCCTACATATTGCCTTGCAACTGCGTGCTCCGCCATCATTGTTCAGTTCTTTCTTCTGTACAGGTTCTGGAACCTGTATGTCCCGAGTCCTTACATTTCCCGCGTTATATGTGACGTATTTCCATCGGATATAGCTCTCGGAATCACTTCATAACCGGCTTCATGTCTCTCCTCGGTATTACTGCAGTGAGAAGTCGGGCAGGACGATGTGTTTGTGAGCGGCTGGGCTGATCAAGATTTCCTACAGTTGGTAGGAGCCATTTACACGTCCTTCACGTTGGTGAAAGAGCCAAACCTCAGTCAACGAGCTCGCGTTGTCACGCCGGTGACGTATGTATCTAACGTCTTTTCCCCTGATCAAAGAGCTGACAGTGAAGATTATCACCCTTCTCGCATCCCTGCAGCATATGGTTTGGTAACTAATTTGAATTCAAACTGATAATTCTAGGATACTGACCCTTTCTAACAGCTTCGTCCGCAGCTTGTGATGTCTTAATTGCCGTCAGTCTTGTTTGGCAATTCCAACGAGTCAGGTCGCCATCGAGATCGACGAAAACGTTGGTCTACATGTTCTTGGTCCACCTTCCCTTGCTCATGCCATACACTCTAGAATGCTTTCAAAGCTCACCGGCATGGCAATCCGCACTGGTTCCATCACAAGCCTGTTCGCGCTCCTCGTCCTCGGCACCTTCCTCCATGACCCGCAGGGCAGCAGTGCGTCGCGTTGACACTCCCTTCGTTAATGCCACCGCTCATGAGCGTTTAGTCGCGGTCGGGATCAACTCGTGCCTCGGTCGTATATACGCTCTTACGATGATGTACAATCTCAACACTCGCACCAAGATTCGTCTTGCTGCCGTCAGTAGGAACACTGCGAACCACGGCCCGACTGTCACCGCCGGGGTTACTGGGCTAGGTTTCAGCCAATTCCGTGAGTCGTTGATGACCTTCTTCTCCGTCCCGATGGGGTTGACGACGAGCTGTGTTCAGGTGTGGATACGGAGGTTGTCACCGATTACGAGCCTGCGCCGACGACGGACCAATACCAGCTCGACCAGGTATGTCGTCGTGTAAAGCTTCGGGTGTTCATCGCGGACATTCCTCACATGTTCCCCAGACTACGCTCGGCGAGGATGACGTCCCCGCTGACAAACCAGACAAGGTGGTGTAGCGCATACCATGAAGTACGACTACAACGAGGTGTATGTTATACGCTATCGATTGAATACTATCACTGGACTCTCACAGGTAATTTTGTTGATGCCAATGAGATTGAGCGGACTTGTGTTTTTTGGGAGCGGATCTACTTGTTGGGTAGGAGGGAGCACCTGTGATCCAACGTTCGCCGCCCGTAGTCGTCACGGCCGTCCAACTATGCTGAGTGGCGAATGCGTCCACGGCCACACAGCATCGTAACTGGAAGGGGAAGCATAATAAGGGTATCCCCTCAACAAGCTCTTCGTTTCCATGGCTGTTAATCCTGACGCAAACGAGTCGTCGGGGAACTCTTCAATCCGGTGCATCACACACGTTCACTGCCTCGAGTCTTCGTTCCATCTACCTCAGCTTGAAATGATAAGATTCACGACCTCATTGGCCGGCACCGCGTCGAAAGCATCTATTGCTCTCGACGATGATACCTCCTGAGCAGTGAGAGCCCCAACTCTGCGTCTACTATCCATGTACCATCAATGTCTTTCGCACCATCAATGTCCGTCACCAAAGATGAGGTTGCTCAGCGATGCCCATTCGTTGTTATGGCTTGAAAATAAACATACATTATTTGGCCTATTATATCATGGTATGGGTAAAAACAATAACAAGCTGAGTACCTACAAACGCGAGCATAAAGTCGACAAGGTCGTCGAAAGCATGTATCAAGTTGGTTCTCTCGCGAAGATATCCTTCGGCTCGATGGATCGTTACATTATAAAGTCCTACTATATGCTCTTTATTTTTACACTTCCCTATTCATACCCATAAAAAAAGGGAGCGTCTCGCAGGGCAATCTTTGGGTGAGGATGGAGAGCAAGACATCTGAGTTCGAGCTCCGCCCAAAATAATGACAAAGCAGAATTTGGCGGGGCCTGCCGCGAGCCAGTCGGCTCGGCATCACGGCATGAGACGACTCGGCATGGGAATAAAGACTTTTGGCAGGACAGAATGCCGGCATCGTTCTGGCAGACCAACTTTCCCAAGAATTGAGAGGAATTGTCGCAGGTCAGAGGGCAGGGCACCATCAATGTCCTCAAAACGACATTGATGGTAAGTACATCGACAGTAATCCTGGGTTCACCACAGGTCGTGTACACACTGTACTTTTACGACCGTAAGTTCGTCCCGCGTCCCCGGGGCACCCGAACCGAACTTATTGTCCCCTGTCCCCCTGGCACTCCGAACCTCCGGGACACATTATATTTGACCGTGAGAGTCTTAAATCTGACCGTGTGATCAAGAAAATTTGACCTCGTAAGCACGTGTCCCCCGGGCAGGCTGCGGATGAACTTCCCACGGCCGCGAACTTGGGTCATGTCCCCTGTCCCCCTCCGACCTGGCCGAACTTACGGTCGTAAAAGTACAGTAATCCGAGACCAAATGGTGAGACGCCCTATCAAAACCAAACGGAGTTTAGAGTGGACGGCACGCAACCATCCGCGCCACCGCGTCTCGCGTGGCTTAAACGCCGCTGTCAGGTTCTTCTTTCGCGCGCCATTTCGCGTAGCTTGACGGTTCTGGCCATCGCTAGCGTATTAGCTATGCTGTCAAGGCATCTGACGCTGGCCACGAGAGCTTCTTTTCACTAGCAATCAGTGTCCAGGATCACCTCTCGCGTAATCGGAGCTTCCCGATCATCACAGCTCAGTTCTCATTCCTCGAGACGCAGGTCAACCGACTTCAGAAGGGCTGAGCGTTGAGTCCGCAGGAACTATAGGCACGCCTTCCGGCTCCGTCCAGAATGGTACGGCGACCGAAGAGATCCGGTGCTCGCCACGACTCGAATGTCAACGGCATATGTAAGATGCGTGCCTCCGGTGGTACTTACCCTATCCGGTCGGTCCCGCAGCGTACCAAACACTCCAAATACGTATGCAACAACGGCAATCACTCGAAACGAGCGCCAATGAGGGTTCGTCCGCGCACTGTTCGCCGTCCGTCCTGTCGCGCTTCTCGGTTGCTTTCATTTCGGTTTTGCCTCTGCCACGTACGTAGATCTCCCACTTGCATATAAGTATACCGGTCCTGATGCCCCTGGAGGCGGGCTGCCTCCCTTTGCTTTTCCTCTCGTAATTTACCTTCCTGTCGTTAACGCGAATACCTCTCGAAGAGTCATGGGCCAATTTGACGCATCCCTTGGGTACGTCCTTCAAGCTTCATGTTCATCCAAACCCGGTTGCCCTCCTCTGTCATCGAGCCGTCTACTAATCTTTCATCTGTACAACACAGCGCGATTCTGATCGGAACATGGGTCGACTGCATGCTGTACATGTGGGAGATCACGCAGGTCAGTGCGAGCAGTACTCTTTCCTGCCATCCGCTAACACCGTGCGGTCATAGATGTACACGTGCTTCAATGCTTTCCCGAACGACCACCCCTTCCTACGAGCGACGCTCTGGCTGCTGCTCCTCGTGGACACCGTGGGCGCGGCCGCGGGGTGCGGCACGGCATACCTTGTACGTCTCCGTCGACTGTTCGCTCGCATACAGGGACGCTCACGGCGATGACAGTATACAATAACTTACTGGGGTACGTCCTCGTCGCATCAACGCGACGCGCACACGCGCTCATCGACGGTTGCTCAGGAAACCCGGAGGCGATCTCGAGGCAGTACTGGACATTCCCGATGTACTGCACAGCGACTGCCTGCTCCGCGTTCATTGTCCAACTCTTCCTCCTGCTCCGTTTCTGGAACCTGTAAGTCGTACTCTCTGAGTCGCGGGCCCTCGGGAGATTGACGTCTGTTTCCAGCTCACGCAACCACGTTCTCACCTGCGTCTTGTTCGCCATGAGCCTAACCGCTGTGAGATTCTGCTTCGCGCGCTGCGCTCGACGACATGTCTGATCATATGTCAATGTATACTAGCTGATTGGAGGCATCTACACCTCTGTGATTCTGGGAATAGCGCCCCTCCTCAGTCAACGTGGACGGGTCGTTACTCCAGTGACGTACGTACCGCATCGACTCCACCTCAAACCCGTCCTCACCCTGCGCCTCTTCCATTGTGCAGCATATGGTTTGGTACGTGACGCATGATTCACCACTGGGATCCATTCGATATTGATTCCATCGCGATGCCAGTCTCGTCTACGGCGTGTGACGTCTCCATCACCCTCAACCTCGTTTGGCAATTCCGAAGAGTCCGCACGTCGTTCAAGACAACGCAAACGTCAGTACTCGCGCGCACCTCGATATTTCACTCCGCTCCATGCTCATACCTACCACATCGCAGCATGCTCTCCCGGCTCACGAGTATGGCGATCCGCACCGGCTGCGTCACGAGCTTCTTCGCGCTCCTCATCCTCTCCTTCTTCCTCCAGAATCCACAGGGCAGTAGTAAGTCGCGCTTCTCTCGTCCAAGCTTACTTGGTAATGAATACTCTGGCCCAGTCGCCGTCGGTCTCAACTCGTGCTTCGGTCGTATCTACGCGCTCACTATGCTGTACAACCTCAATACGCGCGCCTCGATCCGACAGGCGGGAAGCAGCGGGGGCGACGGTATTAGCGCCGGTGCAGGTCAGAACGTCACCAGCGGTAACGCGGCGATCGATCTCGGCCAGATCCGTGAGTCTCATCACCACTCCCTTAACCCGATCTTCTTCACTGTGATGGAGGGAGCCGACATTGTTACCTTGCATAGGCGTGGACACGCAGGTTGTTTCGGACTGTGGTCGTTCGCGGAGGTCGGAGAGCACCTACGACGAGGTACGATGTCGTATCAATGCCTACAAGTGGCGTTCTCAGATTCTGTATAGCCCATGAAGTCCGTGTAGGGAATCTGCTGAACTGAGTCAAGTCCATTAGTGCGCCATCTTCGAGCCACCGTTCCATTCTTCGTCTCTAATTACACAACGCAGGACTCACAGAGATGACGAGAAAGTAACATACACCTAGCATCGTGTTCGTTGCCTATAATGAGAATCTTCGGATGTGGCGTACGAGCGTCGGAAATCCCGATGGTCGCCTCGTTGTTCAACAGGAGTGGTCGGCCTCGAAATGTTCTGCAGCATGGAGGCTTTGATAAGCAAGTGTGTGAAGAACCCAGCACACTGAAATAGACAATCACTGATGACTGCAAGCTCCGGGAGAGTCACAGTGGCTCATTCTTACACATGCCCGTCGGGGTATGGCCTAGCATACAACGTATAATGAAGGATTGTTGTTCTGACGCGTATTCTACACTTCGTCACAAATTTGATCGCATCTTCCAAGATTCTGCTAGTGAAACAACCCCAGGCGAGCAGCCTTCATATTATATATTCTGCGATCAAGCCTACATCACGAAGATAACGAAACGTGTTCAAGGTCTGCATGAACTGGGACTTCAGGTCTCTCTAAAGTACGGCTGGGGACTGTACGATAGACAAAATATCAAGAAAAATGGGGCCAGTAGTTTGACCAGGATGGCAATTCATAGGCGGCGGGTTCTAGAAATAAGAGCTGGCGCAAGCTCTCGACAAGGAGGTAGCCAGACATCGCTATGTACGGCACAGCGGCACAAGCCACCAGTCGCGTTTCCCCTCGACGTTCCCCGGTGAAGTTTCCCAAAGCCAAGCGAACAGCGACAATGGTGGCAACAGTGAGTGCCATAGCCGTTCCCCACGACGAGATCACGACCGTAGAGATTCGCCACAACACCCGCTCTGTCGCGGTAGGAAACTGAGCGTTCCATCCGAGGAAGTGGGGCACGCCGTACGTCAAAGCTAACACTACCGCGGATACGTTGGACCGGATAATCCCTGGAAGGCCGTGGCCCTTGAAGTCTGTCGATGACTGCAACGTAGAGTATGGCATGACATATGGCTTGTCGGGTACCGGGGGAGCTACGAGGCCATAGCGCCTCATCGCCGCCGACGCAAGCATCCACCTTTGTATGTCTTCAGAATCAAGGGTGACGGGGTTGTCCATTCTATCATTTCGAATATACCAGGGTAGGGGTTGTGATCCATACAGAATCCTGCTCTTGAGTTTGAAGAAGTCGGGCCTCTTCATTATTTCGCGCTTCGGAGTGAAGTTCGCGCCTCCGAGGAACGATGTCTCCGGAAGAAGCGACACAGGCAACAACTTCGGACGCCAGCGTGTATCCCGAGAGTTGACCTTCACTGGCTGTGGAAAGACGAAATGCGGAACGGGAGCGGAAGCTGAAGGTGATGAGCTATTGGGGTGCTCGGACCTCACATCTTGTGATTCTTCAGAATATTTCACGAAGTGCATCTCGGCGGGAAACTTGATGCAAGCTACTCCGTACAGCATGTGGTACTCCTCGACGCTGCACATCATCATGAGTGCACACGCTTCCATCGCCCTCGAGCCTCTGATGAGAGTTGGTTCCGATACATTCAAAGGCTTTGACCACCACAGCAGGTATGTGATGAGAGTGCATAGCCCGTGTGCGACTGTTGAGACTTCGAGAAGACTAAGTGGGAGATGCTGAACGATTCTGGACAGACAGTTCGCGCAGAACCATGCCACCTGCGCTATAAGAAGTGCCTTGCTCAAGCTGCTCGCTTTGGTTCGATCGGTGATGGAAATTTCCGACAAGTCCGGAATGAGATCGGGATCGTGCTGCATCATGAAGCAGACACCCTGCGGTGTGAGGGCCATTCGAGTTCGCCCTGCCGGAAGGATCGATCGTTCGTCGCTAGGTTCAAGGCTGAAGTCGAACACGTAGCCTCCCATAGAAGCATAGAAGGCGTGAACCATGGTGAATGCATGTTGGCGACGATTGCGAGTACCATTAGAGAAGTGAGTGTGAGGGAGGAGATTGAGTTCTTCCTACGTAATGATTTGTTATGTCGGGGACAAAAGCCTGCAAGACAAATCTGCGTACCTGCTGCACGTCTACGATCTCCTTGTCGGATATCGAATGATATTTGGGGTCTGTGCGAGAGACGTGAGGTAGTAGGCGGCTCGCATGGTCCAGTACCGATAACGCGTTGGACCTCTGATTGAAGGCGATGAACAGAAGTAGTTCAGGGCAGAACAGCGCGGCGGCCATCCAAAGGAAACTGACAACGAAAGATCGAAAAATTGAGGGTCGATGTGTAGGTATGTCCATGTGGACAGCACTCCAGACACTGATCAAGAGCGTGCTGAAGCACAACGAAAGTATACCGAAGGTCCCGCGGAAGTCGGGTTCGGAAACCCACAGAATTGGCTCTTCTCGCTTGGGAAGTGTATGCATAGCAGCGTCGAGCATCTGTGGCAAGCTGAACATCATGAAGCGGTGACAGACTCCAGCACGCACCGCATCAATCAAGGAGTCGACGAGTAAACAGGCCCCTGATGTAGCACGTTCAGGGCAGGGCGTAGCTGCTTTATACTGCTGGCGAGTGATGTCAGTGAAATGAAAGCAGCATGAATGCACCGTGCGCGTAGCCCAGGTGTATCAAGCATGTTGTAGAGCTATTGCATCGCGAAGCATATCGGACCGATACATTAATGTCATGGGTTATTCTTGTGAAGACACGATGTGCTTGCTTCCCGTGGAGGCAACACGAGGTTGCAGCGTTGGTCCTCATTCAACGTCTAGTTCGTGACATCCTTTTACAGCAGTGAAACCCACACGGCTGGACGAGCCTATATAGAAGCAATGATCTCAATATGATTGAACTTAAATTTGCTTACATGCAGGGGCGCATCACAAGGGCATTGCAACAGTCTAGAATCTAGGAAAGTTCGCGAGGTCACTCTGTCAGTTACATAGAGCCAAATAGCGATGATTCTTCGACGGAAACGACGTACAGAACTATGTGGGAACATGATGTTGTGGGGAGTGGTAAGCCCGTGTTTTCCCTGCGCGACATTGGTAACTCAATGGTATTCCTTGCCGGTAAAGCTGATCTAAACGTTACTACATACTCATAATTTCGCCAACATTATCCGTTGCCGCATTCGGTACCATTCAACCACCAGTAGCATCTATGAACTGGCAGTCCGCTTCGTGGTTTGCGACCTGATCCCTGATATCAATGGCCCGAGCTCTTATGCGCTGCCATTGCCCATCGACGTCCTCCGAGCTCGCCCAACCTACACCGTCTGGTTGAGATTGTGAATGCAGGAGATGATGCAGAACCGACCTAAATCAGACAGAGAGCGCATCGCATCGCGTGTCCAATGGTTGCATCGCCATTCGACGTCAGGGTAGTTTACGGAGTGCCCGATTGGAATACGTTGAAAAAAATTCTGCAGTGCAGCCTTCGTGGTACTCTCCGGCACGTCTCCGACTTTTGCCATCTGCACTGCAACCCTGGGGCCACGGGTGTCGAAGCCTTCTTCCATGTGAAATACCCAGCTCGGTTGCTGCCTAGCGTGGAACAAGATCGGTTTCGCATCGTTTGGTTGGATGACTATGCCCCAATGAAAAGGATCACCGGGAGGATATGGACGCCAGAAGGAGGCTATGTATATGGCGTTTGGCTGGATGGAGGCCATCGCAGAGTCTGGTTCGTGGCAACGCTGCTATCGCCCCAGCTTCGTCTCGCTCTTACTTTCCCACGCTTACCCCACCCCCCAACTAATATTAACGCTATCAAGGCGAAGTAACGCGCCCGGTGCGATGCTTCCGCAGGTATCTCGCCATATCCGTCGCAACCCACCGTATAGCCACCACAAGGATGATCGTGTCGGACCATTCCTTGGCCATCGAACGCCTGCGCTGGGCGGAAAGGTACCACCCGAAAGTCCCCAGGGAATGGCGGCTCTGCCGATTCTGCGAGGCAGCTATCGAGGATCCGGGTCACATACTGCACTGTGGTGCTTCCCCCGAACTCTGCGATCTACGGACCTCGTTCCTCGCTACAGTATGCACGATCCGCCCGTCCCTGAACGCCATGCTTCGCGAGCCTGGCGACTTCCTCATGTGGGCGACCGCTGACCAGGCGTGCGTGGATTACGTCGGTCAGTTCTTGCGTAACGCTCTGCGTATATTCGATGCCGCTCCACCCTTTTACCCTGCGCATATCACGCACCCGCTCCCGTCTCCCCCCACGGTTGGGACCTTACACGGCGGCGTCGAGGTTGGGGAGGGCGAGGACTCGAGCGACGATGAGGTTGACCCTATTGCCGAAGCGGAGGAATAACTATTACACCCCGCTACGCTCTGATTTTTCACTCTGCATCGGCAGACCCACTGTATTCACATCCGTATACGGCCACAATGGACGATCTCTTGACCTGTCCGTCGCCTCGTTACTGCACCGGCTCTCGTGAAACCACACAGAGTAGGCCAGCTACGCTGTACTTCCAGCCTACAAACATATTTACACAGTGCATTGGATACGCCTTACCTTGCCCATTGCGCTTGACTGCAGTTGTAGATCCGTGTTTCCTTTGATGATGCTTTTCCCCCCACCCCGCTTTTTTCCCAAGCGGTTTTGCGGGGTGGTCGGGGTTTTTAATGCACTGACGAGGAACCGGACTTCCACCAGTCAGCTGAAGACGGCTTGCCTAGTTTACATTACATAGCACTGTATGTACACATGTACCTAGGACTTTTTTGGTGCCGGTGGTGAGACGGTGCGGTCGGCTTCATCAGCTCACGAAAACCGTCGAGCTGCTTGGCACGCTGCCGACTGCACGAGTGGCGTACGTGCAGCGCAGCAACCGGCTGTTCCGCTACCGGGACCTCGTCGGCAATCTACCTACCTACCTACCTACCGTATTCCGTTCATTATTGCTCTTTGGGATAGTCAAGATAGTATATCTTCTACAACTAGATGAGCTGGGTTCTACCAACGAATATCTGTCAATGCAATGAGTCCCTGACGCACGACCCATTGCCCTAATGCAAGTAGCTTCGCGCAGTCTTCCGAGCGGTAGGCGCGTTGCTCGTAGGCGAGGCCGCGGAGCGACATGTCGCTCTTGATTCGAGTCTCATGTACGCGTACGGCGCAGCGTCAAAGACAGGACCACCATTACCAATCGCGTGTCTCGAGCTCATTTGCGGTGGGGGCTGAGCGCGTTTTTGAAGCACTATGAAGCTCTTCCCAGGGACGCTACTTTGGAAGTACTTGAAGGGAAAATCCGGGACGTTTGCTGAGCTATGGCTTGTCCTCAAGATCCTTCGGAGATTGTACGCCGGTGATGTCCATCACTACGGGTTGCATCTCGTGTTCATCCACATCTACCGAGATCGATTGGCGGCGTCTCGCGGCGAAACTTATCCTCGAAGATCGCGGTACGAGGGTGGAGGATCCCACGGAACCGGAGGAGGGGTCTCTGTATACCCGATGAACCACGAGAAGCAGCAAGCTGGGATACATGGGCTGTTAATCGAGCTCGATGAATGTTATCGGGAGATGAGAGCGGCGATACTTACGGTGAACTGGGGCAAGCAGCTAGTCACAACTTCGTAAGCAGTGGAGCCCGTCACGAATAAAACGAGTGTTACGATCTATCAATACCGCATATACATCAGCGCTTGCGCGGAACTCGGTGTGATCATATCCGTGGCTTACCCACGTTGCGCTATAGAGGGCACCCGTTTCCACCAGTAGAAGAAGTATTCGAGAGCTCGTCGTGTGGATGTTCACTGCTCCAGTGAGTCGCGAGAGTGACCTGCGTTGTTGATTAGTAGACGCAAAGTAAAGACGAAATTGTAGGCGTACCAGGCTCGGATGCCGATGAGGATAGTACAACACAAATTCGTGGCAAGAGTGAGCACGCCAAAAGCCGTTCCCCATCTCCCAACCTCGACGTCCACAGCGGAGACGCCAGTAGGAGTGATTGACTGTTGATGCGCGCCTCCGAACACGGCAACTGAATGTGAGAGCGCTCATGAAATATCCAACAATGCACCGAGGATGATACTAATCTCACCTATTGACCCAGCGAGCAGCAAAGATGGCAGAACGCACATTCGCCAATTACATCCCCACACCCCCCATACTCTCCATATAACGACGGAATCTCCGATGAGATACTAAGTGGCGTTTTACGCATACATTATGAGCGGCAAACCGACGGATGGGACTACTCGGGCTTACATTCGCGCCTTCGATGTATATCTGGGCAGCATTCACCGGTAAGCCTGGGTCATCTGCGTTGGGTGTTCGCGCAATCGCTTCGAGTAGTTGAAAGAACGTGATGGCAAGATGGCTGGCAGCGATCCCGTACATTACGAAGGCAACGACTGCCATGATCTTGCTTGCTCGCGTTTTCTTCTTAATTCTTGAGTGGAGAGGTAAGCAGAGACCCCGTCGAAACGGAGCGGTTGCGCACAGAATGTTGATCGTCAACACTAATAAAATAATATAAACACCTATCGATGCAATTTAACTTGACTTCATGTGACAATGCTGCTAAGTGCCTTTGCCCAATGAATACCACTAATAGTCGTACACGCTCTTGTAGTAAATCACGGCTATTTAGTGGTGAACTACCAGTGGCCTAGTGCGAGCGGGCTGTTCAGCAGTACCGCACGTCCTCGGAGGTTCGGGGATGTGAATATGCTTCTTTGATGGGATCAATAAGACGGTATGGGCGTACAGGTCGCTACCAGCCACTGCCTTGCTTCTTGGGAGGTGAGGAAGCATGGTCCTGGGCGTTTGGTATCGTTGCTCGCTTAATGCGCTGCCCATTCGCTTATTCCCTCCGCCCGACGCGCGTTTACCGCCCCTCGCGCCTCCGCCGACGCTCGCTTAGGGCGCCGGCCCTTCCCGCCCGACGCTCGC
>NW_006767434.1:326054-349449 GCF_000264995.1 Punctularia strigosozonata HHB-11173 SS5
GCTCTTCCCGCCCGACGCTCGCTTAGCGCCCGCGCTCTTCGTGCCCGACGCTCGCTTAGCGCCCGCGCTCTTCGTGCCCGACGCTCGCTTAGGGCGCCCTTCCCGCCCGACGCTCGCTTAGCACCCGCAATAGTTCCTGCCCGACGCTCGCTTAGGGCGCCCGGCGTGTCCTGCACGTCCCTGGCGGCGCACCCTTCAGTCCGCTTGCTTAGCATCTGCGTAGCATACTGCGCCACCTCAGGCACCCCATGTACGGACACCTCTAAGGTGTATCTCTCCCACCTAATTTTTGCTTCCAAGAGGTGTTGTCGTCCACGTTTTCAGGATTTTGATGGCTGCGCGTTTGGAAACGCCCACCTATGACCACTGCAGGCATGGAATCGTCCACTTCAGTATGGCCCTTCTCATCATGCGTGGACCATCCATGGGAACGTTCGATGGTATCTGGGGTCCTGCAGCGGAGTGCAGGCTTGGTATATATCCGGCGTGGTCCTGATAGCGTAGGGTTGCCGCACCGCAGAATGACGATTGTTGCACCGCACGAGACCCGGCCATGGAATGATCCTACATACTATATACCTGCAAAAGTTACGGATACTCGTGGATCATATTGGATAGAGTAAGTTGGCCCGGCTGTTTGTATTCCTAGGTCATATTATTCTGCCGCATCTCCTGCTGAGTTTGTAAACATATTCATCGAACTTTGGCTGATCTGCTTTCTCACCTGTTTACGATCATGATCAAATGAAGTTTGCTTCCCGCCCACGCTATTAGATCGCATTCGATGGGCTGTCTGTGTAGCCAAGGATTTCGGACAACAGTGTACCACCCACCGTTTGCCGGTGGTCGGACGATGGACGATCCAGGATTGCTGATCGAACAGCGGACAATATATGGAATGTCCAACCACCTGTCTGCAGATCCCATGGGCAGTCCACTATTGGTGATGGACGGTCCATGATGTTGAATCGTAATCGTGGGTCGTCCACCGCGCGCGGAGTGCGCGGTGTGGACGGTCCAGCCAGCCGCCAGTGCGCATTGTGGACGGTCCATCACAGGCCACTTACTCTTGCAGGAGTGGACTGTCCAACGTCACGCGTTCTCGTCAGTCTGGACGATCCTTCATTCAGGTATTCCTTTCGTGGATCGTCCAGCCGGCACTGTACACGGAAGCCGATGTGGATCATCCAGAGGTAACAGTTGAACGCATACAGGGATGGACGGTCCATTATCCCACTTCGCCAATCGCCGTACTATCCGATCCTTCTTCACAAATTAGTTGACATACCGGCCCTTTGTCAATACTCAATACTCGCTGCTCCCTTGTTTGCGAATTCTCTAAAACATAGAAGACGTTTTGACTACATGACGTCGATACATATCTGTACGGTATATATGCGGTTCTACCCCTCCTCGCGCGCAGATGTCGCTATTTCATCAGCTTTCCTTTTCCTAGGGCGAGGGCGAGGGCGAGGGCGTTTGTGATCGGTCGGCTCCCGAGGGTCTTCGACGACACGCGGCAAATTCGGTGCGCCGGATGCACCCCTTGCCATCGATGGCTGCAACGGCCGATACTCAGCTTGCATCGATGCGGACCTCGATGCACCAAATGCGCCCATTGCCATCGGTGGGGCTTGCAGCAACTGACGCTCGGGTTGTGGTGCGCCTCTTGTCATGGGCAGCGCCTGCACTGGCGGACGCTCGGGCTGCATCGAAGAAAACCTTGACGGGTGGCCGGGTTGCGGTGCTCCTCTCATTGTCGGAGGCCCCTGCGCTGGTGGACGCTCGGGTTGCACCGAGGCGAACCTCGATGCGTTGGACCCCCCTCTTGTCGTCGGCGGCCCCTGCATCGACTGACGTTCGGGCAGCGCCTGCGCTGGAGGACGTTCGTGTTGCATCGAAGCATACCTTGAGGGATGGTCGGGCTGCGGTGTGCTTCTGGACATCGGCGGCCCCTGTACCGGCGGACGCTCGGGTTGTACCGAGGCGAACCTCGATGCGCTGGGCCCACCTCTCGTCGTTGGCGGCCCCTGCACTTGTAGACGCTCGGGTTGCACCGAGTTGAACATCGACGCGTTGGGCCTCCCTCTTGTCGTCGGCCGTGCTCCTCTCGTCGTCGGAGGCCCCTGCGCTGGTGGACGCTCAGGTTGCACCGAGGCGAACGTCGACGCGTTGGACCCCCCTCTTGTCGTTGGCGGTCCCTGCGTGGACTGACGCTCGGGCAGCGCCTGCGCTGGCGGACGCTCGTGTTGCATCGAAGCGTACCTTGAGGAATAGTCAGGCTGCGGTGTGCTTCTGGACATCGGCGGCCCCTGTACCGGCGGACGCTCAGGTTGCACCGAGGCAAACCTCGATGCGCTGGGCCCACCTCTCGTCGTTGGCGGCCCCTGCGCTGGTAGACGCTCGGGATGCACCGAGGCGAACCTGGATGCACTGGGTTCGCCTGTTGTCATCGGCGGCCGTTCGGGATGCACCAAAGAGAACCTTGACGCGCCAGGCGCACCCCTCATCATCGGCGGCGCCTGCATCGGCGGGTGTGCCGGCCGCGTTGCTGATCCCAAGCGATCGGGCTGTGATGACACCAGCATTGTGTGATATTCTGGTTGCAGGTACGTTGGCTCTGACGAATCTAACATGCCGGATCGTGTGTACGCGTGGTCATAGCCTCGGCTCGAGCCTGCCTGCGGTGCTTTGCGACTGGGAGGCTGATTGTCCAATCGGCTGCGACCGGGATACGCCAGCGTTTCGGACATTGCGGGCCTTGTAGGCTCCACAGGTAGATGTTGCCACTCGTCTGGGCTACCTGTCGTCTGCGGATCGTCAAGAACGGGGCCGAAGGTCCCATGCTCGGCGTGAGAGCTGTTGTCGTCGTACTCTCCTGTATAAGGAACGGCACCCTGGACGTCGTCGGTGTCTTCATAGATGCCGTCCTCGATTGTTTCCGAAGGGTAACGATTGACGTCGTGACTGTATCCTGCGCCATTATATATGTAATCGTCATCGTAGCTTCGTCCTGCGGGATCTACAAAGCCTGGCCATGGTTGTCCCATCTAATATTTCGGTGATTGTTAGGCCAGGGGATATCAGTTGAGATCGTCGCCTACCGAGTCCCAGTCCTGCTCATAATCGGCTTGAACATCCCTATCGATGGCATCGCGCACTGGAGGCTGCGTTGCTGACGTTTCTCCTGACGTCTCTTTTACACGGCTGGTTAATCGACGTCGCTTCTTGGACGGGCCAGGCTCAGCGGCCGATTTTTCATTCCCGTCGGCGTCCTCGGCTGGCCAATTGAGTCTCCCTTGGTCCTGGTACCATGCGGACGTGGATGCGACACGGTATTTCACCATCTGCTTGACCCAGTTGTGTATTATGATCGTCTTGCCGTCGACGATCGCCTTGTCCTCGTTTTCAACCCAGCAAAGCACGAGTGGTACCTCGCCCTGATCCTCGAGTGGCAAAGCCTTCTCCTCTGTATGGCGCGAATGAACATCGACAGTTCGTTCCATAAATATATATTCACTCACGATCGGACCAGTGTTGTATATCGAATTTGACGCCTGCACCGTTGGGACTTTGCATGAATGGCGCTACCATCTCCCTCGTGCTCCGGCCGTTCCCTGCTGCCTTCGGATGATACTCGTACGACCCCTTCTTTTCGATCCATACAGCGTTGGGATGGAAGTCGACAAATCGGATCTTTTCGTGATACATGCGATTGAGGAGGCCCTGCCATTCCATATCAGTTCCAGGCAATGCTACATTTGCCCTCCCTGATCGTCACCGTTAGTAAGCCTCAGGCAAGATATAGATAACGTGGCTGACTGAGTTTCCACTTGAAGACATCAGTGAAGATGCGGACTTGGTAGTCTCGCAGTCCTTCGATTTTTCCGTCCGCTCTAACGTTCCTCGGCGCCGCTTTGAAGTCGTGGCTGTTTCCTTGGCTGGGTATTTCCGGAGCGGCCTTCCCTTCGCGACGAAGTTTCACACATCTGCGCAACATCTGTAAGTCATGTATAGGCGCAGAAAGGCGAGCTTTAAGTACACACTTCAGCATCGCCCCTTGGTTCGATAGCCAGTCGAGCTGATCCGGTTCCTGGATCACCTTGAGCTCTTCGCCTTCAGGCGACCCCACCCATATCATGCCGCGCCCTCTGGGACTGATGTCGATCACGGAACCTGAGATGTGATATCCATGCGAAACGTAATATCCGCGAGCCTATTCCGATTGTGAGAATATGTCTGCGCTGTGGATTACGAAACTCACCAAGGTAGCAAACTCGTTTGCGACTCGCGAAACCTCAACGCCGGTCTTGCCTTTTGCCGCAAGCTGCTCGAGGTACGCCCTATGCCGGTCGATGTACCAGTCTATATACGGCTTCATTACTTCGTCCCGCTTTGACTCCGGCACGTCCTTGAGAAGGTCTCGGTATGCTTCGCTCTTGCGTTTATTGAAGTCCGCGGGAGTCTCCTCTGAACGACTTTCGTTAGTGAAACGACATGAGGGCAGACAGGAAAGACGGACCACCTTTCTTATGAGGGGCATGGTAGGCGTACCAGGCCTCAAACACAGACCAAGGGTTCTTCGCGCGACGGAGGCTCAGACCGGGCAGACCCAGCATGTTGGCGATAGTTGCAAACGGCTTCTCGAGTCTTGTTGCCGTTTCGGATATCCAAAGTTGAATGCGCTCTGCCTCGGCTTTGATCATCTTTTCGTCTTCCTGGCTCAGCCGCCCAGGCTTGGAGGACGACTTGCCGGCACGTTTCTTGCCCTTAGAAGCGGCTGACATTTCCCTCTCGCGTCAGTAGCCAAGAATGCTGATACTTGTACTAGTCGTACTCACCTCCCTGTTTTGGTGTATCCCCACGGTTGTTGTCGTTCACGGGCACGTCAATGTCATCGACAGGTGAATCAGAGTTATCCACAGGCGGGTTGTCTTCGTTGTGGGCGGCTACAATGTGATCAGGCTAGAACCACACCCTCGCTGCGGAACACTTACGGGCCATCTTCGACATAGGGCGAGCAGGGCGGCTTCCCTTCACCAACTTTGACTTTGCGTGCCCAGGCTGACGTGACTTCGACTTGCGCTTGCGAGTCGGCGTCTTGTCATCTTCTGGGACTGCTTCGCTCTCCAGCTCTCTATCGTCCAACGCGTCCGCGTCCTCCTGGAGCATCTCGTCCTTCTTCTTCGACCGGTGCTCATGTTCGGGCAGGAAATCTTCCCCAGAGTCTTCGGACTCCATGATTTCATCATCAGACCGGTTGGCTTTGCTTCCCTGGCGATTTGGATGCTGTGTGTCATCCTTAGTGCGTGGTGGTTGACCCCGGGATAGGCTTTTATAGTCGATGCGTGCTGTCTTGCGAGGTGAGCGCTTTACATGTGGCGCTTGGTTCCTCAGCGTGCCTTCCCTGCCTACGTCCTCGTGTCCATCAGCCTCGCTGCCAATCCCTACTACGCCCGTATCCAGCAACTTGTCACGTCTCTGAACCCTCTCGTGGTGTCGCTTCTCCTCGTCTCTATCCTCCTCGTCCCTGTCCCCGTCGTCCTCGTCCCCGTCCTCCTCGTCTTCGTTCTTCTCCTCGTCCCCGTCCTCCTTGTCCCCGTCCTCCTCCTCGTCCCCGTTCTTCTCCTCGTCGTTCTCGTCAGAATCGAGTTCCTTCTCCTCCCCAATCTCCTCAGGCTCGCTCCCCTCGGAATCGTTCTCCTTCCCTTCATCGGGGAGCTCAGAATCAGTCTCCTCCTCGTCATCACTCTCAGGCACCATCTCCCTCTCGTTGTCTCCGTTTTCGTACTGCTCCTGCTCCTCGTCATCCTCCTTGTCGTCTTCCAGAATGACGCCACGATATGGATCGTACAGAGTCTGGTTATGTGTTCTCCAGATCGGAGAACTTTCCTGGAAATCCAACGGATGGGCTATCTTTTCTGGGGTGAGTTCCGGGGCAGGGAACATGTACGACAGATCTAGCATGTCGGTCGCATAGGTAGGGACGTCCAAGTCATAATCATCCGATCCATGGAAGCTGCTCTGAGAAACGTTAGTGCTCCGGATTCGCATACTCTATAGACACAGCAGTACATACAGTGCTCATCTGGTGGGGGTCGTGAAGGTCATCGGTGAAGTCTTCGTGCTCAACCGGGCTCGTAGGTCGATAGTAGGTGTGAGGTGGCGGAGTTTGGGGAGTTGGCAGATACGGCAGATACGACGCGCCATTTCCTTCATTGCCTACCATCCGTGGCGGGGGCAAGTAGTCCGTAGGTCGCGTTGAGGACGGAGGCGAAGCTGACAAATCGTCGTCGTCGTAGATCTCATATGCATTGCGCCCATATAGGTCGAGCGGCTCGCTTGGGACCGCCGTCTCGATAGCCAACGTCTGGGCGCTGCTATTGGCCGCTGCTCTGCGCTGACCTTGCGCTCGCTGATATCGCATGTTAAGTTCGTGAAGGTTGAATATACGCTGGTGAGTCTTACCTTTGTGTTGGCGCCGTTGGCGGCATCCTTGCCCTTCGCTGTCACTTTGCGGGTTGGAGGAGGAGGCAAATCAGCGCCGTCGTTGCCTTCGGGTCGTGGTGGCGGCTGAGAAGGCGAAGGCGAGGCTGATGGTGGAGGCGAAGCCGTTGGATCGTCCTTGTCGGGGATCTCACGCTCCTTCTCCCCATTAGGGTCGGACGGCTCGCTAGGGACCGCTGTGTTGATAGCCAGCGGCTGGGCACTGCTATCGACCGCTGCTCCGCGCTGACCTTGCGGTAGCTGATATCGCATGTTAAGTTCGTGAAGGTTGAATATCCGCTGGTGAGTCTTACCTTTTTGTTGGCGCCGTTGGCGGCATCCTTGCCCTTCGCTGTCGCTTTGCGGGTTGGAGGAGGAGGCGAATCAGCGCCGTCGTTGCCTTCGGGTCGTGGTGGCGGCTGAGAAGGCGAAGGCGAGGCTGATGGTGGAGGCGGAGCCGTTGGATCGTCCTTGTCGGGGATCTCACGCGCCTTCTCCCCATTAGGGTCGGACAGCTCGCATGGGACCGCTGTGTTGATAGCCAGCGGCCCGGCGCTGCTACTTGCCGATGCCCCATCTTTGGTCTGCAACGCCTGACGGGATCCATTGAGTATGCGAGCATAACCCTAAGAAGTCAAATGAAAGGCCTACCGCCGTTTCACCGGCCGTGCTCTTGGCACCCTTGCCCCTCCTGGCTACCTTTCCACGAATAGGTTTCGGCCTTGCGGAATCAACCTGGGGACTCGTGTCAAAGGCACATTCGTGTTGTCAAATTTCGACCAAACCTCGGAAGACGGCTTGATTTTCTTTGCGTTCAAGATCTCCTGTTCCTTTGCGTCCGGTTTCTGCATGTGCGTGGTCGGTGGTACTGACTCATAGCATACCGATGAAGCCCACCTGTCGGTTTGACAAACGAGTCTGCCGACCACTGGTCAGAGTTGGTCCCGGCAACGCTGAGACTTCCCGCTGATGACTTCTAGTCTGAAGAGGATAAGCCATTTCGGCACTCGTGCAAAGAACCGCGTGGAGTCACACCTTTACGCGATCTGTTTTTGCCGGCGTTGTCGATGATATATCATCAGACCCTTCAGTGCCGGCCTGAAGAGGTAGGTCAGCAGGCGGACATAGGGACGAGAATTACATACTTACCATTGGCACTCACGACTTGAGTGCTGGGCACGCCAAATCAACGAGCAGGGCAGCGCGGAACGCCCAACACGGTTCAAACACTCAAGGGGCTCGTACATGAGCACGTGGAACGCCCACCCCACACGCAGACGCCGGCCAAGAGACGATAGCGACAGGTGCAGCCGCGAAAACTTTCTGCGATTAGCAATCGCATGCTCTGATAATCCATCAGAGTGCATTTGTTGATGCAGATGAGCTCATACCTGTGCAACCCTAGATACGAGCAACCCCGAAGGGATGATCGGGCCTTTACGTGTTCCAGATTTAACGTCTGTTCGCTCGTTCGCTCACCATCTCCACGATCGCAATTGCCACCATCTTCAAGCAACTTGCACTCTCCACAATGCACGCATTGCTGGAACGCATGAAGGAGGTTAACGTCAGCGAGGAGGATCGCGTGAGCAATTATCAAGAGTTGGCCGTCGCTCGCCAGATTCTGGTAGGTCATCGTGACAAGCTCATCAGCGATCTAACATGTTCAATCAGGCACATGTCTTTGCTCGAGAGCTGGCGTACCTACCGAGCAATGATGCTCCGCTGACCAATATCGTGGCGCAGCACCTGTGGTTCTTCCATCAAGACTGGGTGCTATTCGGCACGAAACCAGATCAGTATCTGAGGGTGGTGTTTTATCAGGGAGAAGTTCGACTTACCGGTCATCGAGTCCACGACGTGACACCCATTTTTGCTTGTTGGACGTCAACAGTGTTGGCTGATTTGTTTATCCAGAGGCTCGTATCGGTATTCTCCGTGCTTTACGAGCGTTGGTCAGGCAGACAGTTTCGCAACCCTCGAACGTTCCCTATCATCGTATACGCGCGGAATCAGCTGGTCCCTTTCGCCGGATTCAATACGCGTGGCTTTGTTCGCGAGACGACATGGTCCTCACATCCTGAGCCGACCGGGGATCGATACGAGCCGCTCCTGGGAAGCCCATGGTTCCTGGATTGGAGTGATCGTTCTTCCGAGGCGAGTGGACACGTCCACTGTATGACATTGCTTCTGATCCTGGTTACACGTTAGGCTCGTGAGTTACTGCGGCACATGATAAATGGCAGCCTACTCGGAGCCGGCACGTTTGCAAACAGCCCCTTCGTGGAATACCACATGGCAAACTTTCATCAGCTACGGATGGCCTGCGCCGTGAACGCTGATCAGTACCTCAAACGCGTGCTCACCCTCGGAGAAGTTGATCTCACCGAAGTCCCCTTGTCTCAGGCGGTTTGGCTCGAACTGTTTCTGCTTTTTCTACCAGCTGACGGGTGATAAAGGATCTTTCCCTTCGTTTTTGTGCGCTATACACACGTTGGTCCGGGATTGAGATTACGGCACTAGAACGGCTTACGCCGCTGACGCGCACCGTCGGTATCCCTTTCGAGATGGATATTCACCAAATCTGGGCTACGCGAGGTGACGCTGCGGAGGGAATACAATTTTGGGGCTAAGGGGATGTTTCGATCAAATCGTTTCCGCAGGCCATGATGTTCAGCTTACCCGATAGCACCATGCAGTAATTACCGTTTCCAACGTGATCGTGATACAAGGCTGCTTGATAGGATAGTTTTTCCGTGCCGAAAACAACGGGAAGACCCGGCAGCAGTGGCGAACGCGACAACGTCGGGGCGACTCGCAATTTCAGCCCAATGCCCGTCTCACCCACCTTGACAGGGCTTTCCTAAACCTTCGAACGCTGGCCATGTCGCTGACGAACTATCCTGGTTATCTTCTCGACCCGGAGGAAGTCGATCTACAGGAGTTCCCGACTCCTGAGAGGCTGAAACAGCTTATATACACAACGAACCGAGGCAGATGCACTGAGGTCAGTATTCTCTCAATGACACGATATCAACTGGATACTTACCAGCACAAAGACGAGCGTATTTATCTCGCTGTTGATGGTGGGACGTGGTTCGAGGGCTCGACGAGAAACGATCATACTGCCGCATATAGTCAACTATCATCGCGAGAAGATCCTGTATGGCACAAGTGCAGCGACATACCTAGCTTGGCTTTGTGCGAGCACTGACCTAAAGCCCGACGAGCCCTATATGGAGGTGATTGCTGCAGGATGAATGTCTTCGCCCGTTTCTGAAGTGCATCTGCAGGAGGTCGTGGAGCGGTTCGACATGGCATATAATCTGTGGAGGATGTCGCAAGTCGAAGCGATTGGGAGTACCAACCGCTCCGCACTCATGGGACCTGCTGACTTCGGGCTTCCACGTGGAGTGAATGTAGCTGCGTTGATGTTCGGTGTAGACGACAGATTAGCCAGCAGTCCGTTTCGCGGCTGGCTGGATATCCGCGCTGATGAAGTAAGTTCTCCGTCGCCTTAAACGTCTGAGGGTTAGAGCCAATATGCGCAGACTTGGGACGTTGTATTTTACCTCCAAAATCATCTCAAGTTTCGAAGATGCGGCGCTTCCGACGTCATTGCCTGGCATATCGATAACTACCATCGGCTGCAGCGCATGTTCAGTGATGTCAACAGCGAGAAATTCTTGGATTGCAAGGCGTACTTACGGCGTGTAATGGCACACGGCGGAATGCAGGACGCAAATCTGCAGAATCAAGCAACACAAGACGTGAGCTGGAGTCGGCTTTACCGAGTTTGTGTACTCACTTCTTGAACAGCAGCTTCTTGGCGCATGGGAGAGTCTGTGCTCGTCGTGGAATGGGGTATCGTTTACGGGACTTGCGCCTATCAGCAGGTTTGAGGTTCGGCAGGATTTAGCTGCTGACTGGGGTACTGCTGTGGACTGGTCTGCAATCACAATCACCGGGAGTGCTGAGGAAGAAGGTACTGTGTAGATAGATTTGCGCTGTCAATGCATGTAGACCTGCTAATAGTACGTACATTCATCCAATTGTGTATGTCATTGCAAGTAAACCATCGCGACTCTGATCGGACTACGCGATGTAGTCGATCGAGCTACAGTCCGTTGTTGACAAGGGCAAGCTGGCTGGCATGGGCGGAAGCAAATTGCGCGCGTCGGAAGTTACCGACGCGGAAGCAAATTGTGCGCGTTGAGACGAAAGTCCACCGCGGAAAAAGCGTAAATCGGGACGTTTCTTCAGCGGTAGTCAGTCATCAGATCATGCAAAGAGATTGTGTCGCGAAACCACTCATTTCTAGGCACGAGAACTGCACGATCTTGAGACGAGACGTGCGTGTGCCAAAAATAGAGCGGTGCCTGAGGCGGTCGTCGACGAGTTTTTGTTCATTGTGAGGCCAAACGACCGTTTTCGTGCATTTCTCGCGAATGGTGTCCTTATATAGGCGTCTATATGGGACACACAAAGAATCAGCCCGAACGGACGACTTTTCGCAACCGATGCAAGTCATACGTACATTCACATGGATACATCGTTGCGTTCAGGCCAGTTGAAGACACTGCGAGAGCAAAATTAGTGTATACCTCACAATAACTTGCAGAACTGTTCTATATGCCTTCAAAAGTATACGTGCAGAATATCCAGGCTGGATGGTGGCTATAGGGCATGCTATAAAAAGTTTCATCCCTGTTGCTCTCATCGGGTTTCCAAAGATCTGCTCCTGTGCAATCAATTATGATTTTAACAGTCCTGATTTTCTACATCTAGTCTACGGTACATATACCTAATTGATGCCGCATCATAGAGTCTAGTTCATCATGAGCGAAATTTTTGATAATGGAAATGATTCGCAAATACATGGCAATTTGGTGTGCCGCTATCAGTACAACGGCTGAGCTTGACATAGATCCGAGCCAGGTTTGTAACGTATGCATGTGTTGAAACTGTATTCCATTGTTAAATATAGCGATTATTGCTTGCACCATTTGCGATAGGCACATTACCTTCACCATAGCGTGAAACATATAAATGTGATCTACTGAGTTCAATATAAAGGCAAAACAATTGATACTAAGATATTGTGTGGTCTATACTATTGCCAGTCTGTGAATTTTTTTACTGCCTTCACCCTCTAGGATACGAGGATACAGGACGCGATCAATGCAGATGTGGCAGGCGAATGCCGTCACGTGCCACACCTAAAATGGGAATTGAGCACCCATATATGACAACTGCCCACTTCGTCGCACTCGAAGGGATTGCACCAGATATGCTCAGTCAGGCGACGCTGGACATCATCGGCCTCGCCCAGTTCAACTACAGCTTCGACTCGCTCGAGGGTGGAAAGCCAAACGAGCTCAACGAGGCGATGGCGACCATGTTCAGCGCGACGGAGGGGTCGCACTTTTGGACGCTCCTCCAGGCTCGCATCCCGATCTTGCGGAAGATCGTGCGTCCCACGACCCTCTCCTTACGACGAAGGTTGGCTAATCGTACCTTGGCAGCCAACCGAGCGTGATCGTACTATCGAGTATGCACAGAACACGATGAAGTGCATTGGCTATGCCCTCATCTCTGAGCGAAAGGCGGCTATCCGTGCTGAGAAGCACGGAGCGCACGTCGAGAAGGGCAACGTACAAGGTAGCTCCCCTCGTCATGGTCGACCTTGGTCCCCATACTCAGATTGCCTTGACCAGGACGTGATCTTCTCAGTCTCCTGATCAAGTCGAACATGGCGGTTGACATTCCGGAAGAGCAACGTCTGAGTGACCACGACATCCTTTCCCATGCGTCCTTAATTCATCTTATCACTCGCCCTGCTTCATCTGACTGACCTGCATGCAGAGATCCCGACGTTCATGGTCGCCGGCCACGAAACGACGTCAACCGGTACCACCTGGGCCCTCTTTGCGCTCACTCAGAACCAAGATGTCCAATGCAAGCTCCGCGAGGAATTGCTTTCCCCGACACCCCGACCATGGAAAAATTGAACGCGCTACCCTACCTCGATGCCGTGATCCGGGAGACGCTGCGCGTGCACGCCTCAGTGAGCGCCACGACTCGGTTCGCGATGAAGGACGAGGTGATTCCAGTCAGCGAGCCCTACACGGACAAGGACTACCAGCCGTAATCCGGTGAAGTAGACCGATCAATCTGAGGACGTCACAGAGAAGTAGGAGCCGATGAAGAGGAGAAACAACGGCAGGAGAGGTCGCCGATGAGCGTTGAGTTCTGTGCTGTGGTAATCTCGAAGGCTCCTTGCACGTGCAGTTGTAACGGGGGTATTTCCCTTCTGGGCTATGCTTTGTCATCATTTCGTCGGTGCCACACCCTGGCTTATGTCACAGCAGTGCAGCACAGCAACAACGTGGGCATCCTCCTTAGACGAATCCATCACTCTGGCAAGACGGGTGAGTAGTCTACCTTGCATCCTGACTTCTGATAGATTTTGAATGCACAATACAGCTATGAATACCAAAGCCAACACATCCCTCGACGACAAGGACACGATCCTTGCCGGCGGCTATAAAGATATCGGTAACGGTATGTTAAGTCGTCATATCGGACTTACCTGATGCTGAAACCTACTGAATAGTCTTCCCAAGGGACGTTGCTCCCCATATCATATATGCCATCATGGCGGAGAATGTCCAGCTCAGAGCGGAGAATGCGCGACTGAAGGAGGAGAACGAAGGGATGCAGGTTACCTTGAAGCATTGGGATCATAACTTGGCGATGTGGATTCGCTACTAGTTCTGATATTTGCATCCTGTGTTCTCGATAAAATCACTCAATGCTCACGTCCTATGAGTATGAAAGAGAGCGGACTACGGATTGACAATTCAGGCTTAGCTTGGGTGTATGATGTCCCGCGGCCGAAAGCGGAACACCGGTAGCCGCGCTGCACGATTTTGCACGGGTGGCACGTCTGCAATCTCGGCGGGGATCCAGTGAGCCGAAGCCAATGCACCGCAAGTATTAAGCTAAGTACATGCAGTATAACAGCTACTACATCTATCTAACTCAGCCGTCCTCTTCGGCCGTGAAGTCCATGCAATGCTTGTCAGGCGCATCCATATTGAGACTCCGACCGCTCGTGCAATCAACGGTTCCACGCCTTAGCTCATCTCAACCCGATTCCTGGTCAGACAGCAGACAACTGAGCGTTTTGAACTCTTCTCCAGCGGTCTTTTCCCCCATGCTCGCAGATATGCATAGACCTACACTAAGCGACACGTGTTGAAGAAGGAATGGCCTCAGTGGCCACTGAAAGGTGTGTATGCATGCTGAATTAGCGACGCTTTCTTGCTCACCCACTTTTGTCTCTCCAGCAAGCCGTCTCCGCCCTGCACTCGGCAGAGAGGCATAGACCCACACCAATCCACCATGTTAGAAAAAGACGGCCTCGGTGTCCATCGAAAGGTACATATGCATGCCCAGTCAGCCACGCTTTCTTGCTCACCCGTTCATGTTTTCTCCAGCCAGCCGTCTCTGCCCTACGCTCGGCAGAAACGCAAATACCTGCACCAACCTACGCGCGTTGAAGAATGTTAAAGAAGGAACAGTCTCGGTGTCCATTGAACAGTGTGTACGCATTGAAATGGCAATGCTTTCTTGCTCACCCGTTCATTTTCCCCTCAGCCAGCCGTCTCCGCCCTACGTAGGGCATATACGCATGTATTCGTGCCAACCCACCGCGTTGAAGAAGAGACAGCCATAGGTTCCATCCGAACGTGTATATGTGTGCCGAAGAAGCGACATCATCATCCACCTCTCCTTACTTCCGCTTGGCGTGCATACATCCTCCTCAATATATCGAGATGAAGGGGACTTCAGGACTAGACGGAGGTGAGCATGGAGGCTGGCGACCCGATTTCCACGCTCTAGCGTGCCCCACGCTGCTCGACGCCCATCTACCCCTCTTTCATTCCTTCCAGGATGCGCAAAGCTTTGCTCCACCTTCCCTTGACGCGGTTTCATCCTGCTGGGACATAGCGCCTTGTGCGCCTCCAACCGTTCCATCATCCACGCCGCTTCCTATCTACCCACCACACCTTTCACCCTCTCCACCCCCGCGCATGCCCGTCAAGCTGAAGACGAATTTCTCTGGTAGGGGAGGTCAGCGCCTACAGTCCGAACATCGACGCGCTTAGGCCCGAGCGGCGCTTGCCCTGCATATTGTTATTCTCGGGGGTAGTTGCTCGAGGCTGGAAGAGGCACGTATGCACGTAAACCACCTCTATGCTCCAGCATCATGGAAGCTTCCCGTCGCTGCTCACCCCGGTGCATCTTCGCAATATACCCATTGTCCTTCACCCTTCCCGGGCCCGTTGAACTGAAGAGGTGATGCCTTTGGGGAGGAGAAGTGTGCGCAATGCAGGCACGGGGTTCGTCGGTGCTTCCGAGCTTCAGCGTGCATGCTCTTCCAGCCGTCGTTCGCGTTGCCCTCCTGTGTCTGGCTTGTGATACCCGGTACACATTCCTTTTTTTCCTATCAGACACTTTCTATACAGTACTGAACCACGTTTCGCACATAGTATGAAGTAGACATGTAGTTCAGACGGCGTCTGACATCTCCTCCGGAATCGAATCTGCGACTGGCGCCGCCCTTACCCGCGTTCCGACCCAGACGTTTACCCCGCCCCCAGATGGAAGCCCGTCACCGCTTTGGCGGCGCCCCGGATGCGGCTGAACGTATCTCTGAGCTGAAGGGTTTCGTGAAGGAAGCTTAATTGCCCTCATCCTCTTTGATCCTCCCGAGCCCTGTCGAGCTGAAGAAGCGATGCCTCCAGGCTGGAGTAGTATGGAAATACGGAGTTCATTGATGCTCCCGAGCTCCGGGTGCCTGTTCTGCCGGTCACCTCGTCTTCACTCAACTTACAATCCTTGGTACTCGTTCTATTCTTTCTGATCGACCGCTCTCTACGCACCGATGCATTCCGTTGAAGGCAGATCCAATTCAAATTCCCTGCCTATGACATGCGACTATCTCACCACCTCTCATCCCATGCTTCGACTTCCTTAATGGGCATCTCTCATCTCAGATTTTCAAACTCCGGTAAAGGCTCTCTTCATTCGTATAACTTACTTAGTTCCTGCGAGTAGCATAAAAAAGGATCACCGACCTTGGGGCGCGGCTTGCCAGTCGCACGAACTCCAGAGACGGGCAAGATTTTCTTCGACATTCTGGTTGTTCTTCTAGTGTGCTTTCTAAACGCATCTCAAACCGCGACCGGAATAAATGGAAACGGAAACATACCGGTAGGTAAGAATTCTTGTGTTAATGGAAAGCCGATCGGCACAGTTGCGGCAAGCGGCGAGTTGCCGATCGCGCGGGACGCGAGGGCTTATCGGCTAATCACGTGATGCATCCGCTTATGGAGGACCAGCGGTCCTTGCCCTCGACCCCAACTTACCTCGTCCTCCCGATCGATGTGGGTATCATCTGCCGCTGCCGAATCAGCCTGCCTCTACTTCGTCTCGCGTTGACTCGAAGATCGCTGATGGGCCCGGACTTCAGCGCTGCTTGCCTACGCATGAATCGGATAGGAAGATACAGGAAAGGTGTGCACGCATGTTAGATGTGAGTGTGGTTATGACTATACCTTACCCTAGGCGTCACTCGTACCTGTACCGCCATCTACAGGCCATCGACGATGGCGGCCGAACCGCTCACGATGACGATTTGTGCAGGCTTCGCCGGCGCGTCGACATCCGAATGCGTCGCCGCGTTCACGGACAGCGCCAACCAGCTTACGGCCATCCCTCTGTGAGATTGCCCTGTCGTGCCACTCCCCACCGATTGCGCGCTCACGTTATGGGCTAGCCCGACGACGACCGAGTCCGTCAAGACTCTCAACTGCTTTGGCGAGGGCTGCGAGCTCGTGTCGACCAACAGCCTCGGGCAGCTCACCACCTCCGTCCAGTGCGTATAATATCCATTCGTTTCCCTTCATTTTCACTCCTTTCCCTCTTATCTCGGCTTCTTCTTCCGGCAGGCCGTCGTCAACCCTTTCGTTTACCCATCACGTATCCATTATCCTCGACCCTCCCAGGCTCGCTCAACTGTAGAAGTAATACATTTGGGCTCAGCGAACTACGTGCGCACGGAGATCATTGATACGCTGGTTTGAGTGCTGCCCGCTCTGTTACATCAGTCGTCGCCACCCGACCTTCTTCGTACAATGTGTGAACTCCCTACATTGATTCCTTCTGTTTGATGACTGTCGACGACAGACAGCGCACCACAACTGGTAGTAGATAGCTCTAAGATACGAGAACATGTCTTGCGGACGAGGGACAGCGTGGATAATCCAGGATGAGATATGACGTGCCCGACGCGGGTTATTACCACTGAGGGACCGTATCCGTTTGCCTACGCTACGCACTGTCTTCCAGAATAAGCATGCGAGTACCCCGCAGTGTACTACGGGATCCGAACCAACCAGGATTCCAGCAACGGGGCTTGGTCGAAGGACCGCATTATACTGCCCGCCATGTCCTCCCGCCTCACAAAGACGGTGCACCGATCCCGGTGATAGCTTTACCGGATGGCCGCACATACGCTCAGTACCCGTCGAACTACAAGAGGAAGAGTACATCCCATGGCTTGCCACCTCCTGATGCCAATGAAGAGCAAACCCCCCACAAGCATAACTTTTCAATGCTATCTATGGACTTTGATGGTCCGATGCAACCTGCTCGAGACAAGGAACGCTACGCCCGTAAAAAGGTCAACCAGTCTCGCCGCTGGCAGGAAACCGTGATTCCGGCCCTTGAGATGCCTTACTTGGACTACTTAGCATGGACCAACAACCTTCGGCTCAATCCACCGTGTATATCACCGTGCTCATGCCCTGAAGCTGCCAAAAAGCGGTCACTGAAGATTCTTGGGGTGTATATCAATCGTAAGCTACGCGTACTTCTGTCGGTTCTTACTCGAATGAACATCGTGTAATAGGCCTCGAGACGGTCAACTTATCTTTATGTGACTGTACACCCGTGGCACAACACCTTCTACTTCGGGGGCTTTTTCCTTGCGCGCCTCACATGCCGTCATTGGCATTCGACCTCAACATGTTGGAACTAGTCTCGACGCTCTTCTTGAACATCGCACCCAATGTCACTGCCTGGGCATCTACACTGGAGAGTTTTCTCGGGGTTCGGGAGTATAAACTGCGTACTCGGGTACGCTGAAGGTTTATCCTCGACTCGCGGAAAGGAAGCTGATTTTCAAGCTAGGACTCTCTTCGGCGCCGCTTTGGTAATGCACTGCAGTGGTATAACCACCTGACGGCCAGCGTTGCGCACAGGATAGAGAATAAAATCGATGATGCGCGGAGAAGGATGGAGATGGAGAAAACAGCCAGTGAGCGCATGTCATGCAAACATTCCTTTTGCGTACTTACTTTCAAACCGGTTCACTTTCAGCGACAATTACCCGATCTCACAGATCTACCACCCTTGAAGCTGCCGCAAGCGAGGACGCAGATACTCGGCTTCCAGGCTCCGCGGAGGGAACCTCATCGCAGCCTCGTGCATCTGCAACGAACAACCGCCCGCAACCTCTAAACCCTTTTGACGAATCGCATCGAGGACTTCCAGGCAGCTCGACTCCGAAAAGTGGTCGCGCAGGTGAACACGCGGATGGAAATCTGCCAAGCAAGTATCTAAGATCCAGATGCTTCCTATGCTTTGGGAAGCCGCACGACGACGCAGATGCTGAGGGGTAAGTGACAATGCTCATCTGTGTTTATGAAGCTCAAACATCCTCATAGATTTGACGCTATAGCATGCCTCGATGCCTGTTTCACACAGAAGCGTCAGGCGCCCCGTCCGGAGAAGAAATCGGACAAGGATGTGGACTCGACTCCATCATGCCGCTCGCAGCCCAAGGCACGCCCCGTTCGCCGGGATCCTCCACGGTATCACCCAAACTCGGTATTTATATTGGATATGGAGATCAAGCAAATGGAAGAGGAGGTGGCACGGCTACGAAGCAAGTCATCGAGCGGCAGCCGCCCCTCCCAGTCCGACGCGGAAGACAAGACGCGAACTAAGCGCAAAGGCAAGAGACGTCATGGTGTTGATAGCACGGAGTCGGCCACGCAGCCTGACGTCGAGGAGGACAAGTGCGAAGGTCCGCTTCGGGTGCCCAATTCCGTTCTCGATGGGTGCGAATCTTCCTTCAAAGCTGCCGACGAGCAACGTGAGAAGGCAAGTACGAACTTCTTTGAAGACACCGGCCTTATGGCTTTGATTTGCCGACACGATCGCGTACTGTGGATCGCAAATATGAGAAGTGCTGGTGAACGCCAGCACTATTCCCTCGCTCTCCTCAGGAAGCTTTTCCAGCACCTCCCGACCTCCTATCGCATGGGTATCCTGTACGATATCGGATGTCAGCTTCACCGCAGCTGCTATAGATGGAAGTTTCTTTCCGAATGCAGCAATCGCATCGTCTTCGCAATCTCTGTCTTTCACGCTTATGGGCATCAATGGCCCTGTCAGCTAGTATATCACCCCCGCAAATGCAAGGGATTCGGTCTCTGCGATGGAGAGGGTTGCGAGCGATTCTGGAGCGCAATCCACCATCTCGTCGCTGTGCTGCGAGTTAGTGGAGTGAGTTTCATGCATCAAATACACGATAATGCCACTCACCGACCTTGCGCAGTATCATCAGCGCCTATATGTTCTAGACTCCCAGATTGCCCACCTAGACTCCACTCACAGACGTGCGCTGGGTCATTGGTTATCCAGGAAACATAATCTATGCCTTGCCAGGTTAGCTGAGGCTAACGAGGAGCTTCGGAAGTGCAACGTAGACCTAGAAGTACTCGATGGTCAGTGGGTTGCACAGCAGGCAGCGCAGACGAGGCCAATCAAACGTGAGCGCTGTACTAGCCCAGTTGCGATACATGAAACAAGCTTGATTTAGGTCAATCTAAGAACGCGGGCGAGAAAGCAATCGATGCCATCCTGCGGATGGACGAGCAAATCCAGATGTTGGACAAGTACATCGCCATGGAAGAACGAAAAGTTCTAACCGGGAATGCGGACCCTACCACGACATCCACCATCAAGCGGCTTAATGATGACCGTTCCCGTGTGCAACTTAGACGCACGAAGTACTATGACGAGCTGAGCCTCGAGAATGTCGCCGCTCTCACAGATGTTCGCAAGAACAAGTTCCTTGAGGTCCGAATGAACGCGCTCGCGTTGAAGACCCGTGTACGTGAACGTCTCCGACAGCGAAAGTTCGAGTTAGCCCAAATGAAAAGATCGATCCGTACGCAGTCGTCTGGCAAGTACAATCGCGATTGAGCTGTTCTTCCGCTCATCGCCTCAGTACAGACCGCAAATTGTCCACTCACACTAGTCAAGCAGTGCAGCGACGCGAACCAGCTATCCAGTCGCATGCCCGCCTGTACAATGCCAAATGTCGAGAAATGGGCGAACTCGTTCGGAAAGGGCAAGCACCGCCGGGTGCAGTCGTCCCCGATGAAATCGACCTCACCAAACTATGGACCCTGGACGTAGACGACAATATCTGGCAAGATACCGGGCTCTTGGACGATGAGACGGCGTCGACGGACGGAGTGCCACCTCTCTGGCTCGCGGACGAGCAGGTCAGGAAAGGAATTCGGGCGATGCTAGAGGTTCGGCGATGCGAAGAGGAACTGTCGAGAATCAGAAAGGAGAGGTCGATTTTGCAAGAATGGGCGCGGGCAGAGTGGGAAGCGATTGAATATGCTATTAAGTCTCACGGAAAGTGCTGGTTATTCGATGGTCTCTCCGATGCTAACGTACATGGGCATATCAGATGGCGAGGACGGAGTTGTGCACCAACTGCGGATGCGGCGTGGTGAACTGCTTCGCCTGATTGTGACATGGCGCCGAAGAGTCGGCGATATAGACAGTGGTGAACTTTGGGACGGGTCGTGGGGCCCAACGTCAAAGGAGATAACCGAAGGCATCCAGCATGAAATGCAGGCATCTGCATCGACACCCGCTTCTGCATCGGGACCCGAGCTCTGGTCCTCCGAGTTGTCTAACCCCGCATACTCACAGGAGGCAGCATTCGATCACTGCATCCCAGATGATCCGGACGATCCGGACGACTATGTTGACGTCGAAGGGAATCCAGTCGATCTGTCCGACAACGACGATTCAAACGAGGCTCTGGCAGCGGTCATTGAAAGCGTCGAGAACATGTATCTTCATACTAGCGGTCAGCCTTCCGACGCGTGGATTGATCTTCCCTGGTCATCGGCACCATCAACTCCATCGTTGATTTACAGCTCCCCAAGCTCCGCCTCTCGGCGTTTGACATCAACACCAAGTGCCAGCTCATCGGCTTCAGCAGCTGATCGCTATTTGCCCGCTATGTCGGATAGTACAGCTGATCCAGCAACGCCCACAGCACGATCTAGATTTGGTGTTGCCCATCGGAGGGCCGATATGATCGGTACGGGAGGCTCTGCGGGATTTAACCTGGCGCGTTCCGTCCCGCGTCCCATCCCGTTTGCATTGCCGTCTACGTCGGAGGTGCATTCGGAAGATGCATTTGATGACCCCCTGACTTCACGTGAGTGATGTTCTTCTACAGTGCCATGTTAACGTTCTTACGCAGAACTCTCAGGTATGTACGACACCGCCGGCGATGTGTTTTATAGCCCGAAGCGCTCGAGACTTCAGTAGTAGTGCTAAACTTTTATGTATCTTACGGACGACCTACATTGAGCCCGTTGAGCCCAGCGAGACGCAGCATGAGAAATGTGCACCGTCCACCTTCGCCAAGGTGGGTAACGTCGCTGGATCATCCATAATGCGGGAGACATCGCTGCAGTTGGAGTTGGATCATCCAGCTTCGTATACCATGCATCCGGCGACGAGGTGGATTGTCCACACTGCAGAGCCCCGCGGGTTACGTAGTGTGGACCGTCCACAATCTACATGGGCAACACGGGAGTCGTCCACCATGTCCACGGTGGATGCTCCAGCTTTCCATCACTCTGCTAAAAGTCCTGTTGGACAGTCCACACGGACAGGATGTATCCACTGTGCTCAATGTGGATGCTCCAACATTCCATCGTATATTTTGCAGTGCTGTTGGACGATCCACGTACATATATGGCTATCCACAGTGTTATGTAGTGGATGTTCCAGCATTCCATAACGCTGCTGGAAGACCTGCTGGACAATACACACGTACATGTGCGAAGGGCAGTCCTAGTGGACGATCCACGCGTACATATGCGAAGGGCTGTCCACACGAGATGTTCGTGACCGGAGATGTTTCTCCGTCACCCACTCGGCTCGGAATATACAGCTGTCTAAGCCAGCATGAACAGACGGTTGATATCGATGCCCGGATGCTATCCAGTAGTACGGGATGGACGCGTGTTGGATGGCAAGCACGAAGAATTTCATTATGAGAAGGTACGAGTTGCAAAACAACATGTGGGTAGTTCGTGCGGTCTATGCCAAAGGAAATGAAGGGAGCACAATTGCGCCGGAAATATACCTACCTACCTACCTACCAACCTTTCGCAATCGGACCCCTAACACCGCGAAGGTACAATATGGCCGCCCCAATGCGCCCCAACTTATCAGAAATCCACATGGGCGTTCCATAGTAAGTCCTTTGCATACTGAAACCTGTCTTTACAGGCGTGCATCGTAGAGAAGATACTTGGGCACTAGGTATGAACACATCTATATAGAGAAGACCACGAGCAACGTTGTAGCTGACGTGTATTCTGCACGAACGATGGATCGTGGATTGTCCAATGTATATGTCGTCGGATTGTCGTCCACAATACGTGGATGCATCATATTTACGGACGACAACACCTCTTGGGAGCAAAAATGAGGTGGGAGAGATACACCTTAGAGGCGTCCGTACATGGGGTGCCTGAGGTGACTGCGCGCCGTGTGCCCGACATTCCTTGGTGCAACTTGTCTACGTCATGCTTGATAAAGTGCCGCCGAGATGCCGAAGCAGTGCAGATCGCCATGTGCCTGGGCCTGAGTTGGCATAACACGTGCTGGCTGCCGGATTTCTATATTGAGCATCCACCGCCCATTGACCGAGTCTCGCCACGTGTCATAGAACCCGAGCCGCCGGGTTTCCTCCCACAGGGCGCTAAGCGTGCGCTGCTCTAAGTTGTGAATTCTTCTAAGTCCTATAGATGAGCGGAATGCGCATTTGTGCTCTGTTACATGTACATTTGAAGTAATATATACACTAGTCGTCTAAGTATCCCTCCCATGCATCTTGCAGAAGCTGCTCCGGATCGGCCACGTTGTCGTCGTCGATGTCGTCCTCAAAGGAATCGAAATCGTGTTGGGAAACCAAAGCTGGCGAGGATGAGACAAGACGAGAATCTGCGTCGTCAGTGACTGCGGCATCGCGAGCTGAGTTCGGAACATTGTTGACGTCCGCAGCGACAGCGGCAGGTCCAAAGTCGGCGGGACCAGCTTCCGCAATAGTGGCCGTTGCGGGACCGGGTTCGACGGCGGCAGCAACGGCGCCGGCGTCAGCACCTTGAGCCAGGCTGAGCCGCAGCCTGTCCTGAGCAAGCTTGCGTTTACGCGGTTTGCCGTACTTGATGTATGGTCCTACCCAGTCGCTGCCGAGGTTGTGTTTGAGGAGCACTGGGACCCACTTCGCCGCAAAACCGCGCACTTGCCGACGGAGTATCGATGCTTGCTTACAGGCGGAGGCGTCGAGGGAGTGTCGGAGACTTTCAGAGATGTCGGTACGACGAGCAGGTTGAGATAGCCACCATTCAGCCTTCCACTCCATCCATACGATAGTCCGCCGCATTTCCTCCCCCAGAAGAACGACTTCCTCTGCCCATCGCGCTGCACGGGCGTCCGTCTT
>NW_006767434.1:356357-374120 GCF_000264995.1 Punctularia strigosozonata HHB-11173 SS5
CGAACGTCGGGGCGGGATGCTGAGGGAGCGTCGGGATGCTAAAGCGAACGTCGGGCGGGATGCTAAGCGAACGTCGGGCGGGATGCTAAGCGAACGTCGGGCAGGATGCTAAGCGAACGACTGGGCGGAGGCGGAGGCGGAGGCGGAGGCGGAGGCAGAGGCTAAGCGAACGACGGGCGGGGAAGTGAGCGTCAGGGATTTATTCCCACGTCTCCCATCCATATTCAACGCCATGCTAGGCGCTTCGGCAGCTATTCTCCGATTGCCCTGACTAAGGAAGCCTCGGATGCAGTACATTAGCCGGCCAATAGCCGCGTCAATGTGCGATCAATGCTACCCCAATCGCCCGTCGTGCAAAAAAACGGCTAAATAGCCGTGGTATACGACAAGCCCGTCCCCGGCTATTAGCCGCGACTGTTGCGCAAAACTAGATGCCACCGCTGCATGTGAATAGCTCGTGAAGGTTGGCGTACCGTGCAGCAGCGTTTCGCAAAACGTATATATCGCCCATGATCTCGCCGGAAACGTGGTACCAGCCATGTCGGCGGGGCTGCGGAGAGTCTGCGCTTGGCAGCCGCGTTCCGCATGCTTCACTTTATAGATTCTGTCGCGCTGCGTCATTAGCTCTATTCGAGGCCCTGTCCCGTCAACACGCGGCGAAGAAGCATCGGTTCTTTGCATAGACGAACACTGCTAGTACACAGGCATATCCCAACAGGCGGAATTCCTTGACCGCTGCGCGAGAAACGCAGCTGGTACTGTATGTGTGCGCACACGAGAGCTCGGCGTACCCGTTGGGCGGTGATAGCGAAGTAAGCGGCGAGGTTTCAATCGAGGTGGGAAGGACTGACACTTAAATAGTCTTATAGAAGGTCGGTGACAGAACGTCATATCGGGGCGCATTGAGATGGATTTGGGCGGGTCTAAACGTATTGCCTTGGCGGCAGCTAAGCTTGGATACGTGCCGGCCGCAATGCCATCTACTGATTGTGGCGGGTGCTATGTCCATACAACGCGTTACTTCCGAGATCACCACAGTACGTGTCAAATCAATGGCGAACGGACGACAGGAAAGAAGACGCGATCAACCGCATGGACCAGTGACGAGCCCGCACGCAAGATAGATTCCTCCATAGCGTAATCAACGGGAAGACGCCCAAGCATTAATGGGGTAGTGGTAACCTGGGTCGTTGCCAGCGAATCCGTTCGATGGACGAGTTCGACCCGCCGGGGGTTCGATTCCCCCTTAATGCAATGACTTTTGCGGTTGACTGACGCCTCTCATTTTTCAAGTATCCCTTTCCCGTTCGATGGACGAATTCGACCCATCGGGGGTTCCCTTCCCCCTGAATGCAATAGCTTTTGCATTTCATGCTATAGTCTCAACTTTTCGATTCTTATCCTCCTGTTCGATCGACGAATTCAACCCGCATGAGATTGGATTCCCCCGTTATGCAATAACTTTTGCATCCATGCCATGGTCTCACTTTGGATCTTGCCCTTCTCCTCTGTGGACGAGTTTGACCCGCCGGGGATTCGTGCCGCGCCCTGTTCTGTGCTGCATCTGGACCACCGGGGTTCGCTGTCGAACATTCTCCCTGGGGCAAGTACAAACATCGCGCGTTAGATCCAGCAGTTCATCTGCCCTGCTTATATTTAACGATCATATATTCTTCGTCTTCCGGCATACAACATCGCGGCCGCCATCGTGTCGTAAAATACTCCCTTTGTTCGTCACTTCGCCTGCGGACACGAGATCAAGGAAGGAGCAAGAAAAGGGCGAGGAGGCGTTCGAAGTTAGGTGTGCCGACACCTGAACAGACACGCGATGAGAACGAGACAAAGTCGGCGGGAGAGACTCGACTCACCTGTGACAGGATCCCATCCGGTCGTTCTGGTAGAGCAAGGACAGGGTCAATCACGAGCTGACGTTTACTGTTGATTATGCTGCGCAACGACTTACGACTCGAAGCCCGGTGTACCTGTTAAAATGTAAACTCTGGGTTTCACTCTTCAGAAGTTGGCACTCACCACAACCCTGGTTGCCTCCCGTGGTGATGTCATTGAAAGCAATCTTGAAGGCATCAGTATAGATCTGGAAAAGTGGGCTCTATGAGATTCAACAAAGATCCGGGGGATAGCTACGCACAGCTGGGTTGATGAAGCCTGCGGGCAATCCGTTATTACTGAGCCGGTCGTAAGAATATCGATTCCTTGCTCACCGACAGGTCCTTTGCCGATCGCGAGGCGAGCGTCGTTGATGAGCGTGATGAGGGACCCTACGACAGGACTCGAACTAAGACGATAAGGCGACACATCACAATCGGCTCCCGAAGACACGTTGCGAAGACGCTCACGCGGATGTGCCGAAGACGAGCTCAAACTCGCCATCGATGCCTGGTGCAAAGAGCGAGTGTTAATGTCACATCCATACTCAGGCGTCGATGTCATGAGTACCGATTACGTAGTTGGCGCTGTAACGAAGGATGCGTTAGATCGAGAGTGTGCATTGGCAACATTGTAATGCTCACCCGTTGGCGCTGAGGTCCGGGAAGGCCCTGACAACCCCCGAGTTGTTGAATTGGGCAGCCGTGTACGGCGGCGGGTGGTTCTTCAAGAAGCTCTTGACGGCCGTTTCTTGATACTGCGGAGGAACACAGATTCCCGTCAGAGGCTTGCACCTCCCCGAAAGCGCGAAAAAAAAACAGACATACTTTGGGCATGGCGAAGATGTTGGAGAATCCACCTACGCGACAGCGGATCAGTCACATCCTGAATCGACGCTAGAGCAAAAACGTTGCGGCAACGTACCTCCACTGAAGATCACCTGCTCGCATGCGCTCTCTGGGTCGTTCACGGTCGCATTCGGGTTCACCTGAGTCGCGCCGACCGCCGTCACGAACGGGCACGTCACCGGGAACCCTGGGTTGAACCGCGTTCCGTTCGGGTCCTCCTGGTCCGTCGCGTTGATGCACGTGTTCCCAAAGCTCGCGACGCCGTTGTCGCCGGAGGAGTAGAGTACGCTAGTCCCGAGCATCCCGAGCTTGCCGTACTCGGCGCATTGGCGTTGCGCGTAGGCGGACGTGACGGAGTGCTCGGACTGGCCGTAGGAGACGGAGACTACAAACGGAGGCTTGATGATTCCGCACGACTCGGGTCCTGTGAGGCGGCGTTAATAGGTGACGGGATTTCGAGCGAGGGTGAAGGCAGTCGAACGGAGCGAACCTTCGAATGCGCCTGCGCCACCGATAGGGTCTGGATAGATCCCGTCCTGCGTCGGGTCGTCGCCGCCCTCGAAGGTGCAGAAAGATGCGTCGACAGCGTCGAGCCAGTTGTTGAAGGATGCGCCTGAAGGTTTGCCGTCAACTATAATGCCATGCCGGTTCTGACCGATATATGCATGCCTTCAACAAGGTCACCGGCTTGCAGAAGAGTTATGGGTTGCGCTGCACTCCAACATGAGACGTGAACCACTGCCGAGACACATAGGAATGATGCATACGGTTTGTGAGTGCCATGGCGTATTCGAGGTCGAGATCGCTCTCGCCATTGAAGTTGAAGCTTTGGTCTTGAGTCTGCGCGACACCTCCATCGATCGAAATGAGGTTCGGCCTCTTCCCCAGAGCGTTGGGGGAGAAATTCCTGAACCCCGGGTCAATGAGTGGATCAGATGAAGGTGACCGCTACGCACGTGAAGAAGAGGTCCAAATCATCGGCAAGGAATGCTTGCGGCGTAAACTCCACTAAGATAGGTCGTTCACACAGCGTCGCACCACGTACATACGAAGAGACGCACCAATTCCATACGAGTTTTTCTTGGTCGCGATCGGCGTATAGTGCACGTTATACAACGCCCTCAAGCAATCTGGCGTGATGAACCTGGCGAATCGATGATCGTTGAGGACAATCTAGAGCGCACAAGATGCGCAGGTCACGTACTGGTCGCACGTCGCCAGGTTCGGCGTGATCTTGACTTTCTGACCGTTCGTCTTCGGGCCCGTGTGCGCTGACGGCTGGCCCATGCGCGAGCCATCTCCAGAGCGCTTGTGCAGGGGCTCGGAACGCATGACATGGTTGAAGTGGACGGTGGGCGTGATCAAATCAACGTGTTCCCGGATCTGCTCTGGGACGGAGTAGGAGGGGCAGCTGATCTGTTCGAGGCCGGAAGAGTGGGTATAGACGTGGTACTCCGTCTGAAGGAGATCTTCCGCCTGGTGGATGAAGCGTAAGGGTTCCTCACCAACTAGCGCGTATTCGAATACTTACCTCTGCGACGGTGACGTTGAACTCCAACCATCCCTTACTCGGGCTCATCTTCATCCTGCCTGGTGCGATGCCAAACTCCGTCAACCAAGTTTTGACCGCTTCAACGGTGTCCTCTGCCGGTTTGAAGAAGTCAACGACCTCAGCCGGAGTCCAATGCATGCCGTAGTTGTCGCTCTCCGGATGCGCGACCTCCATCAACATGTCCTCGAGTAGGTGAAGATTGCGCTGCGCGAGGCCGACGCGCATAGGTAGCACCGCGGCCGGATCTGCGCGGCGCGCGCTGAGCCAGTGTTCAGGCGATGGCTCCGCTGCGCGTTTCTCGTGCACGACATGACGCCGGTGGACGGACGGGATAGCGAGAGCGGCACCGAACGTGGCTAGCGTCGCGAGGGCACGGAAGAGGCGCATCGTTCCTATTCGAGCACGAGGGGCTCGACACACCCCTCATCGCTCGAGATACGGCGCATATAAGCGACGAAATTCGGTTCGTCGGGTGCGGTCCTGAGTGGCGTGCGCCATGCGGGAGGTCGGAGCGTTCACGGCTCTGCGCGTGGTCGCGCTCGCCATCGCGGGCGTGCTCCTTGGGGATTGGTATAGCGAGTGCACGGTGTGGGCTCGCGATCGGACGGGTCGGTCAGGAGCCTGCCCCGTATATGTGAGATGTTCCCTACGGGTGTGCTTCGCGCGGGATTCTCGTGAGGTACCGGGGCGAGATGCTGCGGAAGGATGAGAACGCGAGAAGAGAGAAGCGTAGACGGGGACCGACAGATATCGAAGACGCGCTGTGAGGCCGGTTATAGAGAGGGGCAAGTCCGTATTCTTGGTCACGGTGGTGGGTGTCTCTGTGAAAAGCTGGGAGTTGATAACGAGCCGGGACTTACATGCTTCGACCTGTCGCAAGCGTCTCAAGGGTAGCAAGATATAGTTCCGCGGCGTCGCCCGGGTCGTTGTGCCACAGTTTGATACATACCAAAATCATATCCGTGTTTGCTCCGTTAATCTACTGTATTGGTGCACGACGACAGGGCTGCTTGTTCGTGACCGTGACCTGCCCCGCTGTTCGTTACTTACATGGCACGTCACGTCACTTATCCCGTTGAGCTTTTCCCTGATCAGCGCTCAGCAGCCAGCTGTACTCTGTTTTCTCTGTTTGACTAACGCATATGCACGATATAATCACCGCTTCAGTTTTTGAATCGGCTTAATCCCGTAGCCCATCTCCTATCCGCAGGGTACCCGAGCGAACAATATTCTCGAAGGTCCGAAGCAGCGTCGATGGGTGTCGGCAACGGCCAGATTGACCAACGCGATGCAAATACCGCGCCGGCGGAACGCCAGAGCACCTCGCCGCGGCTCTGGAGAAGGATGATATCCTGCGGGAACGAAGGGAGTGCGCGACGACTCTCGTTCGCCCGATATCGAACGGCGTACCGATGAGGAGCCTGCAGATATCACAAGGATGATTGCGTTGGCGCGCGGAGGATCGTTGCTTCACAATTACGGCGCGTTGCATATCTCAGTCGTACCCCGCAATCCTACATGAGACCGGCGCCATATCTGCAAGCACACGAACTCTCGCCATAGGCGTCGGCAAGCGCTCTATCAGACAGGCAGCCGTGCACGCCGCTCCGGTACGTACCTGCTCCTCTCGTTCATATTATCGTCTGCTCACCGGAGGATCGTTTTCACGTAGGCGATCATCTCATCTCACCATCGCCTCCGCCCCCATCCAAAACGAAGTAATCAAAGCAGTCTGAGCTAGTAAAGCACGCCGTGTACGGTTCCGCACTGGCTAGGCCTTCATCAACGGCGATACCCCAACTTTTCCAGACGCAACTACCCGTCTACGAAAGCAACATTCAAGGCGAAGGCGGCCTCTCGGAGCGAGCTCGCGATGGGATGGGTCGACGCGAGTCGTACGCATATATGCGAGTGATAGCGGGTGGGTAAGGCAGATAAGATGAGAGTGCATGATCGTCGTTAGGCCCGAGGACCACGTAAGCAGACACATTGTGCGTCAAGTATTCACTGTCCAATCTCATTGTTCAGGATCTTCATCCGTGTAGAATACAGGGGGTTATGCTAGACTACACTTTTGGTCACTTCTCCTTCTTCGTCAGCGCGGTAGCTGCAGCATCCTTTTCGCGCTCCTTCTCGGCCTTCTCAACCACAGTAGCCACGTCCCAATCATCCTTGAAGTACTTGTTCACCGTCGAGTTATCTGCGTCGCGAAGATCGGCCTCGAGCTTGTTGAGGTTAATCTTAGAGTCTTCCTCCTTTATCGTGTCGATCATATCTTCAGCAATCTGTGTATCGCAAACAAAGTCAATGCATCATTAACGAGGTGCGGGTGTGGGTGCTTACGGCGGAGGCGGCGCCGGTCTGGCCCTTGTTGAGGAGGTTGAGATACGTCGTGCTCGTGCTCATCTGCTCGGTGACGTGTCGCGCCTGCTGCTTGATCGCGTCGATGACCAGGCGGACAACCTGAGTCTCGTGGATGCCTTCAATAAGCTTGTCCTTCCTGAACGGAACGTGAAGTTGATGGTGACAATGTCATGCATGGTAGAAAAGCTTACTGTTGTCCACCGACGATGACCTCGATCAGCGGCGCGACGCCCACGAGTACGACGCCAAACCACGAAAGCCATTTTCCGATCTTGCCCAGGAACTTGAACAAGCGCGCAACTTTGCTTTCCTCTGATCGAGTGTAAGCGTTTCCTGGTAGGTGTCAAGTCAAATGCTACGTACGACCTACGAGGCCAGCCGCTTCTTTCCCGGCTGCATGAACCAAACCAAGTATCAATAAAATGCGGAGCAGATAGAAAAACAAGCGCGACTTACTCTGCGCGATGGCTCGAGCCCGAGCGGCGGCGTTTGCGACGGCTGATTGAGAGCGATATTCCGTCAGTCGATGTGGAAGAAATGAAGGCGGTTGGATCATGCGTACCTTCTCCAACGGCAGCTGCGCCACGCGCCAGACCGGGAATCGCCTCGACGAACGCGGTGACGATGGCGCGAACGGCTTGTATGGCGGCGATGCCGCGCACGAGCGCCATAATCGCCTTGCCTGCAAGTACGGTCAGCTGGACTCGCGACTTTGCAAGATGAAGTTCGTACTTCCGAGGGATACGAGCTTGCCACCTCCGAGGAGGAGACCGATCCAGAGCATCGTCTCCGTGATCTGCAGAGACGTCAACAAGGAGTTCAAACAGCACAAATAGTGGTTCTTACTTTAGCCACTTCTTTCGTAGACGAAATCAACTAAGGAGATCGTCAACATAAAGACTCCTCCGAGGTCAGATCCAAACGACCTACAGCCTCAAACTCGTGCTTCTGCTCATCAGTCAGCTTGCTCATCGCCTCGTTCTTGAGCGCGGCGAGGGTCTTGATCTTGCCCTCCTTGAGCAGCGCGTTGAGGATCGTCTGCGACTTCTCGTCGAGCTCGTCCATGCGCGCCTTCTCCTGAGAGATGTCGGTCTGCAGCACGCCGATGTTGTTGATCAGCTGCTGGAGGCGGTCCGCGCGGGGGACGTTGTCTGCGGAGGCATGGTGGTTAGATGAGCGAGGACGGGAGAGATTGAGCGGCGGCTTACCGGGGTAGAAGACGGTCATGTCGATTCGATTTGAAGGTGTGGCGACGAGGGAAGGTTGGTGGTTGGAGTCGTATGGCTTTGTGTAGAGTATTTTATACGCGGCAGCTCGGACTATCGTCTCCTCATCTCCTCGGAAACTGGGTTCTGCCACATACGCATCCGGTGTCAATCACAACCGGGATGTTATGTCGCCATAGCGGTAGCACAAAGCCTGGCAGACGAAGAAGCAGGGTGCAATGGAGACTTGACGTCCGGCCTTGACGAGTGTCCGCGATCGGTGCGGGCCCGCGACCGAGGGTACTGATTGCATTCGGTGCTTCATGTATGACATTGATAGGACACGTAATTACGAAGGATGCGAGGCGACAATGAGATCGGGACTAGAAACCTGTGTGGATGGCAGGGAGGTAGAGCAGAAGACTCGTAAGTCTGTAGCCGTTCTATTAGCAGACATCCTTGAACGTTACGCCGAGTGTCTTGCAGTCAATTATGTTGCTGTTCATGACAGTTGAGTTGAAGTCAGGAGCTTTTTTGACCAGGAGCAAACGCGTAAGAATGCATGAACTCGCGTGCTCGTGGACTTCGGCAACTTCGAGTACACGCTGTCAGTTCAATGCACCACGTGCATTACCGCGGTCACGGAGCTAAAATGAAACGCCGTTACTTCACATGTTCGAATTACTAGTCCTTCGTGTCCGACTTGGAACTACGGAGACGCTCTTTCGCCGACGCCCATCATAGCATGCGCGTCATGGGGTACTGTACTATTTGGCTACGCGCTATTTAGCACATCGACGCGGTCCTGGCTAAATCAGACAATACTCTGAGATCTCGAAACGCACTACTATACCTCGCAATCATGGGTAACTCTCAATCTCTCTTCTACCCAGACAACCCCAACAGGCGCGCTCGCGCTCAGCAGCTCGCCGACGACTGTCAGTCGTTCAAGCACGATTACGAAAAGATCAAGGCCGAAGTCGAAAAGGAACTCGGCCCTTACAAGGAGAAAGTCGCCAAAGTCTTGCACGCGTTTGGGTGCAAGAACCTCGATGATCTCGACAAGCTGGTGCGCAGTACCGCCGTCGGCGAGAACCTGGAAAAATGGATTGAAATTAAGAGCACTGTGGACGACCTGGATACGTAAGTCTACATGGGAGATTTGGTTTTGAAGAATGTTCGCTCATGTCACATTAGTGCTAGCGAAGTATTCTCGACCGCGATGGCCATGTAAGTCGTCTATAGTGACCCACAACTTCCGCTGATCAACACTGCGAATAGTGTCGCTATTGCCGGGATAGCCATCAGTATTGTAGGCGCTCTCGCCGGTGGCTTTGGCTTTTTCGCCGGCAAGTCTCTCTCGAGGTTTACATTCAAGCAAACCAGCTTACGTTTATTATCCAGGGATCGCTGTCACGACCGATATCCTCTTGGTACTGGGAATTATCGGGGCCATCTTTGACGCCATTAGCGGGGCTGTTCAACGCTCCCAGCTGCGTGACGCTATCAACTCGGTAAGTGTTCTCGGGGGCTCTGCATCATACCGCTCGACTAAGTACGCAATGCTAGCTTTATCCATCTCGCATCAAGATCAAGTACTTGCTGGAACATAGCAGGCATCCGTTTTTTCCTCGCAATCGTGATAGTTATAACTGATAATACGTTCAGACTGATACAAATCAATATCTCCGGCATTAAGAAGCTCTATAGGATCTTCGAGAAAGCCGGATATGATAGGGACATGATCATCAAAGAGCTGCGCGAAGGCGACGTCATGAAGAACCTGCAGGAGAGTAACGCTGCCGCTACCTACTACGAAATCGCCAAAGGCTTGGTCGAGCATGACCGTACCCGACCCGGAGGCGCATGGACAAATGAGGACCCCGGATGGGAGGCCATCGCGCACTCGCTCGATGCGGAACTTGAGGCGAAGAAACGAGCCGCTCGCGGGAAAACGGTCGCGTTCCAGCCTGCCATGCTCATGTCCACTTCTGCGATTGGAGCTTCGCACACTCAGCCTTTGAGAAGGATGGCGAATGATATCATGCCCGAGGTCTGCATGCGACATCTTACTTGTGATTGCGCCCTTACACTGCAACGTAGCCTCTGACCTCTGAGATGCGCGAGTGCAACCTCAGCCTTGATCGCCTCAGATACATGAAGGAACATAAGATGAAATACGAACCGCCATCGTCTGAGGTGAGCTGCGAGAAATCGCTCCGAGGCTTTCGCCGATTTTTTCTCCAGGGTACCACTGCCCAGATCACGGTTGTTTTGGAGCCAAAGGGCACGAAGACCATCTCGCCCTTGCTACAGGGTCCTATGCATATAGCTCTGGGGTCCTTCCTCAACGCAACAGCAGCTGTTGTCCACGTTCAGTACGTCCATCCAGTTCCTTGGCGTGACTTGGATATCAAACGTGTTCATCTAGGACTAGAACGCACGACACGCTTCAAGCCGACGCGACCCATCTGAAAATCCGCACGGAGCACGCTGCAACTTCTTCGGTGAGTCCCATCTTCGCCTCGATATGAGCCTTTGTGAAATGACACATCTCATCAGACCGCCTGGATCATCTCCTTTGCGAACGCTGCCGAAGCAGCCAGCTTCGCGGGCAATCACGGCGCTGATTCGAAAACAATGCACTCTCTTTCCGTGGAGGTTTCTCTACGTGTCGAGACGCCGGACACGCTTTACCTGGCAGCGGATGGAAGTCTCTCGCGAACCCCTGTGAAGTCTTCGAGCATCTTCATGGCGCGTTATGCCTGAATCGTCGTGATCGACCTCATGTATTCCGATATCAATAATTACAACGTCATCCGAACGTGATTTTCGACATCTTTTGTACACCGGAATGGGTTGAAGAAAGTCAACACCTGAGCATGCGAACTTGACCGCCACGTGCCGGACTCTCCTAGCCAGCTCCCAGCTGTTGACATCGATATCGGATTGATTTCTTCAAGTGATTTGGCTCCTGCCAAAGTACGTCATTGCCTCAAGCCTGCGATGTCGAAGCAAAGAATTCCCAGGCGACCGGCATGTCAATGTCAATGTGTGTGAGTCCGATCATCCACGCACCGGCTTCGGTGTCACGGAATCAAATGCTTGCACCTGCTCGACGCCAGAAGGCCCGCAGATACTTCGCTGTCAGCGCATGCAATGCATATGGCGACATACATAACATTACGGACGGTCGGCATCAAGACACCTCCGAGGGCTGGTCTCTTCACATCTACCCTGCTGTGACGATGACGATGAGTTTGGGGTATGCCCCGCGCACTATTTAAAACAAATGCGTTGCTGTATCGTCTACAGAACCACTTTGCAATCTGTCTAGCGCAACTGATCTGCACCATGTCTACACCTCATCTATTCCCCGGTACGTTGTCTGATCACTCGCTTTTATACCATTGCTTACTGATTACTACTTAGATAACGTCAAGCGGGCGGACAGGTTACAGCAGCTCATCAACCACATCGGCGGGCTTCAAAGCGACATTATCAAAGAGAAGCGCCGAATGGACGAGTTAGACAAGGCCGCGCGAGCGATCTTGGACGAGTTGCTTCATAAAGGCGATATATCGACCTTGGAAGAGCTCAAGAAAAAGGCGATGAGCAAGCTCACAGAAGAGCAACGCCGTACCTATCAGACCGTACGTTATCCAGTCCATCTACTCAATCCTGATCTAATAAGCAAGCTTCCAGTTGATTGACGCTACCAGGACCGTTCACCAGGTAGGTCAGAGATATGTGTTGAGGCATCTCGTCAATAATGCGAGTTAGATTGGCGAAACGATGTTCTGGGCGGCACTCGTTATCGGGGGTCCCGAACTAGCCAAGTTAGGCGGTGAGTGTCGTCCAATTCAGAGTGGGCCTGATCACCAATCGCCTCGCTCGTAGGAACCGCAATTATGGGTCTCTTCAAAGGCGCTTCTAGTATGCAAGCCGTGCAAAGCTCAGTCAGCGCACTCGTCGATACGCTCGTGAAAGCAACAGCCGGAACTGCAGCTGCCGCTGGCGAAGGTATGCGGTATATTGCTACGCTGGCATGCGTTATCGACTGACATCATCGATGTAGGTGTTGCACAGGCTGCGCAGACCGCGTTGAAGAGCGCTGAAGGTAAAGCTCGTAATCTACTTAAGATACACGGAGCCAAAGTAACGCGCTCTCTGTTTGGTAGCTGGAGAAGGTACTGTTATCGCTGCTGAAGGTGAGTATATCTTTCTGCAGAATTCGTACGGCGTCAACTTAAGATACACCAGAAGGAGCCGAAGTCACCAAGAGCATTGGCTTCCTCGGTAAATACGGCAAATGGTTCTCCCGCTTTGGGGTTGTAATCTTGGTGGCGACACCTATCGTCGAGCTCTTCCTCGGTGCTCGGCAGTGAGTTTCTATAAAGACGATCGCATACTTCAAGATATTCATTCTGTTGTATGCAGGAAAGAGCGACTCATTGACGGCATTCACGAGACGCAGGTGGCTCGTTTGGTAGTCGATTGCCTGCGAGAGCAAGCTCGGAAACTCACCGAACAAATGACCTCGATCAAGACCTACCTCGATATGCTGAAGAAAGGAAAAAAGAGCGAAGCAGCAGCCGTGAGTAATCTAATTTGATATCATGTGCTCAGTAAAGGTATCCTGAATGGAACATACGCAGTTCGGCAAGGAACTTCTGGGCACGATCAGGGCCGCCAACGCGGGGATCGACTTGGAGAGTCTGGAGGATGGTCTCGAAAAATCGGATAAGAGTTCCAGCAATTATTACGGCGAAGATGATCTGAAATCTGCCACTGTGGTCGAACTGGCGCTCAAGAAGCAGGATGGAGAAAAATCTTAGACCAAAACGAGCTCAAGGGACGTGCGCAGATGATACCTCATACAAGGCATGTATATTACTATGTCAGTGAAAAGATAAAGAACTCTTGTTGAAGTTGAATCAATCAGCGACTATATGAGTCCATAATGATGTTCACAGATGAGTATGCGTGGACGCCTGAGCAATTGCAAGACAGTGGCTGATACTTAGTTTGCGCAGCGAGCTTCGTAATAAGAGTATAAATGAATAATCATAACATGCACAGTACAGTGATGAGATGTTAGATGTGAGACCTTGATACGGAGGGTGTTTGGGCTCTCGACTCAATCGAGCAGAATCGAAAAGAAAGTGAGGAGGGAGATGGTATTGTTACATCGGTCATGGACGTTTGGACACGATGAGTTAGTCTCGATGCGAAGTCGAACAATGAAAAACAATTCTATGATGCTGATTAGTGTATGAGATAAAGATCGGAAGGAGTGCAATAGTCTGAGCGATCGAGTACATATATATGTATCGTCGGCTGGTTGACGCCTCGCGGAGCAGGGGCTCTTGGCAGCATCATGGCGCGACATGAGCCTACCGCGCACGGGGCAGAAGACACAGATGTTGAAGTGCGTCAACAATGCGACGTGTAAGGTCCTTGGCAGTCCGGAAGGAAGAGTCCGGGTCGAGCGGGCACGAGAAATGCGACGAATCACCACGTTCTGCGATGTGCTCTCGGACGTGATATTCGGCGTCCTCGTAATGAAAGTCCCTGCACGTATGGACGCAGCCTGGCCATTTGCAAAAACCGGTCGAGAACTTGCGGAGTGACGACTTAGGGGCAGCTGCACACCTTCGGCGTGCAGGGGTTGCCACAGTGGGCACTGCGGGCTCTTGCATCTGCGGGGTTCTATGGTAAAGAGCAAGTGCCGTGAGTAGCTTCGCCGCTGATTTGATGCTGTCCAAAGACTGAGCCTGATCCATGAAATCGTATGCGTTCTCGAGGGTGTCGAGGGTGTCGCGGATGGTCGAGTTCGACCTGTCCGATAATGGTCTAAAGATAGATTCGTCAGGAAACACGCGTGGACTACTAGTGTGACTTGCCTTCTGCACGATTGCCAGTGAGAGATACGATCGCGCTCTCACCTGCGGCTATAGCCTGCGCCACTGGTATAGGATGGTCAGGCTCGTATACCATGACAGGAGGTCCGCGAGCGTGCTCGTAGACGAGCCGGGCATGTGTGCCACCGTCCACGTCGGAGTTTTAGCATTTGCACGGCACGTCGGAGAAACAGGCTGGGATGAGGAAGACGTGATCGCAAGCTTGAGGTGGGTGAGCTGCAGTCATGCCGTCATCGTCCATGCTGTTGGGAAGGAGATCATGGGGGCGCAGCAGCGCTCTCGGCTCAAGACACGCCTAACCCACTCCCGTCCCTCCGTCGCACCACACTTCAAGTTCAACCTGGCGTACAAGTCAGGCTCGCTGCCGTACGCAGCGCAAGACATACAATGTCACACACATTGTAGGTAGACTATCGTCCATGGGTTCCTCCGAGTTGCGGTTGAAGACGGTGGCTCCGTCTGGTACGTCTTTTTCCGCAAATCGATGCACATATTCCAACCTTGCAGATGTCCACGAGCGCTGGCCGTACATCAAAGCCGATGCCCGTCGCGTCAGTGACGGTTGTTTCGAGTGCGAGGTTGATCAGCGCTGAGCGATAGTGGACGACGTTGTGCTGGGCATCGGGATGAATCTTCCCCAGTAAGATAACGGCTTGGGCCTGCGGGTACACAACTCACGCCCTCCGATAGAAGGTCGCGATGGGATTGCGGCGACGGCATTCGAACTCGCTATTGATGTGGCCACCGCGCCGGATACGCTCTCCCCCCGGATTGGCCGTGCAAACCTCGAGCGGATTAGGCTGGAGGTCGATGATTGCCCAGCATGAGCAGTGCAAGTATATGCGACGGCCCATCCAGTCCGGTACGTGATTCCTCTCCCCCCCTCGCCGTACTTGAACCGAAGTCCACGCATGCTGAGGAGCGCATATATGCACCCTTTCTCTAGCTTACTTCACGACAACGAACTTGGCCCACTATCCTCCAACACCAACCTGCCCATCTGCGGGAGTACCATACCTGCCTGCTCGTCCAGGTCTTCGACGTGCCGCGATCGTCCGAAGAACCGCGATTAAGGTGCGTGATTTTTCTCATTCCTCCTTCTTGACTTGTACACGCTCTCTGTGAATCTCGGCCGTTTGCATCGTCTTCTCTTACTATACTCTACTATATCCGCTTCCTGATAGACGCTGATGCGCGTTCGTAGGCTCATACTCTAGGCACCTCAGGACTTATAAAGTGTATTCATCTTCGCTACTTTAACCCTCGCAGGACCGTCCTCGACGAGCAACCTCGTCTGCCTACAACTCTTTCTGATCGTGCCTCTGGTGACTGCTGCCGACGCCAAAGACCATTTTTACAACGTCCCCGGAGCGATGCGATGCAAGTACCACAGTCCATGTCTATCATCCTCCCGCCTACACCCTCCGTTTCCTCAGACTACTGTGCGCGTCGCATACCGCAGGGATCACCACTGTCCCGCCCGCCTCCTCGCTCGTTCAAAGTGTTCCGTTGTCGTCCAGCGACCTGCCCCGCAAAGATGGAAAAGCTCCGACCGTATGTGCCCGGTCTGACCAAGACATCGAGCTCAAATTTGCTGAGGATCTGCGCGAGCGCAGCGTCGAGTGCGCGCACCCTCCCGATGCGGAGACGGATGTCGAACTGGTCAAACGGAAGTTCACGGCCGTCCATGAGCCCAGTTCTTGCTAAACATGTATCATAGCATATATGTGCAAGATAGCGACGTACGGTGGTCCTGTCGACGTCACAAAAGTAGCGTACAGGCTTGCTTTGGTGCACGAGTTGAGGAGAGCAACTCCTGACGATGCAGGATGCGCTCCGGGAACGTCGTCGGCAGCGCGATTTTGACCGCGTGAACGTTTCTGTGTTCTGGATACGATGTTCAAGCACGCTGTGAGCATACCGATTGAGCCTGAAAACTTCATACGAAAGCAGACACAGACGCACGCACGCAGTTGGCGACGTCGCGATGCGCCAGGATCCAAATTATACACGTCTATGGTCAAGGATCTTGTTATGTCGCGCCATACTCCAACGTCCACGCGATTGACCACCGCCTGGTTGAACAAGGTGGAAGCGTCTTGAAGGCCTATTGCAAGCAGTTGCCGTCTACGCCCTTCCCCATGTAGATTCAGAAAATGGCCCGGGGGATCCGTGGATGGCACCGTCTGGTCTTCGAGGAAGAAATCGAAATCGTTCTCGAGGTCATGATACTCGGAGACCCTGTACACGCTCCTCAATGAACTTGGACACGATCGAGCGACAGAACGAGGTGTACGCACAGATTTGCCCACTACCCCCGACAGATTCCTGACTGCGCACGCTGTGGTGCGAAAAGAGCTTGTAACAGGCTACGCATGTCCTTCCATCTTTGCGCGTACCTAGATACACTCTTCATCGGCTTCGATTATCCCATATCCAAGTCAGCCCGTTGCGCGCAAAAGATCGATCTTGTGATCAACTGCGCAATGAACTGGTTCAGTCCGAGCTGGCACAGATGTTGGACCCTGGGGGCGCGGATAATCCGACGGCAGTAGAGGATGGCTGGATCGGCTTATATGGGCGGCTTTGATAGCAATCTTGGGCGTAGTTGATGATCACGCATGTATAGTATGCAACAGAACGAGGTAGCGGTGCAACCGGTGCAAGACCAAAGGCTGGTGTCTCGCGCGAATCGTCGACCGCGGGCTTCAACGTTTGACTGCTGCTACGACAAGCTGCAAAAGCCACGCGTCCGGAATGCGTCCAATTTCCCATCCCGATTGTTTTGCGCTGCATCGATAGCTAAATTCTACAACTCAGATCTTTGCAGCTCGGCTGGAACGCATTGTTGAGCTGCCATGCGCAAGATTCGGACGACGGACCTACGCTAAGGGCTACCCGAGGGGACCTGTGATGCACCTCAGTCAACTCCAATTGCTCGGGAAACACATTCGCTGTAACACTCTTTCCTTGAAGTATACTCATCAACATCATGCTGTGGCCAATGCAACCGTCCGCTCTCACGAACATCAGTAGATCCCCCGGCACGCTGTCGACTGCACGAGTGGCGTACGTGCAGCGCAGCAACCGGCTGTTCCGCTACCGGGACCTCGTCGGCAATCTACCTACCTACCTACCTACCCCCAGCTTTAGCCCTCAGAACTATGTATCCAATGAAGGTATCTCGACTGAGTAGGGTTTCGCACAGCACGCTGAAACGGCATGCATGATCATGAGGGCTCGCTCACCTAAAGCCCTTCCACTGAGTGTGCTCGCTCTCCTTCCCCGTTCCCTCTGACTATCGCCACCATCGACGCACATCTACTCAACAGCTGGAACACTTGGTACACACGTGAATCGTCATGGCTGTTCGTAAAAAGATAGGCGATGAGTTCAGGAAGCTCAGGTCTCCCCCCGATAACGCTCGGGATGAGGGCGCTTCCTCCCAGCCCCTGGATCTCGCAACAGGCACGATAGGCGCGATGGTGAGTACAACTCTCTGGGACTGTGCACACGCAGGGAGGGCATCTAACGCTGGATATTGGACCAGGATGTCGACGAACCGCAGGCGACCGGAACCTCTCAACCACACCAGCGGACTAACGACATCGGCTCGCCTCAGGATGATCTGACTGTACAGTTGCATCATTGTGGCAAGCAAAGTCACTGCCTAATGTCCGTAACACACAGAAACACTCAGGTCGCGCAATCGCAGAAGCCGGAGGATATCGATCATCGGAGCAGACCGTCGCGCGGCGAGCCATTGATGAGGCCAAGAAAGAGGTCGCCACCATGCAATCTGATACACTGGTGGAACGAGGCGCGGCGGCAGTCGACGAACGGAAAGACCTGGCGCAAGGGCTGGCCTCGTCACCAAAGCAATGGGAATCGTTGTTCAGGCGTCTTAAGCAGTTCACAGAGCTTGTCGACAGATTGCCGAGGTGATCATTCGTGGTTCGGATTTTCGTGATTCCGAACTCATG
>NW_006767434.1:374421-384831 GCF_000264995.1 Punctularia strigosozonata HHB-11173 SS5
AACGCTGGACTATTGGACCAGGATGTCGACGAACCGCAGGCGACCGGAACCTCTCAACCACACCAGCGGACTAACGACATCGGCTCGCCTCAGGATGATCTGACTGTACAGTTGCATCATTGTGGCAAGCAAAGTCACTGCCTAATGTCCGTAACACACAGAAACACTCAGGTCGCGCAATCGCAGAAGCCGGAGGATATCGATCATCGGAGCAGACCGTCGCGCGGCGAGCCATTGATGAGGCCAAGAAAGAGGTCGCCACCATGCAATCTGATACACTGGTGGAACGAGGCGCGGCGGCAGTCGACGAACGGAAAGACCTGGCGCAAGGGCTGGCCTCGTCACCAAAGCAATGGGAATCGTTGTTCAGGCGTCTTAAGCAGTTCACAGAGCTTGTCGACAAGATTGCCGAGGTGATCATTCGTGGTTCGGATTTTTCGTGATTCCGAACTCATGCTGGCCACGGCGAAAGATTCATCCCTATGCAAGCATGGCGTGGAATGTTCTCTCAATTGTGCAGAAGGCAAGTCACACATATCAGTCCGACACGTGTCTCCTGACGAATCCCACCTTTAGACCATCATCGGGCAGGTCAAACTCGACCAATCCATCCGCGACCTCCTCGACACCCTCGAGAACGTATACGACTTTATGGATCAGGCTCAGCCTCTGGACAGCGTCAAATCAGCGGCGAAGCTGCTCACGGCACTCGCTCAGCAGACGACCGAATGCGGCTGGTTCATACACGACTATGCGAAAAACAAGGATTTCTGTACGTTCCGGGTCCCTTGCACATCGTCGTCGCCGTGTCCGTAACCTTGATTACAGTACCACGAATGGCGTCGAATGCCTTGAAGAAACTCGTCCATCCAACCCAAGCGGCGCCAGCGATGGTGAAGGAATACCAAGCCAAGTTCGCGGAACTAAAGTCGCAGCTGCTGGAAGGATCCACGATACGGACAGCCATCGCCATAGCGAACGTCGATCTTGTCGTTCACAGGGTCTTGAACACCGTCGAAGAGATCGGTAAGGAACCCGCCGGCTTGTCTTTCGCCGCGCTGACTGTCGATTATCATCAGCCGTGGACGTCAAGATGCAGCGGTTGGAAGACGCCTGTGCCAGAGGTTCTCGGTTCAACAGAGATAAGAGATGCATTCCAGGGACCCGTCAGACAATTCTTCAGATCATAGCCGACTGGATCAACGATCCGCTTGACGCTCGTCGCGTGTTTCTGCTCTATGGGCCGGCGGGGTCGGGTAAGTCGGCGATCGCTCATACCATAGCAGCTATATTCTACGACATGCTTCGCTTGGGGTCTTCGTATTGCTTTGACAGGTCCAACGTCGAGCTTACTCGTGCTATCCCCTTTTTCGCCACCATCGCCCGCGACCTATCCGAACGTGAGCCTCAGATTCGAATTCAACTTTCGCGGGTCATCGCCCGGGACTCCGCCCTTGCCACATCGAACGATCTTCGCGAGCAGTTTCGGCGCTTCATCGTAGAGCCTGCGTCACAGCTCGCGATCTCTGGGCCGATTGTCATCGTCATCGACGCTCTTGACGAATGTGACTCGTACGCACGCAGCAGACTCTTATCAATTTTGCAGAGTCAGGAAGCGGAGGATGCGCTCCCGCGCAACGTTCGCATCCTCATCACCTGTAGGCCAGAGCCCGACATCATGGACGTGATTCGGGACGCGCCTCTTGTTCATGCTCGATCCATGAATTACGTACTGGGGACGGCCGCTAACGAGGACGACATACAGCTGTATGTCCGTGGACAACTGTCGTCCCTCTCGAAAGTGCATGATGTCGATACCATATGCGCCGATCTCGTCCGCGCCGCCGAGGGACTCTTTCAGTGGGCTGCGACAGCATGTCGCTTCCTGACCGCAAAAACTCCCCCATTGACCATCAAACAACGGATGGCACTTGTTCTACCATCCGATGGCAAACGCACCGCTAATGGCCAACTTGATACGCTGTACTTAGAAGTCCTTCGGACCACCTTCTCTTCCACGCACCCCGAGGTCATGGAGAATTTCCATCGGGTGATGAGTCTCCTCATGACGGCGGTCGAACCGCTGTCCATCTCGGCATTGCAGGATATCGTTAATGGACAGGCAAACCTGGATCCAGATATGATTCAAGGGGTACTCGCGGGAATGGGATCGCTCCTATCTGGAACCGATCGCTTGGACGTCGTCGTGCGCCCTCTGCATACGTCGTTTCGAGACTTCATTCTAGATCCCAAACGCAGCCACGAATTTGTCGTCAAGCCAGGGAAAGAGGAGCATCTACAATTCGCGCGGGGGACCCTACGTCTTCTGTTGAGCGAGCAGTTGCACATCAACATGTGCGGACTCGAGACGTCCTATGATCTCAACACGGAATACCATGACTTAGAGGAGCGTGTACGCACGAACATCCCGTTGAGTTTGGTCTATTCCACGCGCTACTGGGCCGATCATCTCAAAGAGACTGCGTACGGCTCTGGCCTGCTGCAAATGGCGGAACAACTGCTGAAAGTCAAGTTCCTGTTCTGGCTCGAGCTCCTGAGTCTTCTAGGATCTGTTTCCACCTGCGCGTCGGCACTCCTGAAGCTCAAACAGTGGACACCTCGGGCAGGTCTTTTCATTGGTTACATCTATCGCGTGCGGCTCACATACGTATTCTGCCCTTAGGATACTGCGGAAGGACTGGAAACGGTCTCAATCATCGAGGACTTCCTGAAATTCCTCCGAGCTTTTGGGGTGATGATCGGATCTTCTGCTCCCCACATTTATCTCTCAGCCATACCTTTTGCACCGACGAGGTCACAAGTGCGGCGGCTGTACGAATCAAAGCTTCCCAGAAGAGCTACGGTGGTGTGCGGTGGATCGTCAGAATGGCCCGCCTTAGAATGCACCATGGACTGCGATGGCCGCGTCCTCTGTGCGGAATTCTCCGGCGATGGAAAACACATCTTCTTTGTCTCGCTCGGGTCATCAGGCTGCACTATACATGTGCGAGATGCGGCCACTGGACAGCCGGCCCGTCGACCTGTGCACTGTGGTACAGAGAGTAATGTCCAGTGCGTCGCCTTCTCTTCGGAGCGAGACTTCATAGTGCTGGGCTTGTACAACAACACGATTCAGGTTTGGAATACCAAAGCAGGGCAGCATATCCACACGCTCAGAGGGAACATGGGTTATGTTTCAACGGTCGCTTTCTCTCCTGACGGCAAGCAGATTGTGTCGGGCTCGGGTGACATGATGGTCTGTATTTGGGATGTGCAGTCTGAAAAGCTTGTCCATCCACCACTCCAGGGACATACGAACCGGGTGGTTTCCGTGGCTTTCTCGCCTGACTCCAACTGGGTGGTCTCACGTTCAACAGACGAAATGATTTGCTTATGGGATACCATAACGGGAACACTCGTGCACGAGCTATTGCGTGGCTATCCATCCGATACATCCTATGTCGCATTCTCGCAGGATGGAAAATGGATTGCGTCAGGCGACGAGACCGTGCAGCTGTGGGATGCCAAGTCTGGCCAGCCTATCGGGTCCCCTCTTCGGGGCCACACTAGCGATGTCGCAGCGTTGGCGATTTCCCAGGACGGCAAATTCGTTGTATCCGGTTCTGTAGATGGTGTTGTTCATCTCTGGGACACGACAGAACAGGCCCTCTGCACGACTTTCCATGGTCACTCCAACAGGGTGAACTCTGTGGCGTTCTCGGGAGACGGCCAGTACATCGTCTCCGGATCAGAGGACAGGACTGTACGCGTGTGGAACGCTTCAACCCGACGCACTGAGAAGGACATTGTCAGAAGACACGCTGGCCTGGGCGACGGTATAGCTGTTTCGCCGGATGGGGAGTGTATTATTACTTGGCACGAGAAGGACATTTGTGTGTGGGATGTCTCGATGGGAATGCCTGTTCAGGCGCAGCACTGGCCGGAAAGGACCGCCGAATTGCGCTACATTGCGTTCTTACGCGATGTACACCAGGTCTTGTCGTGGTCGGAGGATGACAACGTTCGCGTGTGGGAAGTCTCCACCGGTCAACAGATTCGCCAGTTCCAAGTTCCGACCTTTCGACCCCGTTGGCCAAACCCTGCAGCAATCTCTCCGGACGGGAAGTATATCGCATTGTCAAGCTCAGGAGAGATTATACACGTATGGGACATCTCCACCGGGGAGCGTTCGCAGGAACCTCTCGAAGGGAACACTGCTCTCGTCGCATCCCTTGCATTCTCTCCAGACGGGAAGTGCATCGCATCGGGCGCATGGGACGAGAAAATACTCCTATGGGACGTCGAGACAGGTCAGACTGTATGCGCACCATTGGAGGGGCATACCAAACCAGTATATTGCGTTGCCTTTTCGCCAGATGGCGCTTATCTCGTCTCCAGTGACCGCGCTGGCGTCATTCGGATCTGGGACTCTGCCACGGGACAGACGATCTGCGGTCCTTGGCGTGGCCATGACGATTGCGTTAACTCCGTCGTTTTCTCGCCAAACGGACGCTGCGTGGCCTCGGGCGGACGTGACGGTACAGTTCGCGTTTGGGATGCGGTCACCGGGGAGGCGATTCGCGAGCCGTTTCGGGGTCACACAAGTTGCGTCGAGACAGTGGCATTTTCATCGGATGGCCAATGCATCATATCACGCGGCAACGACGACACGATCCGGTTGTGGGATGCCTCGACGGGGCAGGCTGACAATGTCGAGGGACTACGGGGTGCGTCACCTCAACGTTTTACTTGATCTTACTCACACTGGCTGTCCGGCGTAGTAGACGATTGCGCTGTCTCAACCCAACCGCAGTCCGCATCGTTCTCGCCAGACGAGGATCACGCTCTTGCCGACATTCAGCTCATAGTCCCTGGCGCTGAACAGATGTCACGGTTCAGAATCGACGATTCGTTCACGCTGAAGGACAACGGCTGGGTCATGGGACCTGACGATCGGCGCCTGATCTGGATACCGGTTCAGAATCGTGACATATGGAGACCGCAGAACAGGCGAACCATCATAGCTTTGGGTGCGGTGACCACGCTTGATCTGAGCAACTTTGCTCACGGCGAGAAGTGGGCCGAGTGCTACGAGGAGAGCTCATCCTGAGTGGGCCGGTGCGTGGTTCACTGGATATCGTGGAGTGGAGAGGTATCTTGTTGTCCAACTTTCAGTACGGCCGGACATCTTCATGAATATGGTTGACCTGAATTGGTGACGTGCCGGGGTCTACAGACGTCGTGTTTAGCGCATATAGTGATATTAGCTGGAAAGACAAGTCGAAGACGACGGTGCTGATCAATGAAATCCGATAGTAAATACTTGTCGTACGATATGAATGCTGATGTAGTCCTCGGGCACAACGACGATCGTACATGCTCCCATGTTACCCGCCTTACCCACCCGTCACCACTCGCATATACGCGCCCGACTCGCGTCGACCCGTCCGATCGCGTGCTCGCCCCGAGAGGTTACCTTCGCCTTGAGGTTGGTTTTGTAGACGGGAAGTTGCGTCGGCAAAGGTGAGGTATCGGCCGTTGACGAGGGCCTAGCCGGTGCGGAGCCGCACAAGGCACGCTTTGCCACCTCCGACTGCTTAGATTATTTTGCTTTGAGTAGGACAGAGGCGATGGTGATATGAGACGATCGCCTGCGTGATAAAGGGCCTCCGGTGAGCAGATCATAGGATTCATGAGAGGAGCAGGTGCGTACCGAAGCCGCGTGCCTGGCTGGCTCCGTGACGAAGCGCTTGATAACGGCTCTGGCAAAAGTCCGCGTGCGCGCAGTTCTGGTGTCGGTCTCATCTAGGATGGCGAACACGACTCAGACATGTAACGCGCCGTGACCGCCAAGCGATACTCACCACCCGATTACAATCCTCCGCGAATACATGCAACTGCCCTTGTGGTGTCGGGACACTGCTCATCAGTACGCCGTTCGATCTTCGGTGAACGAGATATCATTGCGCACCTGCACTGCTCCCGCCATATCTCAGTCTTCATCGAATACGTGACGGGCTGCGCCGGCGTTCCGCTGGCACCGATTTTGAAACCGATAGTCGCGTTGAACATTATGAGGTCTCGCAAGCGGTCATTCACCATGTTTCGTGCCTGCGCTGCATTCGGTCGGGTCGTGGACCCCGCAGGTATGATATCTGGCGTATCGGTTGGGTTGCAAGGCGAGGCGGAGTTTCTATCATGCAGATGGTTGAGTCAAACAGAGCAAGCACCGTGCGCTACTGCTTAACAGGGGAAAAAGGGTACAACATACTTGAAAGTGTCGACGGCCGTGCGTGCAGCATGGACCGAGATGGCCGTTCTTGATGCACATAGCCGTCAGCGGTCCCGGTCAGGATGTTTTCGCTCGCCCTTTGCGGAATCCAGACAGATATCTCAACACCTCGAGTGTCTGTTCTCAGCGCCCTAACGCCGGAGACCCGCTGGGTGAACAGTATACAAACGGCGTCTGGGCATTCGCGGCCGCAAGCGAGACCATGCGACCAAGCATGGCGATAGCATTCTGAGTTTGATCATTGGGCGTGGTCCGAGAGCCTTGGAAGGTACACAGACGCCCTAAAGCGCGGCTACAGAGAGTTTCATTCATGCGACAGAATATTCAGAGATTAAAATGCAAGAAGAAGCGGCACCATATTGACAGGCTTTTGTAGATTAGAGAGCACGAAGGTGAGCACGGTAAGATGCGTAGGTAGGTGGCGCGCCATTCTTCACTCTCTGCCACGGTCGCACATCAGGACGTACGCCGATAAAACTGAAGACTCGCACCGGGCGATATAGGGACGAGGACGGGCGCGAGGTATAGTCGATGGATAACAGTAGTGTGCGTGTTCGATTTTGCGCGGAATGACGACGTTCGTTCACTCACCTGGTTGTGTGCCATCGCAGTCGAGCATCGAAATCTTGATCCCGCTCGCTCTGGCTTCAAAGTTAAACTGATCAGACACCCATCCTACTTGGTCCAGGACACCTCCAGAGCCCAAGAACGCGTCGACCTCGGATCTCCCGCACGCGTCGCCATCGTAGGGCCGTCCCAGACTAGGAGCCTCATCTACATACCTATCGCCTGGGAACGACGTACTTACGCTCTCCTCTCCTTCACCGAAGTCAAGTTCCGCTCCGAAAGCCATGCCCGGGCCCCGGACGCGATACGGTCTGCCTGTGAACATGTGCACGTCGCCTTCTCGCCCTCTCGTGCGCCTCCTCCTCATACCACTTCGTATACAAACATTAGCGTCATGCCACCATCGCCGCCGCTATCTCACCTCCGCATCATTCGCCTATACCATACCTCCCTCAGCATAGTCCACCGGCATGGCGGCCCGTCCTCTGGACATGAAGATGCTTCGCCCGAAGGCGAATAGTCTAGGGCACGGGTATGAACGCTGCGACGACTACGCCTACCCTCAGACCGGACAGGCATTTGTCGAACGGAGTATGCGGGAGGCTGGCCATACCGTCCCGCATGAGCAATGGGAGTATATGCGGCCGGCGGCGCGTCCACTCCCGGTACGTTTTCCTGCATTGTCTCCGCCCTTTGTACCCGCACCCAAGTCCACGGATGCTGACGCGCGCATATAGGCATACCCTCCGTAGGCGGCCTCACGACGAACGCACCGGCCTGGCTCTACATCGGCCTCTCTTCCTCATCAACGCCCTCGACGAACCCTACGAAGATCGTATCGGCTTGCTCATGAATGCTCTTTCCCAATGGTTAACTGAGGTGAGTACGCGTCCGCATCTTCTCTTCTCATCATCCTCTTGCACCCGCTCCGGTGCTCACGAATCCTTGCTGCGTGAACCTGCTCCCTCTTCTAGTATACATCTATGGATCACGATTGACACTGATACGCGCATACACTCGTTTCAGGTATCGCAAATCTCGAAGCACCGCGTTAGTGTTCCTTCACGCCCCTTCGGCCAGCCTCAATCGCTCCTCCGGACGGCGTGCGTTATCATAAAACGCCAACTGGCCCATGATCGCTCTTGTCTATGATCGACGGCAGCGTAAATGCATCCCACTGCGAACCGGCGCTTCTTCTCAAATGCCCGCATCGTCTCATCCAAGCATGTGAATTGCGTCAGCCTGACTTCGTCTCTCCAGTCGCGTTACTTCAACAGTCGGCTTGACGTCGTCGTTTACGCGCCGCTATGCACCTTCGAGGGTGATGCCGACCCGAAGCAGGCCTGGATATCTAGGGCTTTGTCGACGACGCAGGCGCCTTTCAAAGGTATGTTCCGGTTCTTCTTCGCCGCGTCCGCTCCTCTTTTTCTTCGCCGAGACTGATCCTCACCTGAATAGGTCCCGAGTTGCGCGATGTCGTCAAATCACCTGTCATAGGCTTTGGCTCCTGCGACGAATCCGAGCGCTCGACCGCACGCGGGTGTGCGCAGCGCTGATGCACCGAGGATGAAAGTATGGACTGCTCGTCACCGGCGTGCTCTGCTCCTCGGGTGCGAATGACATCGCGAGCTTCAGGATAGCGTGCAACAGGAGAGACCGAAGGGGCCGCGATTCAAAAGCCCGGGTTTCGTATGATGTGCGAAGGCCGGTGATCGGAGCGGGAGGCGGGACGTCGAGGCCGTCGAGGTCTTCGCCGATTTGGGGGAGATATATCCGCGAGTTGAGGAAAACGAGGGCGAAGCGGCGGTGATCAAACACATCCTGGCCAATGTGAATACAGGGCGATCGTTAGGGCTCGTGAATGGCATATTGGCGAAGATCCTCGGCCGTGCACCCGTCATTGACCCGAAGCTCCACGGGTCCGTTACTGCCTGGAGTACACCTACGTATGTGAGTGCACCATCCTGTGAAATTCGATCAATGTCGATTGATGTGTGTTATTGTGCGGTACAGCACTGCGCGTGGCCGGTTCCCCTACATGGCAACGGCGATGCTGGGACGAGGGACTGGATAGCAGACATTAGGTCTCTCTCTTGACTCTCGGGCATTGGCACCGTAGTCATGATATGAGAAGGAATAGTTGGTACCCATCTGGGCGACAAGCATGATTCCTTCCGATCTCGAGATGTAAAATCTCATACACCCACTGCAGCTTATCGAGCAAAAAAATCCTGGTCGTCCGCGACTTCACGCTCTATCAGTATCGTTGCTCATAAGCGATCTAGACCGATCTTCAAGTCTTTGTATCTAGGTCTGAATCCCCACGTCTCCGTGCGTCAAGGGACATGACACCCAGCAGTCGTACAATGCGCTCCCGATGAACATCTCCGATATGAGACCCAGGGCAAATGCGTTCAGCTTTAGCCGCGAAAACTGAGGTTCTCGGCAGTGGCAGCGTTCCACAGATACCTCCGCAGCGTTGCCAGTCGCCATCGCGCCCGCCTCGACGTCCTGCGCGTCGCGAACAAGTTCACCGGTCCCGAATTGTTTTGAGGCGGCTGCCAGGTTGAGATGTGTGCAACGATTTGCCTCCACTGGGACGAAAATACGTACCAGGCAGAATCATGGTCTTCAACTGCAACTCGGAGAAGCCCATGGACGGTAGTCGACCCAGAACGCGGGGAGAAGAGAAGAGGTAGTCGGTGCGAGCCCTTGGGGACGAGGGTGACATCTCGAGTGCCCTTCGATCCGAATCGAGTGGTGCCGTTATCGACCGGGATAGGATCGGACGAACGTTCCCGTCCGTCGCTTCTCCTTGGATTGCGGGCTGCTGATGCGGGCCGCATGACGGTAGGGGATGTAGTCGAATAAGCGCGCGATACTTCCTTCATGTTACGCGTAACGGTGGCGGCGCCATGACTGCAGTTTGTTGAGTGAGAGATTAGCGTCGCATTCTCTTCGTCATCGCCTGCCTCGCCGATGCAGTGCGTCATGCCGGAGTCCGCGAGGTTGACCTGCATGTCCTCGAGCTTGATTTTGTAGTGTACATCCAGGCGGGCTATCGCGGACGAACCGGCGGAAGAGCCAGGTTCGATTCAGCCTGGAAACACGATAGTTGGGTGGAAAGACGAGAACGCACGCAGTTACCCACCACGCGCGAGGACGCACCGCGCACGGTATCTCATATACCAGACGTCGGGATTCGAAGATCTTGGCATGCCTTGCACGCTCCTTTCCATTTTGCAGCGAGGACGAATGCTTCGTCAGCCTCAATAGCCCCGCTTTGATGTAGCCGCGCCGGGGAGGCGAAAGACCCCGCGTTCGGTTTGGCGTGCTTCACGCGAGCTATGGACGCGCGAATGAGCATACTGGGGATGGACTCAAATCCGTTGTCTTGGAGTAGGCTGACTTGAGGCAGGTAGTAGGTGGACCGACGGTAGCGGCAGGTACGATGATACAACGAGTTGCGTGCTGTACGAAGCAGGCTCGGAGAACACGATCGAGACGAGACGCATTATATGATATTGCCATGCGAGTGCACATCTGAGTCG
>NW_006767434.1:385093-391833 GCF_000264995.1 Punctularia strigosozonata HHB-11173 SS5
TGCCTTGCACGCTCCTTTCCATTTTGCAGCGAGGACGAATGCTTCGTCAGCCTCAATAGCCCCGCTTTGATGTAGCCGCGCCGGGGAGGCGAAAGACCCCGCGTTCGGTTTGGCGTGCTTCACGCGAGCTATGGACGCGCGAATGAGCATACTGGGGATGGACTCAAATCCGTTGTCTTGGAGTAGGCTGACTTGAGGCAGGTAGTAGGTGGACCGACGGTAGCGGCAGGTACGATGATACAACGAGTTGCGTGCTGTACGAAGCAGGCTCGGAGAACACGATCGAGACGAGACGCATTATATGATATTGCCATGCGAGTGCACATCTGAGTGCCCCCGGGGCGACGAACCAAGGCACGAAGAAGGACAAGCTGGATCGGCTTCGGCCGACGGCGGTCGCGCGCGACATCGGAGTCTTGGGCGGGCTACGGTCCTGCAGCCCGTGTATCCACGGCGCGTTGAGAGACACCGGCAGGTGTGGGTGAAGCCTCTTGGCTTGGGCGTCGGCCGGGTGCGAGCGCGACGGCTCGCCCCCGGCCGACTCGGCCGAGTCTCTCTACAATCCGTGACATCAGATTTCCATCGGCGTCCCAAAGGGGCGAGCCTGCTCTCACGGTCCTTGGTGTCATGTGACTTGTGCTTGTCATTTTCTTGTTTTGCGGAGCAGAGGCATAACAGAAAAACGACAAGCAAGGATCATGTGATCCGTGGGAAATTGAATAGGGGCCACTCCTCTTGCATATCGGACGAATGTTCGGGCATTCGATATCTTGTTGGAATAGATTCTTTGAAGTAACTATGTGGATTCCACTAATGTAACAGGGTGAGGAGGGTGGGATGAAACAGCGGGCGAGCGGGCAGGGATCCTCCTCGCCGCCCTCGAGAGCGGAGACGAAGCGCCAGCAAGGCGACCTCCGCCGCCCAAGAACTTGCACCGCCGCACGTGACCTCAGCTCCGGTGCGCCCACTCTCTCTCTCGGCCAGCTCCACACGTCAAGATGTCCGCATTGCAAGTCAGATCAATGACTTGTGTCTCGCTGGAGGGGAACGGGGATGAATATGAGCAAGAGATGATATCGATGTTCGGTGAACAACAGCGTGAGTGTCCGAGTATGTGCTGGTTGACGACGTTCGTTTGTTCACTCGGCCTCAGCAGTGCGGAACGTCTCATCCGGCCGGGCGATGTCGAGTCTCCATCCCGCTTCCTCTGGTCCTCGATGTATCACGCAACGCGTCTCTCATGCTGCGCTCGAGACTAAGAGCTCATCCAGCAATGAGCCGACCTCAGGACTCGAACACCTCCGTCGCCTAGGGCCATCCCGAAGAGCAACGACGTCCGTCCCCTCACCTCACACCACCGCGTCTCATCTCCCTCTCCTTCGCCATCGGCGCTATGATCCAATACGATAAACTGCATCGGCCATGAAGCAGGGCATACGCTAGCCCGTGTACCTGATCCTCGCGACCACGCCTCACGGCTCCTCAAACCACTCTCCGCATCGAACATCATATCCGCAAGACCGGAGCACCGTCATCGCTGTCCAGCCTCCTCGTCCGCTCCCAGTGTCTCGTCGTCGTCAACTTGGTCCATCGTAATGCTGACCGGTCCTCCGAAGACGAAGAAGCTCTGACCGAATGGGCCCAGTCTGGCGATGTCATCGAGCTCGCTATAGCCACGACCACCGTGCCGGATATGCCGGCTCTCGGATTGGCATACAGACCTGAGTGGTATCAGATGGGAGGATGACGATATCGCCCAGCATGGGTAGCCCGAGTATGCATGTCGGCGCTTCCAGCCCCGGTCAGCCTTTCCTCTTCAATTTCCAACCCTATTCGACCTGAAGCTCACGCATGCTGACGAGCGCATATATGCACTATTTCTGTAGCCTACCTCACGACAACAAACTTGACCTGCTCTACCTTGGCCCGCTCTCCGCCTACACACCAACCTGCCAATCTGCGGAAGTACCATACCCTGCCAACTCGTCCAGGTCTTCGACGTTGACGCGATCGTCCGAAGAACCGCGATCGAGGTGCGCGATTTCCCTCGTACCTCTTTCTATGCTTGTATACGCTCTTGGTGTATCTCCGTCGTTTGCATCGGTCGCCCTTACTATACCGTATCTGCCTATGGATAGACGCTGATGCACGTTCGCAGGCTCATACTCTACTTCCGGGAACGCGCGGATTCATGACTGCCCTTCGCGTCAAGGACCACTTTGCGCCGTACGAGGCTCACCGGGCCGACCGGTTCGTTTTCCGTCCCTCAGCCTCCGTCGCGCACACCAAGATGTACGCGACTCGGAAGGATGACTCATGCCAGGCGGGATGTAAACATGGATGAGCCCGAGCAACAGATACTCGGCGGTTGCGTCCAGCGTGAGTACTCTTGAGTATGTGCTGGTACACGAGTTCCCCTTACTCACCTCATGTCCACGATGCAGATCATACCGTCCAGAAGAATACCAAGCTTGCGTCGACGTCGGGGCGGTTGAATGTCCATCTCAAAACGCCTTCGAGAACCCGCCGACCTCAGGATTATAAAGCTCATGAGACTTCGATACTCGCAGGATCATCCTCGACGATCATCCTCGTCTGTTCATTCCCTTGTATGGACCGCACCTCTGCTCCCATGCCGACGCCATGATCCACCTCGATGGCCTCCCCGGCGTGTTGCATTTCGCGTGCCAGTACCTGCACATTTTCCTCCCGCTCACACCCTTTGTCTCCTCAGACTGTTCTGCGCATCGAACACTACGGGCTCACAACCGTCGCGCCTGCTCGCTCGTGGAAAGTATATCGTCGTCGGCGATGTCGTCCAGCGACCGGCTCTCCGAAGCCGAAGAAGCTCCAAGCGTATACGCCCAGTCTGGCCAAGACGTCAAGCTTGAATTTGCTCGGGATCAACACGAGAGCTGCATCGAGTGCATGCACCCTTGGGATGCGCAGGCGGATGTCGACCAATTTGAACGGAGGGTCTACGATGTCGCCCACCATGACCATCGAAAGGAGCTCCTCACATATTCGGGTTGTTCTCAAAGCTATGTGCCGAACGAACACATCCATTCTCTGTAGGCAACCTGGCTCCTAATGCACCGGGGACGTGATCTCGGCTCGCTCTCCACCATCGCTGACCTCTACAACCTCCAGGACCGTGGCATCTACCTGCACGCTCAGATCGTCGACGTGTCGTGGCCGCCGGAATTGCCGATCAAAGTGCGTAGCCCTATCTTGGGTCTGTTCTGGCGAGCTCTTCTCGCGTGAATCGGCTTGCCATTCTATATGCATTTCTCGATCGACGCTGACGGGCAAACGCGCGTTCCAGGCGCCTCGTATTCGAACCTACCGATGCTCGAAATCCTCAAGGCCGGCATCATGTTTGAACTGGATACGACGTGCGCCGTCACGGACTTGGCATCAGTGTGCCAGTGTGCATGTACATGGTTGCTGGCGGCGAAAATTATCCCCGCGAACTAGGGATATTATCGCGGGTTTGCATTGTGTTCTCCCCAATGATATCGATCTTGTGAAAAACCGACGACCATCGTCCGGGGGCTTACTTCCACAGGTTGTTCAATGACTACCCAACGCAGGACATAACCTGCTCCCGGCGCCTCCACAGGTTTCTACAACCCTCTATCTCACCTCCCGCTTTCTCTTCGTCGACTGACTCCCTATCCCATAGAATCTGCGTTGCGGACCATCATGAGATTTTTCCCCCGATGGCCAGTCTGGGCGCTCTTCCAACTCCGCCAGTGTGTTGAACGCAGCAAGCTCGAGGGGCTCGGGTCGAGCATGCTTCGTCGACAACCATCGTGTAAGTTCTGGGGACGCGAACATCGGCGCCATGGACCACGAGGACGCGGACGGGGGCGGACCAGCCCGGATGTGGAACGGCCGGGATCGGGAGACGTCAGGTCCTCGCTGGTCGACTCTTAGCACAGAACAGGTACCGGTGCCGCCTCAACTCGCGCATGCTCCGGAGCGTGCGATATCATGTCAGCGTCGGGCTAATGCCCTTGATTCACGTTACTGCGCGATAAAGCACCGGGCATGTGAAAGGTATCACGATCTTGTAACCTCAGTAACTGTACAACAGATATCATGGCCGGTGCACATGAGCTCATAGCCGTGCGTGAGCCCAGTTATTGTTGAACGTGTATCATAGTGTACACCAGTCCAATATATCTGACTTGATTACCTTTCGACCCGCGCAGCTGAGTAAAGTACGAGGTACCAATTACGCCAACGTTCGCGATATCTGAACGCAATTCCCTCTCGCATGCCAGACTTGGCGCGAACGCGTCCGACGCCCGCAGTTGGAACGCGACTTCAGTAACAGCAGATGCATCCGCAGCGCGGCCGGCCGTCATCCGGCTCCTGCAGGGGTTACGGCAGCGAGCTCGGGTCGTACGCTAGCTTGACCTGCGGAGCGGCGGATGGGAGTGGCTGGAACAACTTGCGTTGGGAGTGCTGTTGCTTCCATTCGCACAGCGCCCGCCATGCAAGGGTCCTTATCCTGTCGACGACGCCGGCGCCGTAGCTTCAAGAAGGCTCTTCCACCGGTTTACGCGCTGTTAACGAAGGCCAGCTGGCGTACGTTCTATGATAGAGCTCCAAGTTGGTCTGCGTCGATAAAAGCCAATTTGAGGACCAGCGTGACGTACCACGCAAGCGACACTCACCGTCCGGATTGTTTTCTGTCATCGGCAGTGGAAGATGAATTCATACGCGTAGAATTTGCTCGCTTCTCTCTTCTCGCACGACGCTCCGTATACGACATGCAGCTCGTCGCTACCCTACATGAACTACCAGGTTAACCAAGACTGAAGGGGTCATAGATATGGACGAACCAGGTCGCATAATAAAGAGTCGGCTCATCGAGGACCCGCTAGTAGGGCCTTGGCGGTTGTGATGGTTCACGAGAGTCGCCAGGACTCTGTCGCGTAACTTGGCAAAGTGGCGTACGGAAGTCCTGTCGACGGTTGCAAATGCGGTACTCCGGCAAGAGTTGGCATACTGGGCTGACATCGCCTTTTGATTCAGAACATGGCCTAGGAGATTCGTGGATGACACCATCTTGCCTTCATGGAAGAAATCGAAATTGTCTTCGAGATCATGGTACCCGGAGATGCTCCTCGATGACCTTGAACACGATCGAGCCACAAAACGAGGTGTACGCACATAGTTGCCCACTACCTCCGACGGCGTTGATTCTTGAATGCGCATGCTATCTCGTGCGAGAAGAGCTTATGATAGGCTACGCATGTCCTTCCATCTTTGCGCGTACCTAGATACACTCTTCATCGGCTTCGATTATCCCTTATCCGAGTCAGCCCGTTGCGCGCAAAAGATCGACTTTGTGACCAACTGCGCAATGAATTGGTTCAGTCCGAGCTGGCACAAGTGTTGGACCCTGAAGGCGCGGATGATCCGACGGCAATAGAGTAGGCGGGTCGCCGCAGCCTAGCCAGGAGATGAATGGCTGATGGCTGTATCGGCTTATATCGGCGGCTTTGATAGCAATCTTGGACGCAGTTGATGATCGCGCATGTCAGTATCGTATGCCAGCAGAGCGAGGTAGTGGTGCAATCGGTGCAAGACCAAAGGCTGGGTGGGAATTCTCTCGCGCAAACGTCGACCGCGGGCTTTAACGTTTGACTGCGCTACGACAAGCTGCAAAAGCTACACGTCCGGAATGCGTCCAATTTCCCATCCCGATTGTTTTGCGCTGCATCGATAGCTAAATTCTACAACTCAAATCTTTGCAGCTCGGCTGGAACGCATTGTTGAGCTGCCGTGCACGAGATTCGGACGACGGACCTACGCTAAGGGCTACCCGAGGAGACCTGTGATGCACCTAGTCAACTCCAACTGCTCGGGAAACACATCCGCTGTAACACTCTTTCCTTGAAGTATACTCACCAACATCATCCTGTGGCCAATGCAGCTTTGTCTCCCGTCCGCTCTCACGAACATCAGTAGATCCCCGCAGCGGCCCCGCTTTAGCCCCCAGAGCTATGTAACCAATGAAGGTATCTCGACCGAGTAGGGTTTCGCACAGCACGCGGAAACGGCATGCATGATCATGAGGGTTCGCGCACCTAAAGCCGTTCCACTGAGTGTGCTCGCTCTCCTCCCCCGTTCCCTCTGACTATCGCCACCATCGACGCACATCTACTCAACAGCTAGAACTCTTGGTACACACTTAGATCGTCATGGCTGTTCGTAAAAAGAAAGGCAATAAGTTCAGGCTCAGGCCTCCCCCCGATAACGCTCCGGATGAGGGCGCTTCTTCCCTGCCCTTGGATCCCGCAACAGGAACGGTATCCGCGATGGTGAGGACGCCTCTCCGGGACTGCGCAGGAGCTGGCAATACATCTAACGCTGGATCTTGGACAGGATATCGACGAACCGCAGCCCGCCGAAAACTCTCAACCACACCAGCAGACCAACGACATCGGCTCGCCTCGGGACAATCTAACTGTACAGTTGCATCATTGTGGCGAGCAGAGTCACTGCCTAATGTCCGTAACACACAGAAACACTCAGGTCGCGCAATCGCAGAAGCCGGAGGATATCGATCATCGGAGCAGACCGTCGCGCGGCGAGCCATTGATGAGGCCAAGAAAGAAATCGCCACCATGCAATCTGATACACTGGTGGAACGAGGCGCCGCGGCAGTCGACGAACGGAAAGACCTGGCGCAAGGGCTGGCCTCGTCACGAAAGCAATGGGAA
>NW_006767434.1:391973-411162 GCF_000264995.1 Punctularia strigosozonata HHB-11173 SS5
CGCTTTAGCCCCAGAGCTATGTAACCAATGAAGGTATCTCGACCGAGTAGGGTTTCGCACAGCACGCGGAAACGGCATGCATGATCATGAGGGTTCGCGCACCTAAAGCCGTTCCACTGAGTGTGCTCGCTCTCCTCCCCCGTTCCCTCTGACTATCGCCACCATCGACGCACATCTACTCAACAGCTAGAACTCTTGGTACACACTTAGATCGTCATGGCTGTTCGTAAAAAGAAAGGCAATAAGTTCAGGCTCAGGCCTCCCCCCGATAACGCTCCGGATGAGGGCGCTTCTTCCCTGCCCTTGGATCCCGCAACAGGAACGGTATCCGCGATGGTGAGGACGCCTCTCCGGGACTGCGCAGGAGCTGGCAATACATCTAACGCTGGATCTTGGACAGGATATCGACGAACCGCAGCCCGCCGAAAACTCTCAACCACACCAGCAGACCAACGACATCGGCTCGCCTCGGGACAATCTAACTGTACAGTTGCATCATTGTGGCGAGCAGAGTCACTGCCTAATGTCCGTAACACACAGAAACACTCAGGTCGCGCAATCGCAGAAGCCGGAGGATATCGATCATCGGAGCAGACCGTCGCGCGGCGAGCCATTGATGAGGCCAAGAAAGAAATCGCCACCATGCAATCTGATACACTGGTGGAACGAGGCGCCGCGGCAGTCGACGAACGGAAAGACCTGGCGCAAGGGCTGGCCTCGTCACGAAAGCAATGGGAACCGTTGTTCAGGCGTCTTAAGCAGTTCACAGAACTTGTCGACAAGATTGCCGAGGTGATCATTCGTGGTTCGGATTTTTCGTGATTCCGAACTCATGTTGGTCGCGGTGATAGATTCATCCCTATGCAAACATGGCGTGGAATGTTCTCTCAATCGTGCAGAAGGCAAGTCACGCATACTAGTCCGACGCGTGTCTCCTGACGAATCCCACCTTTAGACCATCATCGGGCAGGTCAAACTCGACCAATCCATCCACGACCTCCTCGACACCCTCGAGAACGTATACGACTTCATGAATCAGGCTCAGCCTCTGGACAGCGTCAAATCCGCGGCGAAGCTGCTCACGGCACTCGCTCAGCAGACGACCGAATGCGGCTGGTTCGTACACGACTATGCGAAAAACAAGGATTTCTGTGCGTTCCGGATCCCTTGCACATCGTCCTCGCCGTGTCCGTAACCTTGATTACAGTACCACGAATGGCTTCGAATGCCTTGAAGAAACTCGTCCATCCAGCCCAAGCGGCGCCAGCGATGGTGAAGGAATACCGAGCCAAGTTCGCAGAGCTCAAGTCGCAGCTCCTCGACGGATCCTCGATAAGAACAGCCATCGCCGTTGGGAACGTCGATCTCGTCGTTCACAGGGTCTTGGACGCCGTCGAAGAGATCGGTAAGGAACCCTTCTGCTTGTCCTTCGCCGCGTTGACCATCGATTATCATCAGCCGCGGACGTCAAGATGCAGCGGTTGGAAGAAGCCTGCGCCAGAGGTTCTCGGTTTAACAGCGATAAGAGATGCCTTCCAGGGACCCGTCGGAAAATTCTTCAGATTATAGCCGACTGGATCAACGATCCGCTCGACGCTCGTCGCGTGTTCCTGCTCTATGGGCCGGCGGGGTCGGGTAAGTCGGCGATCGCTCATACCATAGCAGCTATATTCTACGACATGCTTCGCTTGGGATCCTCGTATTGCTTTGACAGGTCCAACGTCGAACTTACTCACGCTACTCCCGTTTTCCCTACTATCGCCCGCGACCTATCCGAGCGTGAGCCTCAGATCCGATTCCAACTTTCGCGTGTCATTGCCCAGGACTCCGCCCTCGCCACATCGAACGATCTTCGCACACAATTCCGGCGCTTCATCGTGGAGCCTGCATCGCAGCTCGCTATCTCTGGGCCGATCGTCATCGTCATCGACGCCCTTGACGAATGTGACTCCAACACACGAAGCACTCTGTTATCAATCTTGCAAAGTGCGGACGAAGGGGATGCGCTCCCCTCCAATTTTCGCATCCTCGTCACTTGTAGGCCAGAGCCTGATATCATGGACGTCCGGGATCCGCGCCTTGTTCGCGCTCAATCAATGAACGACGTACTGGGGGGGACCGCCAACGAGGAAGACATACAGCTGTATGTTCGTGGGCAGCTTTCGTCCCTCTCGAGAGCGCATGATGTCGAGGCCATGTGTACCCAACTCGTCCGCTCCGCCGAAGGACTCTTTCAGTGGGCTGCTACAGCGTGTCGTTTCGTGGTCGCGAAGACTCCGCCATTGACCATCAAACAAAGAATGGCACTTGTTGTACCATCCGATAACAAACGCACGGCTAATGGCCAACTTGATACGCTGTACTTGGAAGTCCTTCGTACCACCTTCTCTTCCACGCACCCCGAGGTCATGGAGAATTTCCATCGGGTGATGAGTCTCCTCATGACGGCGGTCGAACCGCTGTCCATCTCGGCATTGCAGGATATCGTTAGTGGACAGCCAGATCTTGATCCTGATATGCTGGAAGGGGTACTTGCGGGCATGGGATCGCTCCTGTCTGGAACCGATCGCTTGGACGTCGTCGTGCGCCCTCTGCATACGTCGTTTCGAGACTTCATTCTAGATCCCAAACGCAGCCACGAATTTGTCGTCAAGCCAGGGAAGGAGGAGCATCTACAATTCGCGCGCGGGACCCTACGTCTTCTGTTGAGCGAGCAGTTGCACATCAACATGTGCGGACTCGAGACGTCATATCGTCTCAACACGTACTATCTCGATTTAGACGATCGTGTACGGAAAATGATCACGTCGAGCTTGGTTTATTCCACTCGCTACTGGGCTGATCATCTTGAGAAGACTCGATACGGCTCTTGCCTGCTGCAAATGGCGGAACAACTGCTGAAAGTCAAGTTCCTGTTCTGGCTCGAGCTCCTGAGTCTTCTAGGATCTGTTTCCACCTGCGCGTCGGCACTCCTAAAGCTCAAGGAGTGGATTCCAAAGGTGTGTCTTTTGCATGCATATGTGTCTTGTGCGGTTCACATACATGTTCTGCCCTTAGAACACCGCGGAAAGACTGGAAACGGTCTCAATCATTGAGGACTTCCTCAAGTTCATCCGGGCTTTCGGGGTAGTGATCGGGTCTTCTGCTCCCCACATTTATCTCTCAGCCATACCTTTTGCACCGACGAGGTCACAAGTGCGCCAGCTGTACGAATCGAAGCTCCCCAGAACAGCTACGGTGGTGTGCGGTGGACCGTCGGAATGGCCCGCCTTCGAATGCACCATGGACTGCGATGGCGGCGTCCTCTGTGCGGAATTCTCGAACGATGGAAAACACATCTTCTTTGTCTCGCGCGGATCGTTTTGGTGCACTATACATGTTCGGGATGCGGCGACTGGACAGCCGGCCCGTCGACCTGTGCGCTGTGATACATATAGTGATGTGTGGTCTGCCGCCTTCTCCTCAGAGCGAGACCTCATAGTGGTGGGGTTGCAGGACAGCATGATTCAGGTTTGGAATACCAAAGCAGGGCAGCATATTCGCACGCTCAGAGGGCATACGGATTGGGTTCAATCGGTCGCTTTCTCTCCTGATGGCAAATGGATTGTGTCGGGCTCGGATGACAACACGGTCTGTATTTGGGATATGCAATCTGAGAAGCTTGTCCATCCACCACTCAAGGGACATATGGACTCGGTCCATTCCGTTGCTTTCTCACCTGACTCCAACTGGGTGGTCTCACGTTCAACAGATGGAATGATTTGCTTATGGGATACCACAACGGGAACACTTGTGCACGAGCCATTGCGCGGCCATCCATCCTATCCATCCTCTGTTGCATTCTCGCAGGATGGAAAATGGATTGCTTCGGGCGACCAGACCGTGCAGCTGTGGGATGCCAACTCCGGCCAGCCTATCGGGTCCCCTCTTCAGGGCCACACTAGCGGTGTCACAGCATTGGCGATCTCCCCGAACGGCAAGTTCGTTGTATCCGGTTCTGTAGACGGTGTCGTTCATCTCTGGGACACCACAGAACAAGCACTTTGCACGACTTTGAATGGTCACATCAACGCGGTGAATTCTGTAGCGTTCTCGGGAGATGGCCAGTACATCGTCTCTGGATCATACGACAGGACTGTGCGTGTGTGGAACTCCTCAACCCGACGCACTGAGAAGGACATTGTCAGAATACACGCTGGCCTGGGAGGCGGTATGGCTGTTTCGCCGGATGGGCAGCGTATTGTCAATTGGCAGAAGAAAGACATTTATGTGTGGAATACCTCAACGGGAAATCCAGTTCAAGGCCATCACTGGCCGGAACACACCGCCGACTTACGCTACATTGCGTTCTTACCCGATGGACAGCACGTCTTGTCGTGGTCGGATGATGGCACAGTTCGCGTGTGGGAAGTCTCCACCGGTCAACAGATTCGCCATTTCACAGTTCCAACCTTGGTATCTGGTTGGTCAAACCCTGCGCATGCATCAATCTCTCAGGACGGGCGATATATCGCATTGTCCCGCTCAGAAGTGATTATACACCTATGGGACATCTCCACCGGGGAGCGTTCGCAGGAACCTCTCGATCACACTTCTCACGTCGCATCCCTTGCATTCTCACCAGATGGGAAGTGCATCGCATCGGGCGCACGGGATAACACAATACTCCTATGGGACGTCGAGACAGGTCAGATTGTATGCGCACCATCGGAGGGGCACACCGATTCGGTAAACTGCGTTGCCTTTTCGCCCGATGGCGCTTATCTCATGTCCGGTGACGAAGATGGCGTCATTCGGATCTGGGACTCTGCCACGGGACAGACGATCCGCGGTCCTTGGCGTGGCGAGGGCCGTTGGGTTAACTCCATCGCTTTCTCGCCAAACGGACGCTACGTGGCCTCGGGCGGAAAGGATTGTACAGTTCGCGTTTGGGACGCAATCACTGGGAAGCCAATCCGCGAGCCGTTTCGGGGTCACACAAGTTGGGTCCAGACAGTGGCATTTTCACCGGATGGCAAATGCATCATATCATGCAGCAACGACGACACGATCCGGTTCTGGGATGCCTCGATGGGGCAGGCTAACGATGTCGAGGGACTACGGGGTGCGTCACCTCAACGTTTCACTTGATCTCACTCACATTCGCTGTCCGGCGTAGTAGACGATTGCGTGTTCTCAACCCAAACGCAGTCCGCATCGTTCTCGCCGAACAAGGATCACGCTCTCGCCAACATTCAGCTTATTGTCCCTGGCGCTGAACAGATGTCACGGTTCAAAATCGAGGATTCGTTCACGCTGAAGGACGACGGCTGGCTCATGGGACCTGACAATCGGCGCCTGATCTGGATACCGCTACAGAACCGCGAAATGCTGTTCATGCCGCAAAACAGGCGGATCATGATACCTTGGGACGGAGTGACCACGCTTGACCTGAGCAGCTTTGCTCACGGCGAGAAGTGGGCCGAGTGCTACGAGGAGGGCACATCTTGAGTGAGCCGGCGAGTGGTTCGTTGGATATCGTGGAGTGGAGGTATCTTGTTGTTCACCTTTCAGGGCCGCCGAGTTCTCGAATATGGTTGACACGCATTGGTGACGCGCGGGGGTGGACAGACTTTGTGTTGAGCGCATATAGTGTCATTAGCTGGAGAGACAAGGCGATGACCACGGTCCTGGTCATTGAAATCCGGTAGTAAATACTTGTTGTACAGTACATTTGCTGATGTAGTCCTCGGGCCCAACGACGATCGTACATGCTCCCATGTTACCCGCCTTACCCACCAGCCACTACTGGCATATACGCGCCCGACTCGCGTCGACCCGTCCAATCGCGTCCTCGCCCCGAGAGGTTGCCTTCGCCTTGAGGTTGGTTTCGTCAGATGGGAAGTTGCGTTGGGAAAGGTGAGGTATCGCCGTTGATGAAGGCCTAGTCGGTGCGGAGCCGCACAAGGCATGCTTTGCTACCTCCGACTGTTTCGATTACTGTGCTTCGAGTAGGGCGGCGGCGCGGTGGTGAGATGAGTGTTCTCCTGCGCGAACACGGTCCCCCGGTGTAGGATGATAGGATCAATGAGAGGAGCAATGTTGCCGATAGAGTAGAATCAGGACGGTTAGACTAAGACGCGCCGACTTAACTTGTACGATACGCGATAACGTGACTCTATTCAGCTTTCTTTACGCTTCAGCATCGCATTATCTATTCTACGGCTCGAGACACAGGATCCATCATCAGTCCCCTGTTGGTCTCCTATAGCAAGTGCATACCGAAGCCGCGTACTTGGCTGACTCCGTGACGAAGCGCTTGATGACGGCTCTGGCAAAAGTCCGCGTGCGCGCAGTTCTGGTGTTGGTCTCATCTAGGATGGCGAACACGACTCAGATATGCAACGCGGCGTGACCGCCAAGCGAAACTCACCACCCGACTTACACCCTCCGCGAGTACATGCAATTGCCCTTGTAGTGCCGGGAAACTGCTCATCAGTACGCCGTTCGATCTTTGGCGAACGAGATCATTGCGCACCTGCACTGCTCCCGCCGTATCTCAACCTTCATCGAATACGTGACGGGCTGCGCCGGCGTTCCGCTGGCACCGATTTTGGAACCGATAGTCGCGTTGAACATTATGAGGTCCCGCAAGAGGTCATTCACCATGTTTCGTGCCTGCGCTGCATTCGGTCGGGTCGTGGACCCCGCAGGTGTGATGTAGGGTGTATAGGTCGGTTTGCGGGGTAAGGCGGGGTTTTCGTCATGAAGATGGATGAGTCATACAGAACAAGCGGCGTGCGCTACTGCTCGGAGGGAAACGAACGGTGTATAACGTACCAAGAAAGCGTTGACGGCGTGCGTGCAGCACGGACCGGAATGGCCGTTCTTGATGCACAGAGTCGCCAGTGGTCCCGGTCGAAGAGGTTTTCGCATGCCCGCGCCTCAGCACCTCGAGCGGCTGTTTACGGGCTGCTTGTGTATGAGGACACGAAGCAGCGGACGGGATGAACGCGAAGGAAAGCATCTCGGGCCCCACCCGTTGATATGCGTGCCTTAGCAGAGCGCACAGCGTTATTTGCGTATATCTGCTGGGCCTTCAGGTGAGGTAACGTCCCACTATCGTCCGACGCGAAACTGATGCAGGCCTTCATCGGCCTCTCTCAGACCTCTCGGGGGGCCATGACGCCGGAGACCCGCTGAGCGAGCAGTATACAGGCGGCGTTCGGGCAGTAGCGCCCGTAAACGACATCATGCAATTGAGCATGTCGATGGAATTCCGAGCTTGATGATTAGGGGTGGGCCAGGGCTTTTGCGAGTGGTCATATAGACGCCCTAGGGGCGCTGTTCCGGCGAGTCTCAGGCATGCGATAGAGGAGTCAGAGATGAAAAGCCAAGGAGATATAGAATCGTATTGCCAGGCGAGTGTAGATCTGCGAGTACGAAGGTGAGTAGGCTGCCGAAATGTGGAAGAACGTGAAGCGACGCGCGACGCTCTCTCTGCTACCGTCGCACCCCAACACTGTGCTACTCGGAATGGTTGAAAGTCAACCAATATTTTACCCACCGAAGTGGGTTGATCTCACCCAGAGCATGGGAGGTGCATCCCAGTCATGTGGATGAAGTGCGATGGATGGTTTTCATCCAGTGTATGTCCGATTTAAACCACACGTAGTGTACGAGCGTTCACCCATCAGGATCACCCATTCCATGGGCTGTGCGTATAGCCCACGTCTGGACACTGTACACTGGCCTCGCCGGTCGCACGGTTTGCCCAAATTGGAACCGATCGATCGCGATCGCGCCAGCGCCGCGCTCGCGCTCGTTCCCCGCGTTTGCCTGCGCTCTCGTCCCTTTCGCACTTACGGCCACTGTACAGGGCTCAGTTATGATTCAATGACTGTATTATCCACTCCGGAACTCTTTGTCTCGATACCACATCAAAGATCCTCGAAATATACATAACTGGAGCTCATTCAGCTCTCACAGCTGCAGTGCCTGCACGGGTTGCAGGCTGCTTGCCCGCAGCCCTCGTCGACGTTCGCTTGCGGCGTAAAGCAGCTTCCGGCGCCTGACCTTCGGAAGCCTCGGATTGAACTGCGGCCGCTGGCTGCGTCTTCTTGCGCTTCGTCGACGTTGCACGAGGCTTTGGCCGTTGTGCGACTGCTGCTGTATCGGAGGAGGAAGTGCGTGAAGCTGGAAGCTCGGTTGGAGGACGATTTTCACGGTCTTCGTCATGTTGGGCCTGTCTGGCCGAATCGTACTCGCTGTGACATAGAGCTTCAGTGCTTGACAAAAGATACAGTGTTCATGCTTACCGTCCCGGCGGGCAGATAGTGCCCTTGGTGCACCGCGCCGCCTTCGGGGACGACGCGGGGCAGGTAGATCGGCGTCGCCGGGTAGCGCCGCAGCGCTTCTTTGATGACGGCGGTCAGGTAGGGCAGTTTCCGGAGCGACGCCAGGTCGGGGAACGCGCCGGGATCGGGAAAGGCTGCGATGAGCTCGGCGCGGAGCGTGTCGTAGACGTGCGGGTGGCTCGCAAGCGCCCACATCAGCCTGGAGGAACGTCAACGGGCTACCTTGGCGCGCAAGCAGGGGAGTACGGACCACGACAGGGTGGTCCCGGTGGTGTCTGTGCCGCTGTTCGAGATAGCCCGTCGGTGCGTCGAATGCAAAACGGGCCGTGTAGGACTCACGCGATGATGTATGTGACACACTGCGTAAACAGGTCATCGATCAGCGCAAGGCACAACAAGGAAACTATGCGCACCATGGACACGAGCATCTCTTCGGACATACTCGTTCCGGTCACCGGGTCCGTAGAATCATACAAGTGGGCGATCATGTTGTAGCGCCCCTTCTCTTCGCCGCTTCCGCCACCTCCCTTCTCGTACTCCCTTATCAGGTTTTGACCAAACTAAGTGCAAGCCGCGTCATCAGACGAGAGAAAACCCAGGATCCCCGTGTGCTCGAGCGTACCTCCAACAGGCGCTCCTCCGCCTGGACGATGTTCCGCAACGAGTGCACGGGGACTTTTCGCAGCGCCGCGTACACCCACGGAGGAACCGACATCTTCATCGCGATCGCCGTCACGGCCAGGTCCATGTCGACCATAAACTGCGGGTTCTTGCCGGAGCTGCAAGCGGAGACAGAGACACGGTCAGGAGTCACCGATCCCGCGTACAGACGGAAACGCACGGCGACTCACGCAAGCGCGCCAAAGTCCCTCCCGAAGGCGGCCTCTCCCAATCTGCGTCGCGGAGATCGTCAGAGACGTTCATTCTAGTAGGGGAGGAGGGAGGGGAGGGGGGTGGAGAGAGAGAGAGAGAGAGGTTTACATGTCGAACGCGAAGTGGCGGTTGACGGGCCACATATCCAGCGCGCGGCCGCGGGATATGCTGTCGTCGAGCACGCCGAACAGCTTTTCGAGCGTCGTCACCAGGGGCTGCTCGAGCGATCGGAGGCTGTCGCTTGCGAAGAGCGGGTTGGTCAGGCGGCGCATCCGGCCATGGGCGGCGGGTTCTCTGTGTTCGCACGAAATCACGAAATCGCGCGTCAACAGCGTCGTCAAAAATCAGGTTTTCTTTTATATGTCGAGAGAGAGAAAAGGTCATATTCACGTCACGGATGTGATGTTCTGGAGGTCGTGCAGGCGGGCGCGAGTGACGCGCGCGTCCTTGCGATACTTGTGCGTCGTGTAGATCTCTTTCAGGTCTTTGGGACCGCGCACCGCGACGGCGTTCGGGCCTATGCGCACGATGGGGCCGTACTCCTGCGCAGAAGGATCAGCGGCACGAACGGCATTCGCACAGGTGTGGAAGCACACGCACGTTGAACGCTTCGTTGATCGCCGCCGCGCTTCGGGACTGTATGGCTACAGACGAAAAAAAAAAGAATCTGAGCGAGCGAAGAGGTCGTAACGTGCGAGTGAGTACGGTGTGCGTACTGTTCCAGATGAGCCAGATGTCCGTCAGGGCGGCGAGTTTGGACCCTGGTATCTTTCTCAACGGAGATAGAAAGAAGCGTCGGACGATCTGCGTCAGAGGAAGGTCAGCGACCTGCGGCGCGCCAGGAAGGATTCGTCGCGCTCGCTCACATGCGCCACCAGAAAGAACGTTCCGGCAGAACTTTGAACGTACCGTAGACCACAGTGTAGCAGACGTACCCAAAGCCCGCACAGCGCTGTAGGGACACATAGATCGCTGGGGAGTTGGCATGTCAGGTCGTCCGGGGGTTCATCTTGCAGCGGTGGGCACACCCGCTATAGACGCACACCCCATCTCCCGACCCATACTCTCTGAGCCTGCTCAGAGAGTGGCATGACTCTACCAAGGCCCGTGCCCTGGGCCATGGCGAGAGTGAGCCCATCGTTTGGCCATGGATGATGGCGGGAGTCAACAGTTAAATGAGAAGCTGTGCACGGGTTGCCGCTGCTGTGCAGCAAGCATTGGCACGACCCACTGGTACAGTGGGTGAAAATCACCCATGGACTTCGTCGACATTACTGTTCACTGGAACTGTGGATGATTGTATACAGCAAACCACAAAGTGGGTGATCCAAGGTAATCACCCATACGGCCTCAATCAACCACATATCGACCAGACCGTGGGTGAATGGTTGATATCCCCCTTCATGTGGGTGGTAGCAACCCATTCTAGGGCTCATAGTGCCAAGATGTACGCCAATCAAACTGAAGACTCGCGCTGGGCGATATGGGAACGAGGACGGACCCGAAGAATAGTTGATGGTCATCGTTAGCGTGAGTGCTCGAGTTTGCGTGAATCGATGACGGTCGTTCGCTCACCTGGTGTTGTGTCATGCAGTCGAGCACCGTACGTTGAACAGGTCAGATACCCCTCCTGCTCGGTCCAGCGCACCTCTGGAGTTCAAGAACGCGTCGACCGCACGCGCCGCCATCGAAGTGCCGTCCCCGACCAGCGGCCTCATCGACCGATCACCTTGGACAGGACGCCTCTGCTCTCCTTCACCCTAGTCATGCTCCACTACAACACTCTGTCCCGGACGCGATGCAGTCCATCTATGAGCATATGCGCTTCACCTTTCTGTCCGCCTCCGCCTCAACATCGGCGTCATGGCACCGTCACCGCCGTCATCACGCCTCCTTCTCGTCCGCCAATACCATATCGCCCTCAACGTAGTCCACCGGCACGGCGACCCGTCCTCTGGACACGAAGACGCTTCGCCCAAAGGCGCGCAGTCCAGTGATGACATCGAGCTCGGATATACTTACGATGGGCCTGAACACCGTGACCTTTGTGCCCACCCTCGAACCGGACAGACAGTTGTCGAGCGGAGTGGACGGGAGGCGGACGATACTGCTCATCAGGAGCAGCAATCGTATGCACGGCCGGTACGTGTTTCCTCTCTCGTCTCTACCCTCCGTACTCGCTCCACAGTCCACGGATGCTGACACTGGCATATATGCGTACCCTCCGTAGGCGGCCTCACGACGAACGCACTGGAGTGGCTCTACTTCGGCCGCTCTTCAGCATCACGGAAGATCGTATCCGCTCGCTCATTCGGGTCTTGAATATCCTGTGTGTGGCTCCCCGCAAGGCTGACCGAGGTGTGCACGTCTACATTATCTTCCATGCTCCTCTATCTTTACGTGCTCGCTCTAGTCATGGCATATTCCTATTGCGTGGGCCCTTCCCTCTTCTGATTTTTGCACACTTCCGTCACGATTGTCGCTGACGTGTACATGCTGCAGGTACTTTCCACCTCGACGCACTGCCTACCGATCCTCAACACCCCACCTCGAGACGACTTGCGTCATCATCAAATGCGCGAATTGCACGCTAACCGCTACTTGTTCATGGCTATGGTCGACGGCAGTGGAACGTGCCCCTCTTCTGCAAACCGGTGACCTCGTCAAGGGTTCGCATCGTCCTCATGCAAACATTCGATCCCGTCAGACTGACATCGAACCTCCGGTCGCAGCCGTCAAGAACGTACGCGACGAACGCAGCGCGGATTCTATCCAGGGCTCTATCGACGGCACAGGCGCATTCCGACGGTTGGTCTCGGTCCTTCTTCACCGTGTCCCCTCCTTTTTTTCTTCCTCAACTAACCCTCACCTCTCTAGGACCCGAGTCGCGCGGCATCATCGTATTGCCAGACGTCGTCTCCGTCTCCTGCTACCGATCCGAGCTACGGTCACCTCCGCGTACGGGCAGCGCTGGTGCGCCGAGAGCGCAAATGCTGGAATGCTCGACACCAGCGTGCTCTGCTCCTCGGGAAACAGTGGCCTCGCACTTCAAGATCGCGTGCATCGCGAAGACCCGAAAGGCCTACGGTCTAAGCCCGGGTTTCATACAACGTGCGACGTCTAGCAGTCGGAGTGGGAAGAGGCTCGTTAAGGGCTTCAAGGTCTTCGCCCTTTCGGTACTTTCAAGAGGTGGATCCGCGCTCGTCGGGGCAAAAGGCGAGGCGGCAACGGAAGAGCACTTTCCAAGCCGTGTGCGGACAGCATGCTCGTGAGGCTTAACGGATGGCGTAGGTGAGTATCCAGAGTAGCTCCATCTAGCGTTTCTGATCACATTTCTCGGTTCGTTTTGCTGTTCGGTCGCGTCGTTCTCCATAGCCGTTCATCTCGTGACGCAGCACTGGCAGCCGGCTTCATGCAGCAGGGCTCTCGTTCAAAAATCAAGGTGGTCCTCATAGAAGCCGGAGACCATTGACTATGTACCCCGTTATATACCTGAAGAGCACAACGGGTGTGTCCCCGCCTCCAGTTACTCCATCTACTAAAGTCGGTGCACTATTCGATAAGATCCAGGAGAAAGCTATTGATCGGCGTCACTCTTTAATACAGCACGCAAGTGATAGGATCCCTCACGCAAAAGCGACCACTGGGGGGAGACCGCCGACAACGTTGCAGCTGGGGGACAAGGTATGAGTAGCAGATGGCGGGTATGCCCCGGCCTCCCAGATGTCGGCGCCGTATGCGTGAAATCCTTAGTCCGATGCCAAGAGGAGATTGAAGGGGATGAATGATCGGACTGGTGTTCTGCGATGCAGAAGATATCATTACTCTCAAGCTTAGAGACTAGCGTATCATGTAGTATGTAATGGCAACTTGTCGAAGAACAAAGATCACGGTCCGCAAGTCCACGTCTCGTTGAACACATCACGACAAACGAGCGAGCTAGGACAAGACGTCTAACTAGGGCGCCTTCCAGACCGCAGGATCACAGTAACGGGGCATAACTATGGGCCCGAGACCTTCGCTTGCCGAAGTAGACGGCACCCAAAGTCCTCCTGAAGAACTTGTCTCACGCGAGACTGAGCGTAAACGTGTTCCGTGACAGCGGGTTGCGCTAGCTCTCGGTAACCGTAACGTCCAACGAATGCCTCCATGGCGCTGCTGGCCGCCATCGCGGTCGGTGCAACGTCAGACGTAGAGCAGACGGCGTTGAGCATCTTCCAGTTCGAGCGGCAGTTGGTGCGTGTAGCTGAGCGAGGTCCACCTGTTGGATTTGCACCGGAGCTTCTCGTGGACGAGCGCGGCGTCGGGATGCACGAGACTACGACCAACGGACGACGCCCCTGTTCTCGCCGATGCTTTTCCTCCACCACGACGGCGAACGACACTCCAAGTCCCACGTCCCACATCCATTTGCGCTAGACGCCGTGGAGGACAAGACCAGCCATGGTACGTGCCGTTGAACTTGTGCAACCGCGGATGGTGAAGCCGCTGCGGGCGATGACATGCCCCGCGTGCGCCTCGCGATGACATGGCCTTCGTCGTCGGTTGCGAAGACGGCTGCTGCTGTAGATCTGGAAGCCAACTGAAGCGATATACGAGCACCGTCGCCGGCGGTGAGATTATACAGGCGCGGAAGCGCGCAATTCGCTCTGGCGCAAAATTGGGGAAAAGAGGTGCCTGGAAATTCGGACACGAGGAGGGACTGCGGGTGACGCGTCTTCACCAACGAGGTCAATATAAAGTAATGAAGATGATCTGGGAATAGACGTACAATGTCAAGGGTTAAATATCTGTGTACCTCCTGGTCCATGTGCTCGCTTGCATGTGTAGCGAGTGGCAGCCAGGGTGAGCTCTGAAAGTGGTTCCGCTGCGACTTCGGAGATATACGTTCATATAAGAGCCAACATAACGAGCCGCACCGACAACACGCACCGACCGAGTTGTAGCTTCCACGTATGATGCGCCTATATGCACATAATCGTGAGTACGATACGACTTCGCAGATTTGAAGATCCTACGCACCTGAAATGCATACACGTACCCGTTTCCCTGTACTGGCGTCGCGAACTTGTGCCGATCGCAACGTCAGCGATGGTATGCGGCCTTCTCGAGCACGCGCTGCCGAATTTTCAGTCAAATACGAAGTGTCGGATTGTTCGCGAGTACTATGGCCGATGTGGTGAACAGAGACGAGTTGGTGTCCAGGAGCGAGATGGGAGTAGCGATTCCCCGCGATGCAGAGCGCGCTCTGGGGACGTGGTTGGTGTCGTGGTCTTGTCTGCCGGATGCGAGGGCATTTTTATCCTCTGGTACACATTAGAAACACGGCAGGTGGGCGCAATGACGAGCACGCACTGGTTTATCCAGCATCAGCTACGTTGTGACGTGTCCACACTTCGTAGAGCACGCGACATCGTTCAAACGCTGTTAGGATATAACAAGCCGTCTATCAGCCTCGATGTCCCCTTCTCCTGAGTAGCCGGAAGGACTCACCTTGTAAACGCTCGGGCGTGTACCATGCAAACGGGCGCGGCGTGGATGAGCATGCTCGTACATGTTGGCATCCACGCGATGCACTGCTACCGGCCGATTCGTTTCTGGAACTGGGATCGAGGGAGATCAGTGGTCCGATGGTAGTGGTGGGAGCTACAGGTTCGGTTGCGGAGCGGATCTTGGATAAGAGAGCCGCAGTTGGTTGGCTATGGACATCGTCGAAGAGCAAGACAGTAACGGCGAACACGATGCAGGTTGCAGCAGACGGAGCTGGTGGCGAAGCCGGTAGGAGGCAGACCTGCAGAGGTGCTTCGGCCGGTGTCGCAAGATGGCGACGGAAGGAGAAGGGCTGGAGAGGCTTCGGCCGAAGGCGCGTCTCTCTCTCGGCCACTCCGCGCCGGACCAGGGCCGCACGTCAAGATGTACGCATCGCAAGTCAGATCGAGGACTTGCGTCTCGCTGGAGGGGAACGGGGATGAATACGAGCAAGAGATATATGTCGATACTTGGTGCGAGTGTTTGGAATGTGCTGGTCGACTACGTTCGTTTGCTCACTCGGCCTCACCAGTCACCAGCTCATCCGGGCAATATCGAGTCTCCATCCCGCTTCCTGGGGTCCTCAATGGATTGCGCGTCTCTCATCCTGCGCTCCAGACTAGGAGTACACCAAGCAATGCGCCGACCTCAGGATCCCAACACCTCGGTCGCCTAGGCCGTCCCGACGAGCAACGTCGTCTGTCCCCTGATTTCACTCCACCGCGTCTCGCCTCCCTCTTCCATCACCATCGACGCTATGATCCGATACGACAAACTGCATCTGGTGAAGCAGGGCGTGCGCTAGCCGTGTACCTCATCCTCGCGCCCGCGCCTCATCCCTCCTCCAAGACTCTCCGCACCGGATATCCCCAAGACCGGAGCACCATCGCCACTGTCCCGCCTCCTCGTCCGCTCCAAGTTTCTTGTCGTCGTCAAATTGACCCATCGGAATGGTGACCGGCCCTCCGAAGACGAAGAAGCTCCGACCGACTGGGCCCAGTATAGCCGGAGATACGCGCTGCCCATGCGGGGCGATATCGTCACCTTCCCGCCGGATCTCCCTCAAGTCTACATGCCAATCCGAGAGTGGGCGAGTGTGCATGTTTACACGTCCAGTCCTGGTGAGCCTTTCATCTCTAATTTCCTCCCCCCCTCTCTCCCCGACTCGAAATTCACGCACGCTGACGAGCGCATATATGCACCCTTCCTGTAGCCTAACTCGCGGCAACGTACTTGGCCCTCTGTCCTCCAACATGAACCTGCCAATCAGCGGAAGTACCATAGCCGCTTGCTCGTCCAGGTCTCCGACGTTGCCGCGATCGTCCGAAGAACCACGATCAAGGTGCGCGGTTTTCCTCGTCCCTCTTTCCTTGCTGGTACACGCTCTTGGTGTATCTCGGCCATTTGCATCGGTTCAACATCATCTTCGATAACGACCTAACGCAGGACATGACCTACTCAGGACGTCATCAGCGGCGCCGGTGCACCCATAGCTTCGATTCGGCGATCCCTCTCCGTCCCCCTCCCGCTCTCTCTTCGTCGACACTCACACCCTACCCGTAGGATCTGAGTTTCGCATCATCTTCAAATCCTCCCTCGTTCTCCCTTGGTCTTTCATGGCTGGTCTGAGCAGGTGCTACTTCCACCAGTACGTTGAACGTGGCATCGAGGGGCACGGGACGAGCATGCTCCGTCGACGATGACCTTGTGAGTTTTGGCACCGCGAGTATCGATGCGATGGACCACGAGGGGCGCGGTCCAGCCCGAATCTGGAACGGCCGGGGGTCGGAACGGGAAGCGGGAGGGGATCGTGAACAGACTTCATGTCCTCGCTGGTCGACTCCTCGGGCAGAACGGGTGCCTGAACAATCCCTCCGGAGCGTGCCGCGTCACGTCGAAGTCAGGCTAAGGCAATTTATTCCCGCTACTGTGCGATACAGAACCGGGCATGCTGAAGATATCATGATCTTTCAACCTTAGCAACGGTACAACAGATATGATTGAACGGTGCACATGGGTTCATAGCCGTGCGTGAGCCCATTTATTGTTGAACATGTATCATAGTTTACACCTGTCCAACACGTCTGACTTGAGTACCTTTCAACCCGCACAGCTGGGTAAAGTACGAGGTACCCATTACGACAACGTTCGCAATACCTGAACGCAATGCCCTGTCGCATGCCAGACTTGACGCGAATGCGTCCGACGCCCGCAGTTGAAACGCGGCTTCAGTCACAGCAGATGCGTCCGCAGCCCGGCCGGCCGTCATCGGGCTTCTGCAGGGGGGTACGGCAGCGAGCCCGCATCGTACGCTAGATTGACCTGCGGAGTGGTGGACGGGAGTGGCTGGAACAACTTGCGTTGGGAGTGCTGTTGCTTCCATTCGCACAGCGCCCGCCATGCAAGGGTCCTTATCCTGTCGACGACGCCGGCGCCGTAGCTTCAAGAAGGCTCTTCCACCAGTTTACGCGCTGTTAACGAAGGCCAGCTAGCGTACGTTCTATGATAGAACCCCAAGTTGGTCTGCGTCGATAAAAGCCAATTTGAGGACCAGCGTGACGTGCCATGCAAGAGCGACACTCACCGTCCGGATTGTTTTCCTTCGACCAGGATGCATCTACCCTTGCATCATAATTAACGCCATCCGACAGGGTTGGTTGAACGTTCCGCACCCCTCCAACACATGCCCGTTTGCTTTGCACAGTTCGAGGATCGCAACTAGGGGAGGCAGCTGGCCTTCGTGGATATCAATGCCAAGGGTAAATCCGGCCGACTAGAGCACGCGCTGACACGGTCGGCTCGCTAATGAACAGGCCAGTAGGGTCTCGACGTATATGACGGTTCGAGAGAGTTGGAAGGACTGTCGCGTACATGTGTGAGCCTCCGTGAAGGCAATGCAGCTTCGGCAAAGTGACGCACATAGGTACTTTCTGTCGACAGTTCTGAATGTGGTACTCCGGCAAGAGTTGGTGTACTGGGCCTACGCCCTTCCCCGTGTATATTCATAAAATGGCCCGGGGGATCCGTGGATGGCACCGTCTGGTCTTCGGGGAAGAAATCGACATCGTCCTCTAAGTCATAATTACTCGGAGACCCTGTACAGGCTCCTCAATGAACTTGGACACGATCGAGCGACAGAACGAGGTGTACGCACAGATTTGCCCACTACCTCCGACAGCTCTGATTCCTGACTGCGCACGCTGTGGTGCGAAAAGAGCTTGTAACAGGCTACGCATGTCCTTCCATCTTTGCGCGTACCTAGATACACTCTTCGTCGGCTTCGATTATCCCTTATCCGAGTCAGCCCGTTGCGCGCAAAAGATCGATCTTGTGATCAACTGCGCAATGAACTGGTTCAGTCCGAGCTGGCACAGATGTTGGACCCTGAAGGCGCGGATAATCCGACGGCAGTAGAGGATGGCTGTATCGGCTTATATGGGCGGCTTTGATAGCAATCTTGGGCGTAGTTGATGATCACGCATGTATAGTATGCAACAGAACGAGGTAGCGGTGCAACCGGTGCAAGACCAAAGGCTGGTGTCTCGCGCGAATCGTCGACCGCGGGCTTCAACGTTTGACTGCTGCTACGACAAGCTGCAAAAGCCACGCGTCCGGAATGCGTCCAATTTCCCATCCCGATTGTTTTGCGCTGCATCGATAGCCAAATTCTACAACTCGGATCTTTGCAGCTCGGCTGGAACGCATTGTTGAGCTGCCATGCGCAAGATTCGGACGACGGACCTACGCTAAGGGCTACCCGAGGGGACCTGTGATGCACCTTAGTCAACTCCAATTGCTCGGGAAACACATTCGCTGTAACACTCTTTCCTTGAAGTATACTCATCAACATCATGCTGTGGCCAATTCAACCGTCCGCTCTTACGAACATCAGTAGATCCCCGCAGCGGCCCCGCTTTAGCTCTCAGAGCTATGTAACCAATGAAGGTATCTCGACTGAGTAGGGTTTCGCACAGCACGCTGAAACGGCATGCATGCTCATGAGGGCTCGCCCACCTAAAGCCGTTCCACTGAGTGTGCTCGCTCTCCTTCCCCGTTCCCTCTGACTATCGCCACCATCGACGCACATCTACTCAACAGCTGGAACACTTGGTACACACGTGAATCGTCATGGCTGTTCGTAAAAAGATAGGCGATGAGTTCAGGAAGCTCAGGTCTCCCCCCGATAACGCTCGGGATGAGGGCGCTTCCTCCCAGCCCCTGGATCTCGCAACAGGCACGATAGGCGCGATGGTGAGTACAACTCTCTGGGACTGTGCACACGCAGGGAGAGCATCTAACGCTGGATATTGGACCAGGATGTCGACGAACCGCAGGCGACCGGAACCTCTCAACCACACCAGCGGACTAACGACATCGGCTCGCCTCAGGATGATCTGACTGTACAGTTGCATCATTGTGGCAAGCAAAGTCACTGCCGTAATGTCCGTAAC
>NW_006767434.1:411627-426220 GCF_000264995.1 Punctularia strigosozonata HHB-11173 SS5
GAGCATCTAACGCTGGATATTGGACCAGGATGTCGACGAACCGCAGGCGACCGGAACCTCTCAACCACACCAGCGGACTAACGACATCGGCTCGCCTCAGGATGATCTGACTGTACAGTTGCATCATTGTGGCAAGCAAAGTCACTGCCTAATGTCCGTAACACACAGAAACACTCAGGTCGCGCAATCGCAGAAGCCGGAGGATATCGATCATCGGAGCAGACCGTCGCGCGGCGAGCCGTTGATGAGGCCAAGAAAGAGGTCGCCACCATGCAATCTGATACACTGGTGGAACGAGGCGCGGCGGCAGTCGACGAACGGAAAGACCTGGCGCAAGGGCTGGCCTCGTCACCAAAGCAATGGGAACCGTTGTTCAGGCGTCTTAAGCAGTTCACAGAACTTGTCGACAAGATTGCCGAGGTGATCATTCGTGGTTCGGATTTTTCGTGATTCCGAACTCATGTTGGTCGCGGTGATAGATTCATCCCTATGCAAACATGGCGTGGAATGTTCTCTCAATCGTGCAGAAGGCAAGTCACGCATACTAGTCCGACGCGTGTCTCCTGACGAATCCCACCTTTAGACCATCATCGGGCAGGTCAAACTCGACCAATCCATCCGCGACCTCCTCGACACCCTCGAGAACGTATACGACTTCATGGATCAGGCTCAGCCTCTGGACACCGTCAAATCAGCGGCGAAGCTGCTCACGGCACTCGCTCAGCAGACGACCGAATGCGGCTGGTTCATACACGACTATGCAAAAAACAAGAACTTCTGTGAGTTTGGGAACGATTGCTCGTCCTCGACGTGACCGTGACGTTGATAACAGTACCGCGAACGGCGTCGAATGCTTGGAAGAAACTCGTCCATCCAGCCCAAGCGGCGCCAGCGATGGTGAAGGAATACCGAGCCAAGTTCGCAGAGCTCAAGTCGCAGCTCCTCGACGGATCCACGATACGAACAGCCATCGCCGTTGGGAACGTCGATCTCGTCGTTCACAGGGTCTTGGACGCCGTCGAAGAGATCGGTAAGGAACCCTTCTGCTTGTCCTTCGCCGCGTTGACCATCGATTATCATCAGCCGCGGACGTCAAGATGCAGCGGTTGGAAGAAGCCTGCGCCAGAGGTTCTCGGTTTAACAGCAATAAGAGATGCCTTCCAGAGACTCGTCGGACAATTCTCCAGATTATAGCCGACTGGATCAACGATCCGCTGGACACTCGTCGCGTGTTCCTGCTCTATGGGCCGGCGGGGTCGGGTAAGTCGGCGATCGCTCATACCATAGCAGCCACGTTCTACGATATGCTTCGCTTGGGATCCTCGTATTGCTTTGACAGGTCCAACATCGAGCTTACTCACGCTACTCCCGTTTTCCCTACTATCGCCCGCGACCTATCCGAGCGTGAGCCTCAGATCCGATTCCAACTTTCGCGTGCCATTGCCCAGGACTCCGCCCTCGCCACATCGAACGATCTTCGCACACAATTCCGGCGTTTCATCGTGGAGCCTGCATCGCAGCTCGCGATCTCTGGGCCGATCGTCATCGTCATCGACGCCCTTGACGAATGTGACTCAAACACACGAAGCACTCTGTTATCAATCTTGCAAAGTGCGGACGAAGGGGATGCGCTCCCCTCCAATTTTCGCGTCCTCGTCACTTGTAGGCCAGAGCCCGACATCATGGACGTCCGGGATCCGCGCCTTGTTCGCGCTCAATCAATGAACGACGTACTGGGGGCGACCGCCAACGAGGAAGACATACAGCTGTATGTTCGTGGGCAGCTTTCGTCCCTCTCGAGAGCGCATGATGTCGAGGCCATGTGTACCCAACTCGTACTCTCCGCCGAAGGACTCTTTCAGTGGGCTGCTACAGCGTGTCGTTTCGTGGTCGCGAAGACTCCGCCATTGACCATCAAACAAAGGATGGCACTTGTTCTACCATCCGATGGCAAACGCACCGCTAATGGCCAACTTGATACGCTGTACTTAGAAGTCCTTCGTATCACCTTCTCTTCCACGCACCCCGAGGTCATGGAGAATTTCCATCGTGTGATGAGTCTCCTCATGACGGCGATTGAACCGCTGTCCATCTCGGCATTGCAGGATATCGTTAGTGGACAGGCAGACCTTGATCCTGATATGCTGGAAGGGGTACTCGCGGGCATGGGATCGCTCCTATCTGGAACCGATCGCTTGGACGTCGTCGTGCGCCCTCTGCATACGTCGTTTCGAGACTTCATTCTAGATCCCAAACGCAGCCACGAATTCGTCGTCAAGCCAGGGAAGGAGGAGCATCTACAATTCGCGCGCGGAACCCTACGTCTTCTGTTGAGCGAGCAGTTGCACATCAACATGTGCGGACTCGAGACGTCATATCGTCTCAACACGTACTATCTCGATTTAGACGATCGTGTACGGAAAATGATCACGTCGAGCTTGGTTTATTCCACTCGCTACTGGGCTGATCATCTTGAGAAGACTCCATGCGGCTCTGGCCTGCTTCGAATGGCGGAACAACTGCTGAAAGTCAAGTTCCTGTTCTGGCTCGAGCTCCTCAGTCTTCTAGGGTCCGTTCCTACCTGCGCATCAGCGCTCCTGAAGCTCAAACAGTGGACACCTCGGGCAGGTCTTTTCATCGGTTACATCTGTCGCATGCGGCTCACATACGTGTTCTGCCCTTAGGACACTGCGGAAGGACTGGAAACAGTCTCAATTATTGAGGATTTCCTCAAGTTCATCCGGGCTTTCGGGGTAGTGATCGGGTTTTCTGCTCCTCACATTTATCTCTCAGCCGTACCTTTTGCACCGACGAGATCACAAGTGCGCCAGCTGTACGAATCGAAGCTTCCCAGAAGAGCTACGGTGGTGTGCGGTGGATTGTCAGAATGGCCCGCCTTAGAATGCACCATGGACTGCGATGGCGGCGTCCTCTGTGCGGAATTCTCCGACGATGGAAAACAAATCTTCTTTGTCTCGCGCGGATCGTTTTGCTGCACTATACATGTTCGGGATGCGGCGACCGGACAGCTGGTCCGTCGACCGGTGCGCTGTGGTACAGAGAGTAATGTCCAGTGCGTCGCCTTCTCTTCGGAGCGAGACCTCATAGTGGTGGGATTGCAGGACAGCACGATTCAGGTTTGGAATACCACCGCAGGACAGCATATTCGCACGCTCAGAGGGCATACGGATTATGTTCGAACGGTCGCTTTCTCTCCTGACGGCAAGCAGATTGTGTCGGGCTCGAAAGACAAGACGGTCTGTATCTGGGATGTGCAGTCTGAGAAGCTTGTCCATCCACCGCTCCAGGGACATACACACGGGGTCCTTTCCGTCGCTTTCTCGCCTGACTCCAACTGGGTGGTCTCAGGTTCAGCAGACGGAATGATTTGCTTATGGGATACCACAATGGGAACACTTGTGCACGAGCCATTGCGCGGCTATCCATCCTTTGAATCCCCTGTCGCATTCTCGCAGGATGGGAAATGGATTGTTTCGGGCAATGAGACCATGCAGCTGTGGGATGTCGAGTCTGGCCAGCCTATCGGGTCCCCTCTTTGGGGCTACACTAGCCATGTCACAGCGTTGGCGATCTCCCCGGACGGCAAGTTCGTTGTATCTGGTTCTTCAGATGGTGTCGTTCATCTATGGGAAACAACCGAACAGGCCCCTTGCACAACTTTCCATGGTCACTCCAACATGGTGATATCTGTAGCGTTCTCGGGAGATGGCCAGTACATCGTCTCTGGATCATGGGACGGGACTGTGCGCGTGTGGAACGCTTCAACCCGATGCACCGAGAAGGACATTGTCAGAAGACACGCTGGCCTGGGCTACAGTATGGCTGTTTCGCCGGATGGGGAGCGTATCGTCACTTGGCACAAGAAAGACATTTGTGTGTGGGACGTCTCGACGGGAATGCCTGTTCAAGGCCAACACTGGCCAGAACACACAGCCAACGTACTCTACATATTGTTCTTACCCGATGGACGCCGCATCTTGTCGTGGTCGGAGGATGGCACAGTTCGCGTGTGGGAAGTCTCCACCGGTCAATACATTCGCCATTTCACAGTTCCAACCTTGAGATCCCGTTGGTCAATCTCGGCGGCAGTCTCTCCGGACGGGCGATATATCACATTGTCATGCTCAGAAGAGATTATACACGTATGGGACATCTCCAACGGGGAGTGTTTGCAGGAACCTCTCGAGGGTCACACTGGTGATGTCACAGCCCTGGCATTCTCTCCAGATGGGAAGCGCATCGCATCGGGCGCACGAGACCACACAATACTCCTATGGGACGTCGAGACAGGTCAGACTGTATGCGCACCGTTGGAGGGGCATACCAATTGTGTAACCTGCGTTGCCTTTTTGCCCAATGGCGCTTCTCTCGTGTCCGGTGACATGGACGGCTTCGTGCGGATCTGGGACTCTGCCACGGGACAGACAATCTGCGGTCCTTGGCGTCGCCATGACCAGTGGGTTCACTCCGTCGCTTTCTCGCCAAACGGACGCTGCGTGGCCTCGGGCGGAATGGATCGTACAGTGCGCGTTTGGGACGCAGTCACTGGGAAGCCGATCCGCGAGTCCTTTCGGGGTCACACAAGTCTGGTCAACACAGTGGCATTCTCACCAGATGGCCAATGCATCATATCATGCAGCTGGGACGGCACGATCCGGTTCTGGGATGCCTCGACGGGGCATAGTGACAATGTCGAGGGACTACGGGGTGCGTCACCTCAATGTTTCACTTGATCTCACTCACACTGGCTGTCCGGCGTAGTAGATGATAGCGCTACCTCTAGCCAACCGCGTTCAGTATCATTCTCGCCAGACGAGGATCACGCTCTCGCCGACATTCAGCTCATAGTCCCTGGCGCTGAACAGATGTCACGGTTCCAAATCGACGATTCATTCACGCTGGAGGACTACGGCTGGCTCATGGGACCTGACGATCGACGCCTGATCTGGATACCGGTTCAAAATCGCAAGATGTTGTTCATGCCACAGAACAGGCGAACCATGATACCTTGGGATGGGGTGACTACGCTTGATCTGAGCAACTTTGCTCACGGCGAGAAGTGGGCCGAGTGCTACGAGGAGGGCTCCTCGTGAGTGAGCCGGTGCGTGGTTCGCTGGATATCGTGGAGTGGAGAGGTATCTTGTTGTTCAGCTTTCAGTGCCGCCGGGCATCTTCTCGAATATGATTGACGTGAATTGGCGACGCGTGGGGGTGTACAGACTTTGTGTTCAGCGCATATAGCTGGAGAGACAAGGCGATGACGACGGTGCTGGTCAATGAGATCCGATAATAAATACTTGTCGTATGATATGTTTGCTGATGTAGTCCTCGGGCTCAACGACGATCATGCATACTCCCATGTCACCCGCCTTACCCACCCGCCACCACTCGCATATACGCGCACGACTCGCGTCGACCCGTCCGATTGCGAGTCCGTTTCGACAAGTCGCCTCGCCTTAGGTTTGATTTCGTAGAAGGGTATCTGCGTCTGGAAAAGGTAAGGTATCGCCATGGATGAAAGCTTAGCCAGTGGCAGAACCGTACATGGCGTGGTTTGCCGGATCCGACTGCTTTCTGAATACTGCATTGGGAGTGGGGGCGGAGGCGATGGTGAGAGGAGATGATCGTCTGCATGAAACCGGTCCACCGGTGAGCGGATGATAGGATAGACCAGAGGAGCGGGTACGTACCGAAGCCGCGTGCGCGGCTGCTTCCATGATGAAGCGCTTGACAACGCCAATGGCGGGAGTCCATGTGCGCGCATATATGACGCCGCTGTCATCTAGAACGGCGAGCACGACCTAGATAACAACGCGCCGTGACTTTTCAAGAAATACATACTCACCGTCCGGATTATAATCCTCCCCGAGCATGTGCATACACCCTGTCCGCAGATTCCTCATCCAGTACGCCGTTCGATCTTCGACGTAAGAGATCGTCGCCCACCTGCATCGCGCTCGTCTGAATAGACCCCAGAGAGGGCTACGCACCTTGATTGGCAATCCCGGCAGCCACAACCCGTCAATGGTCTGAATGCGCAGGTAGAGGCCGCGGTTCCGGAGATTGTGAAGGTCGGCGATGGCGGAGAGTGAGCCAAGTTCGAGTCCCTGGTGCGTTGTATTCGCTCTGCGGATAGCGTTGAGAACCCGAATATGTAAGGCGCTTGAAAATGTAGACGTACCACGTATAAGCCCACCGCCGCGCATACTTTAGATAGTCATGGTGGGCGACATCGTAGATCCTCCGTTCGAATAGATCGACATCTGCCTGCGCATCCTAAGGGTGCATGCACTCGATGCAGCTCTCGTGTTGATCCCGAGCAAATTCAAGCTTGACGTCTTGGCCAGACTGGGTGTATACGCTTGGAGCTTCTTCGGCTTCGGAGAGCCGGTCGCTGGACGACGTCGCCGACGACGATATACTTTCCACGAGCGAGGAGGCGGGACGGTTGTGCCGTGGTGTTCGATGCGCAGAACAGTCTGAGGAGACAAAGGGTGTGAGCGAGAGGATAATGTGCAGGTACTGGCACGCGAAATGCAACACGCCGGAGAGGCCATCGAGGTGGATCATGGTATCGGCATGGGAGCAGAGGTGCGGTCCATGCAAGGGAATGAACAGACGAGGATGATCGTCGAGGATGATCCTGGGAGTATCGAAGTCTCATGAGCTTTACAATCCTGAGGTCGGCGGGTTCTCGAAGGCGTTTTGATATGGACATTCAACTGCCCCGACGTCGACGCAAGCTTGGTATTCTTCTGGACGGTATGATCTGCATGGTGGACATGAGGTGAGTAAGGGGAACTCGTGTACCAGCACATACTCAAGAGAACTCACGCTGAATGCAACCGCCGAATATCTGTTGCTCGGGCTCATCCATGTTTACATCCCGCCTGGCATGAGTCATCCTTCCGAGTCGCGTACATCTTGGTGTGCGCGACGGAGGCTGAGAGACGGCAAACGAACCGGTCGGCCCGGTGAGCATCGTACGGCGCAAAGTGGTCCTTGACGCGAAGAGCAGTCATGAATCCGCGCGTTCCCGGAAGTAGAGTATGAGCCTGCGAACGTGCATCAGCGTCTATCCATAGGCAGATACGGTAGAGTAAGGGCGACCGATGCAAACGACGGAGATACACCAAGAGGCCCTAGGCGACAGAGGCGTTCGAATCCTGGGTCTGCGTATTGATATATGTGCTCCTAGTCTCGAGCGCAGCATGAGAGACGCGTGATCCATCGAGGACCGGAGGAAGCGGGATGGAGACTCATGAGACGTTCCGCACTGCTGAGGCCGAGTGAACAAACGAACGTCGTCAACCAGCACATACCCAAACACTCACGCTGTTGACCACCGAACATCGACATCATCTCTAGTTTTGCTCATATTCATCCCCGTTCCCCTCCAGCGAGAGACAATTCCTTGATCTGACTCGCAATGCGGACATCTTGACGTGTGGAGCTGGCCGAGAGAGAGACTCCGATGTCGCGCGCGACCGCCGTCGCGATCGGCCGAAGCCGATCCAGCTTGTCCTTCTCCGTGCCTTGGTTCGTCGCCATCGTCGTGCCCGGGGGCTCTGAGATGTGCACCCGCATGGCAATATCATATCATGCGTCTCGTCTTGATCGTGTTCTCCGAGCCTGCTTCGTACAGCACGCAACTCGTTGTATCATCGTACCTGCCGCTACCGTCGGTCTACCTACCATCTGCCTCAAGTCAGCCTACTCCAAGACAACGGATTTGAGTCCATCCCCAGTATGCTCATTCGCGCGTCCATAGCTCGCGTGAAGCACGCCAAACCGAACGCGGGGTCTTTCGCCTCCCCGGCGCGGCTACATCAAGGCGGGGTTATTGAGGCTGACGAAGCATTCGTCCGCGCTGCAAGATGGAAAGGAGCGCGCAAGGCATGCCAGGATCTTTGAAACCCGACGTCTGGTATATGAGATACCGTGCGCGGTGCGCCCTCGCGCGTGGTGGGTAACTGCGTGCGTTCTCGTCTTTCCACCCAACTATCGTGTTTTCAGGCTGAATCGAACCTGGCTCTTCCGCCAGGTCGTCCGCGATAGTCCGCCTGGATGTGCATTACAACGTCAAGCTCGAGGACATGCGGACTCCGGCATGACGCACTGCATCGGCGAGGCAGGCGATGACGAAGAGAATGCGACGCTAAGCTCTCACCCAACAAACTGCAGTCGTGGCGCCGCCACCGTTACGCGTATCATGAAGGAAGTATCGCGCTGATTCGACTACCTCCCCTACCGTCATGCGGCCCACATCAGCAGCCCGCAATCCAAGGAGAAGCGACGGACGGGAACGTTCGTCCAATTCTATCCCGGTCGATAACGGCGCCACTCGATTCGGATCGAAGGGCACTCGAGATGTCACCCTCGTCCCCAAGGGCTCGCACCGACTACCTCTTCTCTTCTCCCCGCGTTCTGGGTCGACTACCGTCCATGGGCTTCTCCGAGTTGCAGTTGAAGACCATGATTCTGCCTGGTACGTATTTTCGTCCCAGTGGAGGCAAATCGTTGCACACATCTCAACCTGGCAGCCGCCTCAAAACAATTCGGGACCGGTGAACACGTCCGCGACACGCAGGACGTCGAGGCGGGCGCGATGGCGACTGGCAACGCTGCGGAGGTATCTGTGGAACGCTGCCACTGCCGAGAGCCTCAGTTTTCGCAGCTGAAGCTGAACGCATTTGCCCTGGGTCTCGTATCGGAGATGTTCGTCGGGAGCGCATTGTATGACTGCTGGGTGTCGTGTGCCTTGACGCACGGAGACGTGGGGATTCATACCTTGATACAAAGACTTGAAGATCGGTCTAGATCGCTCATGAGCAATGCATTATACTGACAGAGCGTGAAGTCGCGGACGACCAGAATTTTTTTGCTCGATAAGCTGCAGTGGGTGTATGAGATTTTACATCTCGAGATCGGAAGGAATCATGCTTGTCGCCCCGATGGGTACCAACTATTCCTTCTCATAACATGACTACGGTGCCAATTCCCGAGAGTCAAGAGACAGACCTAATGTCTGCTATCCAGTCCCTCGTCCCAGCATCGCCGTTGCCATGTAGGGGAACCGGCCAGGCGCAGTGCTGTACCGCACAATAACACACATCAATCGACCTTGATCGAATTTCACAGGATGGTGCACTCACATACGTAGGTGTCCTCCAGGTAGTAACGTACCCGAACGGGTGCACGGCCAAAGATCTTCGTCGATATGCCATTCACGAGCCCTAACGATCGCCCTGTATTCACATTGGCCAGGATGTGTTTGATCACCGCCGCTTCGCCCTCGTTTTCCCCAACTCGCGGATATATCTCCCCCAAATCGGCGAAGACCTCGACGGCCTCGACGTTCCGCCTCCCGCTCCGATCCCTGGCCTTCGCACATCATACAAAAACCCGGGTTTGAACCGCAGTCCCTTCGGGCTTTCCTGATGCACGCTATCCTGAAGCTCGCGATGTCATTCGCACCCGAGGAGCAGAGCACGCCGGTGCCGAGCAGTCCATACTTTCATCCTCGGCGCATCAGTGTTGCGAACACCCGCATGCGGTCGAGCGCTCGGATTCATCGCTGGAGCCCAAGACGATGACAGGTGATTTGATGACATCGCACAATTCGGGTCCTATTGAGGTAAGGATTGGTCGGCTAATGATTGGTCGGCGAAGAAAAAGAGGAGCACACGCGGCGAAGAAGGACCGGAACATACCCTTGAAAGGCGCCTGCGTCGTCGAGAGAGCCCTAGGTCGATCCTGCCCTACGTCGGGTCGGCGTCCCCCTCGCAGGTGCAAAGCGGTGCGTAAATGATGTCGAGCCATTGTTGAGGTGATGCGACTGTAGACACGACATCAGTCTGACGCAATTCACATGCGTGGATCAGACGATGCGGACCTTTGAGAAGAAGCGCCAGTTCGCAGTGGGATGGATTTACGCTGCCGTCAATCATAGACAAGAGCGATCATGGACCGGTGTGCGTTTGATGATGACGCACGCCGTCCGGAGAAGCGATCGAGGCTGATCGAAGGGGTGTGAAGGAACATTAACGCGGTGCTTCGAGATTTGCGATACCTGAAACGAGTGTATGCGCGTATCAGCGTCAATCGTGATCCATAGATGTATAGTAGAAGAGGGAGCAGGTTCACGCAGCAAGGATTCGTGAGCACCGGAGCGGGTGCAAGAGGATGATGAGAAGAGAAGATACGGACGCGCACGCACCTCAGTTAACCATACGGGAACCCGCAGAGCATTCATGAGCAAGCCGATACGATCTTCGTAGGGTTCGTCGAGGGCGTTGATGAGGAAGAGAGGCCGATGTAGAGCCAGCCCGGTGCGTTCTTCGTGAGGCCGCCTATGGAGGGTATGCCTATATGCGCGCGTCAGCATCCGTGGACTTGGGTGCGGGTACAAAGGGCGGAGAATGCAGGAAAACGTACCGGGAGTGGACGCGCCGCCGGCCGCATATACTCCCATTGGTCATGATGGACGGTGTAGCCAGCCCCCGCATACTCCGGTCTACAAATGACTGTCCGGTTCGAGAGCAGGCGTAGTCGTCGCAGCGTTCATACCCGTTCCCAAGACTATTCGCCTTCGGGCGAAGCATCTTCATGTCCAGAGGACGGGCCGCCATGCCGGTGGACTATGCTGAGGGAGGTATGGTATATGCGAATGATGGGGAGGTGAGATAGCGGCGGCGATGGTGGCATGACGCTAATGTTTGTATTCGAAGTGGTATGAGGAGGAGGCGCACGAGAGGGCGAGAAGGCGACGTGCACATGTTCACAGGCAGACTGTATCGCGTCCGGGCATGGCTTTCAGAGCGGAACTTGACTTCGGTGAAGGAGAGGATATGTAGATTGGAAGCGCATCGTTCCCAGGCAATAGGTGGATGGAGCTGCTAGTCAAGGACGGCCCTACGATGGCGGCGCGTGCGGGAGAAGGTCGACGCGTTCTTGGGCTCTGGAGGTGTCCAGGACCAAGCAGGATGGGTGCCTGATCAGTTTAACTTTGAAGCCAGGGCGAGCGGGATCAAGACTTCGATGCTCGACTGCGATGGTACACAACCAGGTGAGTGAACGAACGTCGTCATTCCGCGCAAAATCGAACACGCACACTACTGTTAACCATCGACCATACCTCGCGCCCGTACCTCGCGCCCGTCCTCGTTCCCATATCGCCCAGCGCGAGTCTTCAGTTAATTGGTGTACGTCCTGTGGTGCGACCGTGGCAGAGAGAGAAGAATCGCGCGCCACTTGACTCCCAGTCTTAACGCGAGGGTGGGCGAGAGGCAGTCTACGCTTACCGAGGGCCTTCCCCTCTCCAGGACTTCTGCCGATTGCTATGTCGATGGTCGAGGACGCCGTGTCCTTGCTGCGGCAAGCTCGAATGGACTGCAAATAATGAACGGAACGCGCAAGGATGTCAACAGACCGGCTGCGTACACGTCATTCCAACCCCAAGGGTCCTCCGTCATTGACCTTGTACTAGCCAACCACCTTGCCATCGACCGTATGGACATTCTCCGTGTATCCTCCACGGAAGTTCCGCTTCTGTCTGATCATGCACGCGTCACTATCCACTTGAGATGTACGCAAGCTCCGCCTCGCCGCCTCCTCAGAGATCCTGACGACGTACGGCATCCCGCACCACCTGTCCCGCAAGTTCCGGTGTCGTACCTCGACCAACTGCTGATCCAGACGCGTGACAGCGTACAGTCCGCTAGCCAGGCCACTGCGTCATTGTACGGGAGTCTGATTTACAACACACAGCCCGTCGCCGTCTACACAGACGGCTCATGCAAAGGAGTGACTGTTCGAAGGGCAGGGGCAGGGGTATACTGGGCAGACGGTGCAGCGATGAATATTGCAGCTCGTGTGCCCGGAAGACAGACCAATAACCGGGGAGAATTGTATGCCGTGAAGCTTGCGCTGCGCGCGTCCAATCCTCTACGGAACCTTGACATCTACTCCGACTCTGAGCTGGTGATACGTCTCTGTTGCTACTGGGCACCGGCTATCGCAGCGAGAGGTTGGGAGCGGAAGCTCCTACTGCACGAAGTGGTACACCTACTGAGGGCCCGTCTTGCTCGCACGCGGTTCATCTGGATTAAGGGTCACAGCGGAAATGTTGGCGGCGACGCTGCCGATAGGTTAGCAAAAGAGGGTGCAGACCTTCCGGACGTTGACCATGACTCCGTACCAAGCTGTGACGCGGGCAAAGCCGAATACGGCTAAGGTGCGTTCACACGATAAGGTTCTCGAGCGGCACAACAAGAGAGAGTTCACGTCTCGATTGAGCAACTCGAGGTAAGATACGAAACCAAAAGGTAAAGGTCCTCGCGACGAGGCTGCTTGTCTTTTATACCTCGTCGCGAGCCCTTGAGCATATGGAAGTGGAGCAAAAGGATCAAACAGTCAAAAGGCGCATCAGCGCCGGATGCTAGAAAAGGAAAGAAGTTCTCGGTCTCAGCCTTCGGCAGAACCGGCACGTAACATCCGCCCTCCCGAAGTGGAAACCGCTTCGCCCAACAAGGTAATCCTCCGCCTCGATCCCTCGACTACACTCCCCGGCGCGTATTCTTCTCTAATTCTCGCTCCCGACGGCGCTCTTGAGCGCGCATCTGTCCACGCAGCGCCTGCACTATAGCGAACTGAATGACATCTTCATCGACCCCTAATGCGCCGATTGACGCGCTCGACGATCCCGCAACCACGTGTGATCCCTGGCTCGACCCTGCGCGATCGTCGGTCGGCTGCTTCTTGATCTTCTTCGCCTGGGTCCCCTCGGGCTTCTCTTGCCCTCCCTTCGCCGACTTTGACTTAGCGGTACGCTTGGCGGCGAGCCCGTCTAAGATCTCTTGAACCTCTGGCCGGAAGAAGATCGATCGCATCGGCTCGCCCTCCACCTCGACCACACCCTTGTCATTAAATCCGGACAACGAGGCGACGCTGGGATCAACGAGCTTCCTGAGCGTTGAACGGAGGGAATAATACCTGATTGGGACCAGCTCATCAACCGAGGCAAGCCCACCACGGATGCGATCGTCGTAGCGGAGGTAACGCTCGACATCCTTCCAATGGTACACATCGAACGGGCACCCAATCATCGGGGCAGGTACGTGGTCCACGATGAACTCCTTGTGGGTGGTGTTGAACTCTACACCCTTGCAACAGGTGATAATCACCACGTCCTCGACATCCTGCGTCGTGCCAGGAAGCGGCATCAGGTCGGCATCGGCGGCGTTGGGGGCAGCTTCCTTTGGAGGTGATGCATTGGCGGCGGGGTCGGAGTCGACTGCGGTCGGCGGTTCTTTGCGCTTGACGGCACCCCGACGCTTCGTAGGCGGGTCAGCGGTCGAGCCAGATGAAGGGGGCATAAACGATGGTGAGTGACGATTGCGTTCACAATGGTGTAAAGTTACGGGATAGCTAACGGTGTCTGTATCACCTGTCCCGAGTTCGTTATATAGTCGACGTCCACATCTACCGCCGGTCTCATCGACACACAGGGTGATCCCGCCGGCGAAGATTTGCGGGTCATCTTCCTCGATGATTCCACTACCTTCCGGGAGTTCCGCGACACTGCTAACTCCTTGCTCATCCAGGTATAATTTCAAATGCTCCATACCGTCAATTTTGTCAAGGGGGAGCCAGGTGACGTCTCCAGCTTTCCACTTGATTTTGAACACGGATGACGTCCCTTGTCCCTTGTGAGCTAGAATGCGATCAACGGCCCATTTGGCCCCATCCTCCCCGAAATCAGCCACCTGCATCTCTGCCCGCCCCGGGAAGAGACGATCATCATTGGCGACGTGTACGCGAAGAAGTGATGCGTGGAATACAGGATGAACTCCTCTCTGCAATAGTCGGGCGGGCAGATCAACCCGGAACGAATTGTTCCGAAAGTCCTTAGAAATCAGGTATGGCCCAATGTATTTGGGAATGAGCTTTCGTGCGCGGCCCTTCGGGAAATTGATATTCTTCGTAGAGACGTAGACCATGTCCCCGACGACGAACGGAGCCGGCCGGCGTAGTCGGTTAGCGGCACGCGTCTGCTTCACGCGGGCCTCCAGGATAGCGTCATGCGCTGCCATGATCGCGGCGCGCATCCGTTGAGCGAACACGCGCACCCCGGGATATTCCAACTCGGCGGGTTGATCCCAAATCAAGGATCGAGGCATCCGTCCTGTATCCAGAAAGAATGGTGCGTAACCAGTGCTTTCCGACCTAGCCGAATTGATGGCGAATTCGATCCCTGGCAGCTTCGACACCCAGTCCTTCTGGTCCGGCCTCACGCATGCCCGGATCATCTGGGTTATCGTACGGTTTGCGCGTTCCGTTGACCCGTCACTCTCTGGGTGGTAAGCGCTCGACATACTGAGTTTCACCCCTAACATTTTATTGAGGTGCTGCCAGAACGTGCTTGTAAACAGGACGTCGCGGTCGCTCACAATCCTCTTCGGTAAGCCATGCAATCGGTAGATCTCAGCAAAAACTAACTCGGCGATATCTTTAGCCCTATAGTCTTGCCGGCTCGGAACGAGATGCACACGGCCCGTCAGGGGATCAATCA
>NW_006767434.1:437024-458873 GCF_000264995.1 Punctularia strigosozonata HHB-11173 SS5
AAGCAATTGTGGTACATGTCATGCGCACGGTAAAACATTTGTCTCCCTATTGAGTATCAAAACAATCAGAAACACGTCAGTATGTGCCTACCTCCGGGCAACCCGGACGGTCGACGATGTCAGTGATGACAATTTCTCTATGTTCATGAACTCGAGTACGAGATAAGCAGGAGATCTAGAGCTGGTGAGAACTGAAAGGGATGAGCAGAGGGAACAGAGACACTGGGTCGAGATCTGGATGACGGTTACGAGAACATACGGATGACGTGCGACGAGTCGGACAAGTGAGGCTGTAAGGGCGCCACTTGACCTGCAGCTGAACAACCACTGAGAAATTCAGTACATCGCCGGAAACTGCTTGACGATGACGAGCGAGCCTTGGACGCCGCCAGCCGTATCCACGCATGTACCGAGCCAATGATATTGTACAGCAATTACAGCCTATCAGTGGTCAGGGAACGTCACATGACACCACTCAAAGCTCTGCGTCTTGCTTAGCTCTGTTCTTCAGACAATTGACCACTTCGCGAGCATCCGGCTACGATCGCCCCAGAAGTTCTGGCGCCATGCGAGACTGGTATGTCCAGAGTACATCACCGGCGCCTTAAATTCAATCGCTTCAGTGTACACGGCGGCAGTGATGCTGTATATACGAACCCACGTATCTTACTACCACTTCGGCACATGAATAGAATCACCGGATTCAACCACTGGAATGGAAGGTGCGTCCATTTTCCTCTAGTTGATGATGTGGCTGATAAGGCATGCTCCCATGTGAGACAGAGGGGTGGTATACTGCGCCGCAGGACCAAATCGCTGGGACTGGAGGTACCCGGGTGGCGCAGCGGGATGGTGATAGAGCAGCACGTTCTGTGGTACGCCCCTGTTTTCAACCACGCAGACGACATTGACCTCACCGTAGGACAAAGTTGCCGGGGCTGCTGGTACAGTGTCGCAGCGGGACTGTAGGGGTGCGAAGCCGGTGGGAGCAGCTCGTTCGGTGGCATGGCCCTGTTTTCAACCGCGGACACTGCCCTAATCCCAGCGTAGGGCGAAGTCGCTGGCACTGTAGCTCCAGTGCACCCCGTCAGGTGGTACGACTCTGTTTGCGGCGGAGAAGGCGAAGGTTGTAGCAGTACTATGCCCGACACATCTTCTCGACTGAGCGGGACACATAACATTTTCTGTGCTACGTGAAGATTTTCCATGTAAATTTACGGACTTCTAAGTAATTCCGATTCTCTCATCATACGATACGGGGCACGTATAATTGGTATCGACACATAACTAACAATTTGAGTGATCAATCATGTCTGTTGCCACTCACGGTGTAGAAAACATCTTCCTGTTGCGGGTAGCCTGCTCAATGAGTGTAAGCATGGCGAGATTGCAGCAGGAGATACTCGTACCATCTGCAAATTGCACTGTTCTGTCCCTGGCTTGATACGATAAACGCAGGGGCGATGGCATATCCGAAGTTTTCTGCCCCTGGGCCCAACGAGCGTCCGGAATGCCGCGCGTGGGTGTCGAAGGTGAATACGGGGATCGAGCGTCCGGAATGCCGCGCATGGGTGTCGAAGGTGAATACGGGGATCGAGCGTCCGGGATACTTCGCGTGGGTGTCGAAGGTGACCACGGGGATTGCGATGATGCTCTAGATGGGCCCGAAGTCAGAGACGGAGTCGACGGCATAAACGGCCACAACGCGTCAACGGGGATGTCAGGCGCGTTAAGATGCAAAGATTCCATCGTTTCGAACATCGCTACAACGTTCTCGTCCGCGTCCGATGTATCCTCCAGATAAACGACCTGTCCATCGTCGTCTTCGAAGTCATCTGGATCGTCCGAGTCGAAGTGCAGGTTCGTATCCAACTGTATAGTGCTGCCCGGAATAGGATCAGTACCGATGGACGCGCGCAGTTCGTGCTGAATCCCTTGCGCCATCTGTTCATCCGTGGGTCCCCAGGAAGAATCCCAGTCGCGAACCCCCTTGAAATCCCCTACGCGGCGCCGCCAGGTAACGGCAAGCCGGAGGAGTTTGTCTTGACGTAGTTGAAGCTGGTTGCGAAGCCCTGGCTCCCTTGCTGCAAACATATAAGTTACGGTAATGGCTATACAGAAGAGGCACGCACCGTGGCGTGCGATCGCGTCTGCAGTTGCAGCCCATTCATCCTGAAGCCATTCCTGCAGCGTCGTTCTCTCCTTCCTCAAGCGTGCGAGCTCTTCATTGCATCGGTCAATCTCAAGCATAGCTCGTATCCCTTTGCGCACCGCATCATCTGCGAACCATCGCGGGTATGCTTCCTCACCGAGGTCTTCGTCCATCAATCCGGTGTCATGCCATATGGGATCGTCAACATCAAGGTTCCAGAGACTCTTGACGTCGATGGGAGTTGGAGCCTGGGCGCCTGGCGGTGCAGCTCCTCGTTTGATGAGATCAGACATCTCTATACAAAGCGTGTTATAACGCCGCGCCAGTGCTTGTATGCCGGGTTCCCGTTGTTGTATCGCGTTCGTTGCATGTGCGCCTAGCTTGCGCTCTGTAAAATACCAGTAAGACGATCAATACAGTTCTCATAAGGGAATACTTGCGAGAGGACTGAGATGCATGAGTGCGAGATACGCGGTCGACTCGCGAAAACTCGAATTTGCGCTGACGCAATCGATCGCGGATCCGAGTCTTCAGAGCCAAGGCATTCACGCGATTGTTGAGATATTGGTTCCCGCGTAGACGGTCTACTTTTGAACGAGTTTGAATATCCAGTTTGGCCCGATACTTCTTCGCACTCAATTGTGTTCGTGCAAGACGATCTTCGACTTCAGTGAGTTGCATACGTGTCTCGTCAGTGGACTCTCCAGCCAATATGGACGTCTCAAGCTGCTTCATTTGCTTTTCGAGGATTCGGATGATCTGCTCGAGATTGAGGATGTGATCAATATCTTTGTCAGCTGCATTCTGTCGCTGGCCTGTCGCTGAATGAGTACCTCATGCTGGATACGCGTAACCATTGACGTACGTTCTAAGGGTTTTGTCTGAGATGCTTGCTGCGCATCCCATTCGCACCGTAGTGCCTCGATGCCGACGTTACACCGCGTGAGCTCCTCTTGAGCTGCCGCCAGTCGCTCTTGGCAAGTAGTGAATTTCTTCGCAAGCCAATCCGCGAGCGATAGACGGTGCACTGAGTCTAAATGATGGATTTGGGAATCGAGAATATAGAGCCGTTGATGATACTACAGAGTTGTCAGTCACAAAGTATCACACATATGATACCTTGAAGCTCACACCACAGACTCTGAGTACGGCGACGAGGTGGGCGATCAAGCTCCAGAAGCGTTCACAACTTTCGCCGTCCGTGAAGCCAAAACCGACGCATTTGCGGGGATGATAGATAACTTGACAGGGCCACTGATGACCGTATGCGTGGAAGACGGAGATTCCAAAACGGATACGCTCGCGATACTCGGGCAGAAAACCCCACTTGTAGCAGCTTCTGTGGAGCTGACAACCGATGTCGTAAAGGACGCCCACAGTCCACGTTACGGGCAGGTTTTGAAATAGCTTCTTAAGAAGTGCGAGCGGGTAATGTTGGCGTTCTCCGGGGGTCGACATGTTGGCCAGCCACAGTACGCGATCATGACGGCACATTAACGCCATCAAACCGGTGTCGTCGAAGAATTGAGTGCTTGCCTTCTCCCGCTCCTCGTCGGCGGCTTTGAACGATGACTCGCACCCATCGAGCACAGAATTTGGTACCCGTAGGGGGCCTTCACACTCGTCGATAGCGGATTCCGGCTCCGCAAATTCTCGGTTTTTTCGCTTGCTCGGAGATGACGTCAAACTGGTAGACTTGCTGGATGCTTGTGACTGACGATTATCACTGCGACGCGTCTTCTGTCGTCGATAGTCGACCTCCGCCTCCATACTCTGCACTTCCTCTTCCGAGAGAAACACTGACGAAGGATGCATCTTGACCGGATCTCGCCTTTCCCCCCGTTCGGCTCGTCGGGTGGAGGGAATCCCTGATCCCTCTGTTGCATTGGTACGCACACGCTCAGCACATCTCTTTTGTGAGAAGCACGCGTCAAGGCAGACAACCACATCGACGCTGAACGGATGTTAGCCTCTATGATCTCACAGGAGCTCGAGCGAAACAGCTTACGGCATTGATGAGTCGTGTCCATCTCTCCCCGCAAAGCACAAAATGCACCTGGATCGAAGATACGAGCTGGGACGCGTGCTCTCGTCGACATGACTGCCATTTGAGTTAATAGGGCCAGAGGCCGTTTCTTTTGAGGGACACTTGTCCTCAAAGCTGATATGGGGAAGGTCCGCGGTCTGAGCCCCGCCATCTGGAGCCGCCGTGGGATGTAATCTCAAATGGCGGAGAGGCTGCGTATCGATTCCGGGTTGTCGATTCATGGCGCTGGATTGCGCGTCCGGAGCTCGCGTGGATTGCGCGTCTGGAGCTTCAGTGGCATAGGAAGCAGGAGCGGGTCCTCCAAAGACAGTATCATATACGGGAAAGGCCGTGCCATTACTGGTTGTAGAGGTCGTATCCGTTGAGCGGCTGGGGGTGGGATTAAGACCAATGGCAGCGTTTGGGACTCGCTCAAGCGCCTCATGCAACGTAGGAACCCTCGAATAGGTATCTACTGACGAGTAAGCTCTCAGACACCCTGCATGTGTTTAGGCCTTACCGCCAACATGCTCGTCTTCGCGCTGTTTCAGCGCTTCCTGCCGAGATACTTCTAGTGTTTGGTCGATCTTCTTGCTCACGCAATCCACGAGATAATTATACCAACGTAGGGCATTGCCAAATCGTCGTCGAATGGAGTCCTAATGCGTGGTTTGTCAACACAAGCCGTCCCCAACGGACGCGATCGCGTACTTACCCGTGTCGTCAATTTGTAGGCCCTGATGCCAAGGAACGTTTCCAGCGTGGTGGCCCATGCTGTCACGTTTGGCGCCGTATGCAGGAACAGTGTCGATACCAGTTCAAGCATATTGAGATCGAAAGCAAGGGATGGCACCTGGGGTGCACTCGGAAACAATCCAATACTCATCAGCCGCTGAGCAGCGGAAATGCATGAGCATGTCGTGAGATTTAGGTATTCGAGGTCTGGAAGCTGCGTTAGGAATGCAAATTGACTGGCGCAAGGTAACTCACGATCTGTATATACGGCGGTAATCTGCATATCTTTACTTGCACCTCTGCAGGTGCAGACGAGAGGCAATGGTGTGTCGAGTCTCAGGTTCGCGGTTGCGGCGAGATAATCCATACACAAGTTGATCAACTCGGGGACTGTGACATTCTTCCACCGCGCCCACTGATTGAGCTTCTTTCGGGCATACCGTTCCTTATAGTTTTTTGGCGGAACGTGGTCGCCGTCGACCGGAAGTACGAGAGGAGAGGGAAATGGGTCGGGATCGTCAAGACCCGAAGGAGGATCATTGCTAATAGCGGGGTCACCATCGTCGATAGCCGACCGTCGTCCCCTCGTATGTGCGGTAGGGAGTTGAGTCAAAGTCCTTCCTCCGGGAAAAACCATGAAAGGCGCCGCTTGCGACTCCTTGCGTGAGGACCAAGAAGGGAGTGATCCTTGTGTGGAAATGGTAGGCCCATCGTGCACGGGGTTTGGGCCGCGCAATGGCCGGTCATTGGACCTAAGAACACTCTTCGGTATTCTCCTCTTCTTGCCCATTACACGACAACGTAGAGCGCGGCCTGAGGGCGGTCGACAAAGGTGTATTCACACGAACAGGTAGATGTGAATGCGCCAATGATACTCGAAGGCCAAGGACGGGACTTCGAATTGTCGTTATCGTCCTTGCATGAGCAGGCAGACATGTGACCGGACCGAAACATCATCTCAATGGGCGCATCATGGCGGAGGTCCGAGAACTGAGCCAGATCACGCAGACCAGGTGGACAATTGCGCTTATTTGGGAATCAGGCGTATATCTTAATACTGGAGAAGTATCATCCACGCGATCTGGAAACCGACATGTCGTGAGCTCTCAGTCTCGGTTGGGAGGGTGAAAGTCACACTGTTACCGAGTACAATCCAGTATCCCAGGGAACGCGTAGACATCAAACAAGATTTGCTTAAGGTATTCCTCCATCAGCCCATGCGGAGCAAAATTTTGTTAGCCAGTCAGCCGCGACGGCAGGATCCGTTGCCAGAATTGGGCGCATTGATGGTGTGGCACTCTAAGTCAGGTGGGTCCGCTCATGGTTACCCACAAGCGCCGGCTTTGCGCACCCTATTTCCCGACGTCAAAACATCGCTTCAATTAGTAGATTAGAAGAGATCAACGAGAACAGGTGAATCACCTAATATTACCCCATCAGATGGAGAATCACGCTTGTTCTGAGGACCTGGTGAAGATCTCCATCGTGATGAAATGTCGTCCAAACGGACGGTAAACCGCGCACCGTCGCATGAGCTCTCGATCTCTGTGAGAAATATTAACTCTGAGCCGGGAACTGATCGCCGCCCCGACTTCCGCATGAACATCGACACTCCTGTTCCAGTGCCCAGTGAGATCTCGATAACGCATACATCAATCAAGATTGCTTGAGGTATGCTCTCTCTGGTCCATCTGGTGCGTACGCAGGGACAAATAACTCCGACAACGTAGCCTGAAATCACAACAATGTTAGCGTTCCCTATATCTCATCCAGCGAACTCTCTGTAGTTAAAACTCATCTTGAGGGTATAGACTTGGGGCAGCAATCTAGGATACATATACGGAGACTAGTACCAGCTTGACAGGTGCCTCGCTTCGCGTTGCCTCCTTGTCGGGAGCAGCACGTGATGAGGACTGCCACCCTGCACGTGTTCCTCCTTCAAGCTTGACCCATCAACGGCAGTCCATTCGACTACAGCAGCTATGCAAACACGGAGCATCCAAGCTCTGCTCTACCACGACCGCATGCCAAACTTAGATGATAGGTTCCCGAACCACGTCGATTTCTCAGGACGAGCAACGATACGCACTGCTAGAGGTGATACCTGGATCTACGGACGAAATTAAGGGAGCGCGCGGTAACCCTCTATGGCGCAGTCAATCGTCGGGAGACCCGTTGCCCCCCCCGCTTGAGGCCCGCCGCCTTGGGACACATCCGCAACGTGAGCCGACAACGGGTTGACGAGCAACGATACGCACCGTGCCGCACCCGATCTAGAGGTGATACCTGGATCTACGGACGAAGTTAAGGGAGCGCGCGGTAACCCTCTACTGTGCATCCACCCTGGCGCAGTCAATCGTCGGGAGACCCGTTGCCCCCCCCGCTTGAGGCCCGCCGCCCTGGGACACATCCGCAACGTGAGCCAACAACGGGTTGACGAGCAACGATACGCACCATGCTGCACCCGATCTAGAGGTGATACCTGGATCTACGGACGAAGCGAAGGGAGCGCGCAGTAACCCTCTATGGCGCAGCCGATCGTCGGGAGACCCTAGATTTCATGTTGTGCGGGCTTGGCCGCCCGCGCCGCCCTGGGACACACCCTGAACGCGAGCCGACAACGGGTTTGGAACGGCCCACGAGATTGATCTCTGTCCATCTCACCTGCTTCTGATGGAAAGAATCTCGCTGAGGTATGATCTCCCGGGCATATTTGCACATATTTGAGATGAAGACCTGACTTAGCCGAAAGGCACAAACTCCGCAGGAAAGATGCGGAAAGACAACTTGATTTGACGGTGACGTGATTCGGAAACATCCGTCGAAGGCTCGACTCGTGCATAAAAGGCGGGGCTCGTCTTGCTTCCAAGGGCACGTCTCCTTCGTCTTGAGTACTCGTAGTACGTCTGACAATCACTCTCCCCATACACAACATAACTCATGTCTTCCCCTCTTCCAAACGTTAGCTACCCATGGCCCAAGAGACGACGCAGACGCATAACAACGGTGTTCGTAGCCATGTTTCGACTTGTACTTGCGCTAACGTTTCCTCGACGTAGAGCTCCATGCCCGCAGACGGCGCGACCGACTATGCCCGGAAGGAGCAGGCGTTTGCGCAGTTGATGAGCGCGGCGCACTACTTGTGCTTCGGTAGTGAGTCTATCACACATGAAGTACTTCGTTTGCTTGTTTACTAAGCTATTTCCTTCAGTTCCCTTGAACATCCACTTTGCCGATGAACACGTCCCATTGTATCACACTCAGAACGACGTCTTCTACACGCGCGCTCGCCCCTCCGAGGTGCCTTCGGGCACTTCGGGCACTGACGCTCCCGAGGACCGCAAGGGCCATGCCGATATGCCCGACTCTGCCGCGGATGCGGAGACGGCGGCGGAGGCTCCCACGGCCGCGCATGGCATTGCTCCTGCCACCCTCATTTCTGCTGTCGCTTCTAATGGGGCCTCCACTAGCGGCTCTGTCAGTGACGGCTCGTTAGACATGTCTTGGTATGTTGTGACTCGCGGATACGATACTGGCGTCTTCGATTCCCTGTGAGTCTGGGCTCGTCTCTGTGAAGCGTCGTTCTGAAGGTATTTGCGAAGCGCTCTTGCACAGTCGTTGACGTTCAAATGTCCCGGTCAGAACTACAAGAAGTTCAAATCGGAGGTAGCTGCACGCGAGTACTACGAGGATTCCTGTGCTCGTGGCGTTGTCTCTGCTGTCCCTCGTATTCATGTGTAGTCAGTAGATATACTGTGATCACTCTGCGGCGGGGAATCATGATTATGCGCCGTTGACCCGCCGTCCTTCGTTTGAGAACGTGCCGCTATGTTGATTGCTGTTTGGTTGTCGTTGGTTATTTTTCTGCACGCAAGGCACACAATGCGGCACGATACGGAATCATTATTCCCATGCTAGCCTGTTTGGGAGAGTGGGAGCACGACTCGCATGACGAGCACGCGCTCTCCTCACCTTGACTCCCCCCAGCGTGATACTGACCAGGCGCGAGCTCAATAACGTCCAAATAAAATACCTCGTCCCTCTGTAGGTTGCGCAGTATATGAGTGAACGGTGTGGGCGACTGAATCATTTACCTACAGTACTTCATGACAGCCCATTCACCGGAGATGGAGACGGAGACGCAGCCGCAGGCTTCGAGCCCAGACAATCATCCCAGGCGGCATAAAGTCTGTGTAGCGGCCGAGCCCCTTCGTGCTCGTGAGTGTATACAAAGGTTCAATGATGAGATCATGAATCAATCCTATCTCACAGGAACATGCAGTCGATGCGAACTACTGGATGCGGAGAAGGCTTCACTCCTTGAGGTTCTTGTCGAGCTCAACACCCTGCGCGCGGAAATCGAGCTGCTGCGGTACAGCAACATGCTCATCAAGCAGGAGCTCATCCAGCGGCACCCCAGCAAGTCGTTCTTGAAGGATCACCTAGAGCAACTTCGGGATCTAGCGACTCACATCGAAGACTCGTATTAGCTCGGAATGTCCACGTACAGGTGAGCATGTGGCTAAGAGGTTGGAGCGCGGAGTAATATAACAGTCAGAACATGATTCGTTCGTAGTAGAAGAGTGGAACATGTCTTGTCACCCATTTTTGCAAATACGACACAATGTCACGGCCTATAAATGCGTGGCCGATCTATCCGCTGAACCTGAGCACTAACATGGGCCGGTTGAACGCCACCGAGCTTGCTTGATTATCTGCAGGTTCCGAATATAAGTGCGGCGCAATCTTCATATCCGCGATCGAGAACTGAATGTCGCACCGGGGAATTGGCTTGTCCGATGTGCTACAGAAGTCCAATATCCAGTTTGCATAGTCCGTGTGCTATTATACGCTCAACGTGAGTGATACAACTTCCCTTGGATGACGATGCATTGTGCATGGTCACTTGCAGCAATTCCAGAATATAGCTACTCACATTAAAGACTCATATCGGCCCGGAATGTCTGCGTACAGGTGAGCATGAGAATAAGAGGTTGGAGTGCAACGGGATGTCACGCCCTATGAATGGATGGCCGACCTGCTGAGCCTGAGCACTAACGCGGGCGAATTGAATTTCACCCGCGTGCATGATGATCTGCAGGAATATACGTGTGCTGCATTCATCGCATCCGCGGTCGAGAACTGAACGTTGCCCAGCGTAGTCCGCGTGCTATAGTACGTTCGACATAAGTGGTATGAGTTCCCATGGACGCTGACACCCTCTGACGTTGGCCGCTATGCAACTACATACCGAGATAATAAAAGGCGGGAAGACTTACCTACCCCACAAGGATTTTTTAAGCATCACCAGTCCGATGTTGCGTTAACGACAAAGGATTTGACATGCAGTCAACCTCGTGAGCTCTACATTTCTGTATGCACGAGCAGGTACCATTCAAAGTAATCGGGCTGTGCTCCCATGATTCTTCAGAGCATATTCGATGCATTGCGCAATCCATGCTCACCTTGTATTACCCTCGATTTTCTGGACAATCATCTGTCAGTAGAAATCGATACGACTTGCAAAGAATCTAGCAGGACGTAGGTACGAGGAACGAGCTGAAGTGCGCGAGTGTGTTTGACTGGGACCATGAAAGCATAACAAAATCAGCTCGCCACTCTGCTTGCGAATATCTATCTCGAGAACAGTCAGATACCGCTTATGTGAATACCCTGTGCTTGTACAATCCTCGGAGGATGTTCAAGCATTCTACAACTGGATGTTCACACACCGTGATCCGTGAGTCTCCGTACGATATGTTCTCGGATAGAATTTATGCGAGTATGGTTGGAGTCAGCCGGAGCAGAGGCAGTAAAACGCGGGGAATGTGCTAGATTGCATGAATGTACTTCACCGGGGCCATTACACTGCATGTGCCGATCGACTGTTCCTCCGCTCCTTAAAAACCATCGTTCTCCAGAAGAATTTTGGGCATTGCAATGCACAGTATATCATCGGTATCAGATCGAAATCAAATGAAGTTACATGAGCGCCGCGATAGCGGGTTGTAATGCGCAGGATGAGAGATTAAGTTTGTGTCGCCGGGGCTGTGTCCATATTGGCGCCCACACTTACTCTGATCCCCGACATCGGTGGCCTCAGCTCCTTTGTTAGAAAACGTGCTGCAACGGAAAACGAACCACTCATACATGGACGGGATTGCAGGAGAATGCTAGTATGAAGCCTCAATTCAAACGACGCATGCCCGATCGTGCGTTCCTCGACATCGTCTATCTTCGTGCGGAAACGCTTACATGGAGCATTGTGCGTGTTTAGAAACATTTTTTCGAAATGTAATATATTATGTATAGCGGGCATAATCTATGTCTAATCTCCACTCCTCTTCTATCTGCATTCAGGTGTCCTGGTCGCAAAATCCGCCATTGCGCCATTTTCCACAGAGATAACGGAACGTGCTTGCAAGTTGCTGTGAGCACAATGTTAGTGGTGCTACGCAAGAGGATTGCAGGCTCGCTTACATTCCAGTAGCTTAGATCTTCGAATAGGTGATCCGACAGTCCCCCGTTCGCGAAGACGTGGCATAAATACTCACGAGCACCCATTCCGCGCAACTCGTGTAGGCGCTCGTAGTTCATAATATGGGAAGCGATTGATAGCGTTGCCCCTTTGCGTAGGTGTTGCTCTGGCTTTTCCAGCCAAAGCCGAACCTCTTCCGCCTGAAATAAGAAGCATTCGTTATACTGCCACGGGTAGCTGTACGCAGGCTCGCACCTCAATGCCGCGAACGTCCCAGAAGAAGATGAACGGATTTGCCACCTCCCAAGTATGCCCAGGACTCGGATCGTTCCCGCTTGCGGGCATGAAGCGAGCACGGTCATCCGTAGTGGGTCGCTTGAAGAGCATATCCATCGAGGGAACTGTATTTTCGTCTAGGTTAGCGTCTTCTCCGCTCCATTTCTTGTACAGCTCCTGAAATCTCTCTACGACGGGCTGTGCATGTCAAAAATGATGCAACTCATGTCATCTCGTTGGGGAAAGCGCACCTCCATATCTCCCTCGAAGCCGACACCGAATCCGACACTTGCCAAAAGATATTCGAGGTAAGTTTGTGGTGACGTTCCGAACATTCTACGCTCGCGATGGCAAAACACTAGATGCTGCGTCAAGACCGTGCTTCGCTCATATTGGTTACCACATCGATCCTCATGGGTGAGCAACGAAATGAAAATGCTGGTCTGTTCAATGTGAGTTGAAGAGCTTATGAGATTGAGGTGGTGTTTACCTCAACCCTTCTCAGACGTCGTTGGAAGCGCAATCTCAACGACAAGACTTCGGGAGCAGGATATATGTCAGGACTGTTGGATAGCGCAGTTGGCATGAGACCGTCCCAGGATGAGAAACTGCGGTATGCAGACAAGTCTGCTCTCGGCGCGATCGAAGACAAACTGACGATGAAACTTTTGCCCCAATGTCTAGCACTATCTCTGCTCCGGCTCCTAACTCATAAATGGAAACTGGCTATCACACCGACTGAATTGCGCCTGCCTCGCATTCCAGTACAGGAGCTTGTGCCGCAATTCGATCACACGTAGGTAGGCAACATCTCCATCTCGTTGAGTAGACCTGCTGATGGATCACAACAAAGCTCGCGACGAACACGTCTAGCACATCTCTCCCGGAACTTCCGTGGCGTGCTTCCATGCTTTCCGACTCCCTGATGGCAGCTGGCTAACGGATCAACCGGATTGCGCCCGCCTAAGGTCCTAGCACAGGAGCTCGTGGCGCAACTCGATCGCTCGAAGGTAGGTGATTCTTCCCTCTTGCAGTCGCAAGCACGGTGATGGAACACCGATGCAGCCCGAAACGATCACAGATAACACATTATCCAATCGCAATTTTGGAGGAGGAGTGCATCCACGCCGACCGAGTGTCGGACGACGGCTTGACATAGCACCACGCGGAGCGCAGTCGCCTCACATCATTGTCGTGCCTCAAGATGATCGGTGGACCTCCAATGAAGTTTACGAGGTACGCCGGCGGCGTGATACTCCGGACTCAGAGCATGCTAACGGTTTGCAACATCACCGCGGATGTGTTTCTCTTCATTTCTGCCAGAAATTGTTTATACAAATCCAGCGCGACTGAACGCTACATTCTAGTGTTCGATCGGAACGAAAGGACAAGCTGATGGATAGTGTTGCACACATCATACTCATAAACATTAGATCTACTTCCTAATCAAGCGACCCCGATGTCCACAAGCGCCTCAGTCTTCAACGCGTCATCAACGTCTTCATCGAGAGGTGAGCTTTCTGTTCCCCAGTACAACGGACCTTCACCGTTACCTCGGCGATCCCACAGCGAGTGGAGATCGACATGCGACGGCAGGGATATGCGATCGGTAACCGAGGGCGGTGCCTCAGTGGCGCTCACTACGATTCCCGACCATCGTTCATAAAGCTTGATGAAGCTCCGCAGGAAACGCTGGTGTGGTATGTAAGGTACAACTCACGCTTTTGATAAATTGGTGCACCTTGTTGCTCATTGGTCCATGGCTAGGCATGGGCACCTCTCCAAGCCAGAGTACACGTTGAACGTACATGTAAGCGGTAACTCCGCACGCGAAATGCAGACGATGGAAATTCCCCATGTGGTAGTCCACGATAGGTTCACATTCGAAGACGGTTAACGGAGTTAGGCTCCGTACGGCGACCGCTAACTGCTGGGCCTTATCTCGCGTGAACAACAGACCCGAAGAATACGATGTGGAGGGTTCACCTCTTCGCGTCGGCTCCGCCACTCCAAGAACCACGGGTTTCCTACCAGGGGATCGTATGGTTCGTGAACGTCCGCCGAAGACGTTTCCTCCATCAATCGGTTAACGTCGGAGCCATGCAGCGGCGATAGCTCATCTCGAACCACTGGGTGAGGCGATACGTCCAGATCGAGTGCGTCATTCGACCAGACGTCGTACAATGTCCTGAAAATTTTCCAAATCGTCTATCGCCAGAGATCAGCCCTCGTCATCGACGAAATGCAGCGTGATCGCACTTACTGCCTCATCCACACCACGCCATAGATGAACTCCGCCAGGGACGAATACAGAATGAAGATAATTCTCAAGTGGTAAGGCAAATAACCGTCGTTCATGATGATAGTAGCCAAGATGCTGACGAACGACGGGACAGACACGATCTATGTCGATGGTATCGCTGTCCTGTAAAGCGCTGGCCAATATACCGAATGCTAAAGCATGCGCCTGTGTACGTGAGCAGCATAAAGTATGAGTACGAAAGATTGTCTCACCTTAACACTTCGTACATGTAAAAGATCGTGAAGTTGGTCCATGCGATGTCGGCGTGTAGCCGGCCGGACTTGCAAGTTACGAATGCGGTCGTCCATGCGTGCACAGCCAATTACAACGGGCGATACAGCTGAAACTTGAGGTGAGCCGAGCTGCGGGACCTCGCCGATTTTGAGGTCAACCCAAATATTGGATTTCAGTTGACGAGAAAGAGGCATCAAAGTTGGTACGTTTAAGCGCCGTATCATATCAATGTTTGATAAGATCCCACAGATCAGATTAGCGTCCGATGGGATCTTCCTCATGCTCAGCTTGAGAAGCATGGCGCCCGTGTGACTGTTCGGCGGTGGCGTGTGCATGATGGGCTCGTTGGTAAGTTTGAATGACACATGCGCGAGTTCCGCTCGGGAATGACAACTTATACCGACGGAAAGCACACTGTGACTTCGTCTTCCTCACATACCGGGAGTTCAAGGTTCGTCTGCGACCATTGTGGATTCCCCATTAGGCCCTCACACCGACCCGACCTGCAGTTATAGATCGCAACGCATCCATCAGAAGCATTCACTAGCGACGATGCATGTTAGTGGATTCCCCGCTTTGTGTACTGTTTCATAATCTGGGTTGTAGACCAGAAGCGTAGTGACCAACCCTGCTCATGATGTTATAGAAGATGCTGTGAGTGTACTTGTGTGATCCGTTCCATGTTGCTTACACATGCATACCAGCGAGGAGGCGAGGACGCGGAAGCGCAGCCGCCAGGACGCCGCAGTGGATTGAGGGTAGGATATCTTTTCCTTTCTCGCGGGCAAACATCTGTTAATGTTGCCGGTATATAGCCCCGAGCGAATCGTACAGTCGCTGAATCTGCGATGCTCGTTTCGCCGTCGAAGTCTCGCCTGAGGAGGACCAGGGTATGTTGTCTTTGCCATATTCTGAGCGGAAGCAAGCTCACGGGACACGCCACAGCCTTTAGACGATACGGGTGAGCAAACCCGTGCCCAGGCCCCAAAGAAGGCACACTCTACCTCCTCGCGTGCACCAGTTCGAGTAAGCCTGTTCCGAAGAACGGATTGAGCCTCCGGCTGATCATACGCAACAGAAGACTGCTAAGGGCGCTTCGAAGGACGTCGCAATTGATAAGGAACCTGATGTTACTGGATCGACTGGCAGAGAGTGGTCGCCCGTGCATGAGTTGCCGATCACCGATTCAAACGGCGAAAATCCGCGGTCTTCCCCTGCATTGGTACGCTGGTCAGCGATATAAGTCTAACATCCGGTTACTGATGTCTTGCCTTCAGCCGGAGCAGGACTTTCACAGCGGTGACATCGGATCCACCGAGCAGCACCCCTTGCTCGACATTCCTCCTGGCGTCAAGTCCCCTCCCATCGTCAATTCCAGCATCTACGCACAGTATCCGCCTACCAGTCCTATCATGGCCGCGACTGCCCTCGGCCCGGACTGTCAGCCGATCCAGCCGCTACACTTTCTCTCGTCTTCCGCTGCTGCTGCGGTGATAGCGGACTCTGGTCTCCTTGCAACAATTAATGCGAGGGTCATTGATGGGACGTTCAACGCGGGCAATCCAAACGTCACGTCAATTGGAGGTCAGACATCGGCCAATGACGAAGACAATGATCCTATTAGCGGCAACGATCCTCGTAGGCGCCAGCCTACTGAATTCAATATAGAGCCTGTCCGCAGCGATGATGCCGGCGATGTGGAGCCTGATCGTGTGGTAGACGACACCGCCGGGGGTGACGGCCGGGCCAAACAGGGTTCTGCAGGATCTGGCGAAGACGAAGACTATGATATGCTCTCGACGAACAATAATGAGGAGGTGGGAGAAGATCGCGGTAGGGAGCAATCTGGTAACGGATTAGACGCACCCCCGAGCGAAGACAAGGGAAGGGAGGACGAGGCCGAGGAGGGAGACAAAGAAGATGAGGAGGGAGACAGAGAGGACGAGGAGGAAGATGAGGAAGACGAGGAGGAGGAAGATGACGAGGACGAGGACGAGGAGGACGAGGAAGTGGACCGAGATGCCGCCAACAAGTACGAATCTCACATCGGCGGCGAGGACGACGCGGAGCGCACGATGGACGAATCTGAGGAAGAGGAGGCGGAGCCGATTGGAGATGTAGAGGATGCACAAGATGATGACGACAAAAACTCGGATCAAGGAGAAGATGCCACCGGCTCAGTCACATCAGCACGGCGGACCTCGGGGCGTACGCGACGTCCATCCTGGAAGATGAACCAGCTTATGCAGGACAGCGATGAAGATCCACCATCTAGCGATGATTTCGTGCTGGCAGACCCAGATACTCACTCCGACACCGCTCGTCGTAAGGAAACGACCATCGAGGAGCAGGACGACGAGGACGACATGGAACTCGAGCAGGAGGTGGTGGATTCTGATCAGGATCGGCGCAAAAGGAAGGTCAAGCGCAAAATCACCCAACCCCCGCACCGTAAAGGTAGGATTCTGAATATATTGTAACTATAACCAACTTGCGCATCGTTCTCTAGGATCACACAGCAATGATACATCCTCAAAATCCGCACCTGGCGAATTGAAGTCGACAAAATCCTCTGAGACAAAGACGCCCAAGCGCAAAGCTTCCGCTGTCGGATATGGTATGATGGTGTAATCTTTCTTCGTTGCCGGATCATTGACATCTTCTTCAGAAACACTGTCGGAGCCATCAGCCGAAGACCTTGCCAAAGCTCGCACTCGTCGCGACCATGCTAGAGAACGAAGCAAGGCTGGCGTCACGACGACCACGTCGGATTCCAGCAGCAACAATGATGAAGGCGAGTTAATGATTGTCACATGAATGAGCGCCGGACTCAAGACGTCCAGATTCTTATTTCCATGGTATTGAGGATCAACTTGCGATGGATGATGACGCCATGGATGTCGATACACCAACGGTTAAGGCTCCGTTGAAGGGCGGGGCTACCGTCAAGATGAATCGGCCGAAAGGTAACTTATATAATTTCTATCACGAGTTCGCTCACGCGCTGATATCTTCGCCAGGTCGTTCCGCAGGGGACGCAAAGCGCACTGCATGCGCCAAGATCAATGACAAGTCGCATGCAGCCTCAGCGCGGAAGGCGGATATGGAGCGTACGTTGCACGGCCTACACTATTGTTTCGGCATGTTTATCTATGATTAGCCCCCGCTGGTTCGTCATCGGATGAAGCCATCACAATCGATCCTGCAGCAGGAGGCATGGACAAATCCCAAGCGAAAGCCAGTATACCTCGACGCAAAGGTATGGCGACGCATCTCACTGAGGGGTGACATGTACTGACCTATATTGTAGCCGGTGCAAGTAAAGGAGACAGGACAACCATTGCGAGTAATCGAGATACGGCACATGCCCTTTCAAGTGATATAGGAAAGGGGAAAGCGAAAGGTGTGCGATACTTCATCGATAAATGCAAATGTACTTATCCTCCGTTAGACATGTCAGCGGTATCTACTACGAAGTCGGGAGCGAAAATCTCGAAGCCGCAACCAACTGGTGCGACTATTTTCTTGTTGCTTCACAGCTGTGTATTGATATCTTGATAAGGTCAAGGTCAGAGCCGTGATAGAGAAGGCCGAGCCGAGATATGCGACAAATGGAAGGGGAAGGCCATAGGTCAGAAGACGTTGCAACAGCATTGCTGTACATGATACTAATTTAATCTCAGACCCAGACTCCAAACCGAAGCCAGGCCCGCTGAGCAAGAAGCATCAAGCTATGATTGAGGCTGAAATCGAGCGGATCGATGAGTTCATCAACGAGATAGCGAAAGCAGCGGACAAACCGGTCGCGGTTATTGCAGACATGGTGCTAGTGCCAAAAATCTCGCGTCATTGCGAGCTCAACACCTGGTCGAGCTCAACACCTGGTCCTGCTTTGAGACGTATCACTCACAAACGCATGGCCGCGGCGACAAAGGTAATACCCATGTCTTCAAGAGTTGATAGTTTATTGATTGCAGTCACAGAGACTGAGCAAGAGTACGCGCGACGACGGCAGGAGGACTATTACGCGGTTACAAAGGGTATACCGAAGGATGATAAAGCTAAACGCGAGGAGGCGTTCAGGCCGTATATCGACTGGTACATCGATTACATGGACCTTGCGTCAGAGAAGGCGGCGAAGAAGGGAGGTGCAGAGAAGGACCTTCGACAGGCTGCCTCGGAAATGACGAAGCTAGTAAGTAATCCCGTCACGTTACTGTCTGCTCCAACTAATCCGCGGACAGGGTCGTCACCTGTTCAAAACAAAAGGATTACATGTCGTCGGATATATCCTCAACATTCGTCCCGGTGGCACCGGTCTCATGTTCAGAAACTCGCCGCAAGTAATGCAAATGCAGAAAGAATACGAGACCGATCATTTAGCAAACATCGCTGCGTATCAAGCGCGCCTCATGTAAGCTGTTCGCGACCTCGTTTAGAATACCTCCTGACAGCTCCTGGTACAGGGGTATTGACCTCACGAATAAGGGCATCACGATACCGTCCGTATCCGGCACTCCTTCACAAACCTCTTCCGCGCGCCGTCCCCAGCTTCCTGTACAGAAACCGAACGAGGCTGGTCGTGACTATCGCAATCGTGTACTTACTGAGTTAATCAAGTGGAAGTTCAGTGAGTGTTTCGTCTGACGCTTTTTCAAGTGATCCCATTGTTAACATAATCCCCTCATACAGAACTGGCGAATGTGGAGACAGTGAAATACAAACTTTGGGCGGCAATCTTGGAGCTCCTATACACAAATAAATTGCGTATCATCGATATGCATCCTGACTCGAACTACACGATTTGCAAGAGCCGAACCATCGAATTCGACCTGAAGGCGCCCGGAAATGGCCCCGTCGTCTCACAGATGATTGCGCCGTGGGTAGAGAACGATCCCGATGGCATCAAATTTGACATCGTGCCGTGGAGCGAAGGTTGGTCGTTCGCATGACATTTTCTCTCGATCTCCCTGCTTACGTCTACACCGCAGAGGAGTCAGCATTGCCGTTAGATAAACAGAAAGACGTGCCGCTCATCCTCACATGGCTGCATAACGAGGAAAATGTTGTACCTAACGGGACGAGCATCATCATGTATGGCCACTTCAAGCAAGGCGTGAAGTGGCGAGTCTCATCAACGGCACGATACCAACATGACCTTGCAGTCGCGTCCGGGCAGGCCCAAGATGCGACTCCCGCTGGTGCCAGCGAGAGCGGACAAAAGTGTCGCATCCCCACTTGCAAAGACCCGAGCAACCAACGCTCGACCTCTGCTGCAGGCAGCACGGAGTCCACCCTGGTCTCCTCGTCTCGCTCAAACACTGCCGCATTAGCCACAAACCCTCGAACATCGTCGGTGGCACCAAACTCGAACTATCGGCAGCCTTCCGTAGCACCGTATTCTCATCCCAGCGCAGTCGTCCCTCCGTACCAGACCATCGAGACGCACTTAGACGCCGACAACGTAACTGGTTACACCCAAGATTTCGATGATCCGTGGTTGACGATTGAGGACGACAACGGTCAGATGGCATCGACACAATGGCAGGTATGCTATCTCCGTACTGTCATCATGTCGACCGGCGGACTCACGGTATAATTCAGGAGTCCGGAAACGACTACGATCCAAGCAACACGCGCATGAACTCGCCATTCGAACCTGCACCTCCAAGCCCTCGCCGCCCTACTGGCTTCACAAACCCGGACCAGTATCGTGACTGGCCTCCCGACCCTATTCCAGAGAACATCGATATGTCACGCGCCGTCTTCTCAAGACCGGGAAGCGGCGCATCGCGCCCGGTCACCACCACGGGAAGATCAGCGGCAAGTCACTATGTCACTCCCTTGCCTGACACTCGAGCGACCCACACACGTGAGCCAACGTACGCAGCTCCCATCCCCAACGGCATTTCGTTCCAATCGCGCGAGAGGCAGAACGCGAGATACGGCACGCCCTCGACATATGCCGGTCCCGAAACTGGCCATGCTACTTCACGAGCGAGCGGCTCAATGGACACGGATGATGGTGCCCCTACCCCGTATGCCGCTCCTGTGATGGACCGGGCTAGTTCCCGCGCAAGTAGCAGAGCAGACGGTAACCACGGCAGCTCCATCGTGTATGCCCCTCCCATGCTTGACCGTACCGCGTCTCGTATGAGCACCAGACTGGCCGTCGACGATCGCGGCTCTTTGCCGGACCATTCAGCATTCGCTGCCGACGCAGTCTCAACACCCGCACAGGATGCTATCCTTGTTGATCGCCACACAATGTATGCTCAACCTATGGTGCCTCCCACGTCCGTCCAGTCAACTCGCCAGTATGGACTGGATCGGTCTTCCACGGCTTCCATGAGGACCTTCGAGCCCGACATGTATTTCCAAGATGGACCTCGCGCTCCAAGCCAATTTGAGGATCGCGACGATTACCACACGTCGAGCTTGAATCTCGAACATGATGTCTATCGCACCGGACGCGCATCTGTCCCTCGCCGTGTGGTTCCCGCTTTAGGTGCTATACAGGAGGATGAGCCTGATCGCATACAGCAGGGATTCATGAGTCAACGACCGGCGGCTTTGTCGTCTGTTGGTCAGGGTATGTCTATTCCGCGAGCAGAGACGAAGCCTCTCGCAGGGCCATCGCTTTCCCGACCTCAAATCCGACCAGTCTCCCGTCAGACTCAACCACCCATAGAGGCACCGCCTGTCGCAGGGCCATCGCGTTCTCGACCTCAACCCCGACCGATCTCCCGTCAACCTCAACCACCCGTCGAGGCACCGCCTGTCACAGGGCCATCGCGTCCTCGACCTCAACCCCGACCGATCTCCCGTCAACCTCAACCACCCGTCGAGGCACCGCCTGTCGCAGGGCCATCACGTCCTCAACCTCAACACGGACCAGTCGCCCGTTAGTCTGCATCATCGTTCCGGATATCTAGTCTGTCGCAAGCTGTGTATCTGCGACCTTGTGTCGGAAACCGGCGGAGTACATTGCACTTGGAACTCGGGAATGTCCGTGTGTCATAGATTTGTACTTACTCAGCATGCGAATGCGCAGGTTATGAGAATGTGGAATCTGCGAGGAAATCACTTCAGTGAAAGCATAAGTTCCGTATTCCGAACGAGGCAATACGAAGGATCCGCGACATCTCCAAACGTAAGTAAAGTGGCGCCAAGCGCCACATTCCGACTCCCCTCGGGGGATCACGTGATCGACACATTGGCTCGGTACATGCGTGGATACGGCTGGCGGCGTCCAAGGCTCGCTCGTCATCGTCAAGCAGTTTCCGGCGATGTACTGAATTTCTCAGTGGTTGTTCAGCTGCAGGTCAAGTGGCGCCCTTACAGCCTCACTTGTCCGACTCGTCGCACGTCATCCGTATGTTCTCGTAACCGTCATCCAGATCTCGACCCAGTGTCTCTGTTCCCTCTGCTCATCCCTTTCAGTTCTCACCAGCTCTAGATCTCCTGCTTATCTCGTACTCGAGTTCATGAACATAGAGAAATTGTCATCACTGACATCGTCGACCGTCCGGGTTGCCCGGAGGTAGGCACATACTGACGTGTTTCTGATTGTTTTGATACTCAATAGGGAGACAAATGTTTACCGTGCGCATGACATGTACCACAATTGCTTGATCAAGACGAGC
>NW_006767434.1:465462-478858 GCF_000264995.1 Punctularia strigosozonata HHB-11173 SS5
CTGCGCTCGCACGCGTCACATTCGTCTAGAGCGTCGATGACGATCACGATTGGACCTGAGATCGCGAGCTGATCTGCCGGTTCGACGATCAAGCGTCGGAACTGTTCGAGGAGGTCATCGGAAGTGATCAGAGCGGAGTCTTGAGCGATGGCGTTCGAAAGCGTGTATCTCATCTGAGGGTCGCGTTCGGACAGATCGCGGGCGATGGTAGGGATAACGGGAGTAGCACGCGTAAGTTTTTCCTTGGACCTGTCAAAGCAATAGGAGGATCCCAGGCGACGGATCTCATGGAACATGGCAGCTATCGTGTGAGCGATTGCCGACTTGCCCGTTCCCGCTGGACCAGCGAGCAAAAGCATGCGGCGAGTATCGTCCGGATCGTTGATCCAGTCGATAATAATCTGCAGAATCCGTTCACGGGTCCCGGGGAGGCATCTTTTCGAGCTGTTGAATCGGGCGCCCTCGGCACAAGCCCCCTCTAAACGCGTCATCCGGACGTCCACGGCTGAAGGCGAGCAATCATTAGCGCAGCTAACAGAAAGCCTGCGCGATCCTCACCGATCTCTTGCACGGTGTTCAACACCCTGTTGACGACAAGATCGACGTTTCGAACGACAACTTCGGTCCGGATCGTCGATCCCTCCAGAAGTCGAGACTTGAGCTCCTTGAAGTTCGCCTTGTAATCTTCGACCATTGCCGGCGCCGCTTTGGTAGGATGGACGAGGTTCTTCAAAACGTTGGACGTCATCCGTGGTACTGTCCTTGAAGTCAAGCGAGGCACATGCATGGCGTCAACGGAACGCACGGAAGTTTTTGTTCTTTGCGTAGTCTCGTATGAAGTAGCCGCACTCGGTCGTTTGCTGGGCAAGGGCTGCAAGGATCTTGGCCGCAGCTTCAACGCGATCCAGAGGCTGAGCATACTCCGTGAAGTCATATACATCCTCGAGAGTGTCGAGAAGATCGCGGACGGATCGGTCCAACTCGACTTGTCCTATGACGGTCTACACATCACGTTCGTGAAAGAACACACACAGGGAATGATACGGGGTCTCTTGCCTTCTGTACAATGGAAAGAATGCTCCACGCCATCTTCGCATACGGGTGCACCTGACACCGCGGTCAATACATGAGTCAAACGAGGAAGTGATGCCGATTTTGTGGATGCTCACCTCCGCGACCTTATCGACAAGCTCTGTAAACATCTTGACGCGGGCGAACAACGGCCCCCATCGCTCTGCCGTCGATACCAACCCTTCACCTAGTCCTGTTCTTTCGTCGGCTGCGGCGGCCCCACGTTCGGAGAATGCGCTAAATTTCATGGGAGCGATGGCCTGCCTGGCTACCTCTACGGCTTGGTGCGCGATGGCCTGCCTCGATGATAGATCGTCGACGGGTCCCGCGATAACGCCATCGGAATCCTCCTACGCGCGATGCAGGTAAGCCAGTCGCTCTGATTGTCTTGTGGATGCACTAGTACCTCTCTATCCCTTCGCAATGCGCTGGTAACCTCGGTCTGCTGATCGGCGCGAGCGCTCGCAGCGGGCTCCTGTACATGGGCGGCCTGGGTAACATTGGTCGTCAGGTTAGTCGCCGTTCATGTCCCAACCTGGAAGGTGAGACTCGCCGCCGCAGACGATGCGTTATGAATCGAGGCGCCAGAAGGAACGAGGTCGTTTGTGGGGGTGCCGGGGCGAGAAACGAGCTCCTTCATTTTCGCGCGAAATCTTTTGCGGAATCCCATGGTTATTCACGAGCGTGGTCGCTCTGGACCAGAGGAACAGATTTCACAAAGTATAGGATAGCGTGTACGACAACAAGGAAGTCAGAGAGAAGGTAAAGATGGGGGAAGGCAAGCAAGCAGGCATGAGTTGAGTCACTTCGGGTGCTTGAGCCAGAGGAACGCCGCATGGTTTCAGCAAGGCGAGAAGGGCACTGAAGATTGGAGAGGTCTAAGGATAGTTCAACTATCTTGCATAGCTCTCAGATGCGGAGATAAGATGAGGTTCGTGAGAGAGGGGATGAGCAACACTGGCGAAGTCTCAGAGTAGTACTGTACGACAGTACAATCCATAGGAGCCAGAGATACGAGGGTTGATAGGAGCGCAGTCATTCTGTATCTGTTGACCGACTCTTGAGTTGAAGAGAGCCATGGTCGTTTGGGGAGGGACCGGTTAACGTGATCCCGCTCACGAGTAGACAATTACACACGCATGCGCAATGCGAAGCAGCTCGATGATGTACCCAGAGTAAAAGCCGGGACGCGAAGGCTTGCTGTGACCAAAATGAGGAAGCCGTTCGCAGCGGCTCTCCCGGTTTACCTCCAACTTGCACCGGCTTCACCCAAGCTTCGCTGCGCCCACCCTGCAGCAATCCGGGTCGCTTTCAATTTTCCTTTCTTGCTTCCTGTCTCTGTAGCAACCCACGCATCACAGCCCTCTCGTCCCGAATGCGCCGTAGAGGTTGCAACCCGCCGTGGAGTGCCCGCGGCTACCGTCGGTCCACCGGTTGCCTCTCGACGCTACCACTTGCCTCAAGTCGGCCTACGCGAATACAACGCGTTCGAGTCCGCCACCAGAATGCTTATTCACGCGGTGATAGCTCGCGTGGACCACCCTAAACCGAGCGCTGGGTCTTTCGCCTGCCCGGCGCGGCTACATCAAAGTCCGGCTGTTGAGGCTGATGGAGCATTCGTCTTCGTTGCCAGATGGAAAGGAGTGTGCAGGGCATAGCAAGATCTTTGAAAATCGACGTGTGGGATCCGGGATATGGGGCACATCGCGTCCTCGCCCGTGGTGGGCAACTATGTACGTTCGCGCCTTTCCGTCCATTTAACGTGTTTTCAGGCTTATCCGATGCATTTACGGTGGATTTAATGCCATATACCTGAAGGTAGATGCACTCCCGAAGTTCACGTCGCAGACCACATTCCTTGGGCACGTCCCGCATCATCAAAAGCAGCTACCGTCGACCCGCGCTTTGTACACGCAATCATGCCCGTACACTGCGTTTGTGACCGTCGGCCTACCTCTTTGTACGTCAGTATTTCTTCCCTGAAAGCCTGCATCCCGCCCATCGTGTTTCGCTCACGCAGGAACCACGGAAGCTCTCGCGAACCGCGCCATACCCAAATACCGGATCGAGGAGTCCTCGGAGAGCCGCCCGTTTCAGTTTAGATCCAAAGCGGTGATGGAGCGTACTCGAGACGGCTGCTAGCAAATACCTCATCTCCCCCGCTGCCTCCCAAGATGTCGATATATCCTCCTCGTCGACGCCATAATCATACCTGATTTCACCACTGTCTAACCACCAAGCCCAGCCATGTCCGGGTACACGACGGGCCCATCATCGTCTACCACAGCTTCTCCGTCATCAGATGCGCGAGCTCCTCTGCGGCCGATGCCCTCGCGGTCTAGGCTGTCCGCCGGTCGGAGGTATCAACACAGGACGATGCCGCGCTAGCACTCCACCGCGACGCGAAGTTGCGGACCTCGCCCTTGTGCTCGTCACATTCGCCCAGAAGCATTCTTCACGATATCGTACTGTCCCGCTGACACGTTGCGCGGAGACCGACCAGGGCTCTCACCAGACAACGCAGGCAATGCTCTTCTGCAGGATCGCCCGCGCGAGCCTGCCTGGTTTGTGCACTACAACATCACCTTGACGGCAGGCACGTCGACGAGTCGGCATCTGCCCACGTCGCGAACTTCAGCATGACGCGCCGCATCGGCGAGGCAGACGAGGACGAGGAGAATGCGGTGCCGATTTCGCAGTCAAGAAACTGCAGCCATGGCGCCACCACCGCTACGCGTGTCATGAAGGAAGATCACGTTTCCTCGAGGTACCTTCCCTACGGTCGTGCGACTCAGCTCAGCAGCCCGTGATCCTAGGAGAAGCGACAGACTCGGACGTTCGTCCAGCGCTGCCCAGGCTGATGACGGCGCCACTCGATCCAGACCAGGGGACATCCGGCCTTTTATCCTTATCCCCGAGCGCCGGCGCCAGCTACCTCTTCTCTTCAGTTCGCACCAGATTCGATCACGCTCTCCCCGGCGATCGTCTATAGCCTGCGCCATTTGTATAGATCCGTCAGGCTCGTACACCATGACACGAGGTTCGAGCATGTGTTCATCAACGAACCGGACATTTGTGTCGTCGGCAATGATGTTGAGGAGGCAGTTCAAGCGAACTCTGCGAGCGACATGCAACAGCCATCACTCTCGCGGCAACGCTCTCGGCTCATGACGTCCAACCTGCTCCCGTTCTCCGTCGCGCTGCACCCTTCCCCACAGTAGGAGTCAGGATCGCTGCCGTACGCAGCACTGAGCTGCTGATCCGAACGCACGCACGCTCTATGCTGCTGCAGCACAAGACATACAATCCTACGCGCATCGTGGCTCGACTACCGTCCATGGTTGAAGATGACGGCTCTGCTTGGGTATTTTTCTCCTGTTGGACGCAAATCAGTGCACAGACCTCAACCTTGCGGACTTGTACGAGCGCCACCCGTCCATCAAAGCCGGAGCCCGTCGCGCCAGTGCCGGTTGATTCAACCGCGACGTCAACCGGCCATGGAGATGAGCAATGGTGGACGATGTTGTGCTGGACATCGGGTCGGATCTTCCCCAGTAAGCTAATGGCTCGAATCTGCTGGTACACAACTCAAGCCTCCGATAGAAGGTCGCGGCAGGATCGCGAAGCTCTTCACCTGCATCGCGCCAGATGGGACCGATGAACTCGTTTGCACCACACCCAATGTTGAGGCGGTCGCGATGGTGACTGGCAGCGCTGCAGAGGCATCTGTGGGACGCTGCGATTGCCGAGAGCCTCGGTGTTTAAAGCGGCTCAAGCTGGGCGCATTTGCCCTGGGGGAATCGAACATGTTCATCGGGACCACACTGCACGACCGCTGGGTCCTGTGTGCCTTGACGCATGGAGACGCGGGCCCTTGTACCTAGATACGGAGACTTGAAGATCGACCATGAGCAATTATATCGACAGAACGCGAAGTCGCGGACGACCAGGATATTTATTGCTCGATAAGCTGCTGTGGGTGTACAACATCCTACATGTTAAGATCGAAAGGAATCGTACATTCCGCCCCGATGGGCACCAACTAATTCTGCTTGATAACATGACTACGGCGCCGATTCCCGGGAATCAAGAGACAGACCTGATGTCTAGATCTGCTAACCTGTCCCTCGTCTCATCATCGCCGTCGCCATGTAGTGACCACTCTTGCGGGATGAGCCGGCCATGCGTAGTGCTGTATCGCACCGTGAAAAGCATCACTCGACCTTGCTCGAATTTCAGAGGATGGTGCACTCACATAGGTAGGTGTCCGTGAGGCTTCGGGTCAATGACGGGTGTACGATCGAAGATTGTCTATCTCGTGGACGAGTCGACAGCCGTGGAGGACAACGGTACGACTGACTAACGACGGGCTACGAGGACGACGATCAGCAATGATTTGCAACGAACGCGTTGCGGAACACTCACCAATGCCATTCACGAGCCGTACCGAACACCATGTATTCACACCGCTCGATGATCACCGCCTCGCCACCCTCTGCCCTGACTCGCTTCCCACCTCCTGTCAGTGCCCGAACGGCGAAGACGTTGAAGCTCTCGACGATCGTCGTCCGGCTCCCACTCCCGGGTTCTTTGCACATCGTACGAAAACCGGAGCTGAGTCGCGGGACTTCTTCCTGATGCACGCAATCCTGAATCCCCCACCGTCGTTGGCACTCGAGGAGCAGAGCGCGCCGGTGCCGAGCAGTCCATACTTTCGTCCTCGACGCATCAGCGCTGCGCACACCGGCATGCGGTCGAGCGCTCGGATTCGTCACAGGAGCCAAAGGCGACGAAGGGCGACTTGACGACATCGCGCAACTCGGGTCCTATTCAGGTGAGGATCAGTCTCGGCGAAGAAAAAGAGGAGCGGACGCGGCGAAGAAGAACCGGAACATACCTTTGAAAGGCGCCTGCGTCGTCGACAAAGCCCTAAGATCGATCCTGCCCTGATTCGGGTCGGCGTCTACCCTCGAAGATGCATAGCGGCGCGTAAATGACGACGTCGAACCAATCGTGGAAGTGATGCGACTGTAGACACGACATCAGTCTGACACAATTCTCATGCTTCGGTGAGACGGTGCGGACCTTTGAGAATAGCGCCAGTTCGCAGTGGGATGGATTACGCTGGCGTCGACCATAGACACGAGCGATCATGGGTCGTTGTGCTTCCGATGATGACGCACGCCGTCCGGAGGAGCGATTGAGGCCGGCCGAGGGGGTGTAAAGGAACGGTATGCGGAGCTTCTAGATGTGCGATACCTGGAACGAATGTATGCGCGTATGAGCGTCAACCGTGATCCGTAGATGTTATGTAGAAGAGAGAGCGGGTTCGTGCAGCAGGGATTCGTGAGCACGGGAGCGAGAGCACGAAGGTGACGAACGACGGGGAGAAGATGCGGACGCGTACGCACCTCAGTTAGCCATTCGGGAAGTCGCAGAGCATTCAAGACCCGGATAGGCAGGCCGATACAATCTTCGTAGGGTTCGTCGAGGGCGGTGATGGTGAAAAGAGGCCGAGGTAGAGTAAAGCCAAGCCAGTGCGTTCGTCGTGAAGCCGTCTACGAAGGAGCTGCATATATGCGCGCGTCAGCACGCATGAACTTCGGTGCCAAGTATACAGAGGGTGGAGACAAGGAAGGAAAACGTACCGGGGCTGGACGCGCCGGCTGTCTATACTCCTGTTGCTCATTCTGGACGGCATCATCCGTCTCTCGCAAGCTCCGTTCGACAAATGCCTGTCCGGTTCGAGGGTAGGCGTAGTCGTCGCAGTGTTCATGCCCATTCCCTAGCATATCCGAGCTCAATATCATCACTAGAATAGGCGCCTTTGGACGAAGCGTCTTCGTGTCCAGAGAGCGAGTCGCCATGTCGGTGGACTATGCTGAGGGCGATGTAGTATTGGCGGATGCGTGGGAGGCGAGATAGCGGCGATGATGGTGCCATGACGCTGATGTTGTGGACGGAGTGGTTTGAGGAGGAGGCGGGCTGGAGGGCGACAAGGCGAGGTGCACGTGTTCGTAGACGGACTGCATCGCGTCCGGGCTTGGCTTTCGTAGCGTAACTTGACTTCGGTGAAGGAGAGGAGAGCGTAAGTACGTCGTTCCCAGGCGATAGGTATGTAGATGAGGCTGCTAGTCTGGGACGGCCCTACGATGGCGACGCGTGCGGGAGTCCCGAAGTCGATGTGTTCTTGGACTCTGGAGGTGCGCTGGACCGAGCAGGAGGGGCATCTGACCAGCTTGAAGCCAGAGCGAGCGGATCAAGACTTCGGTGCTCGACTGCATGGCACAACACCAGGTGAGCGAACGGACGTCATCAACTCGCGCAAACTCGAACACTCACGCTACATCAGACATGTAACGTTAGCCATCGACCATTCCTCGGGCCCGTCCTTGTTCCCATATCGCCCAGCGCGAGTCTTCAGTTTGATCGACGTACTATCTTGGGGTGCGACGGTGGCAGAGAGAGAACGGATCGCGCGTCACTTCACTCTCTCTTCCTTGTTCCTACGACATTTCCAGTTGCGGCGTACTCGCCTTCGTACTCGCAGATCTACACTCGCCTGACAATATAATTCTATCTCTGCTTGTTTTCTCACCTCTCACTCCTTTGTCGCGTGCCTGAAACTCGCCGGAACAGCGCCCCTAGGGCGTCTATGGGACCACTCGCAAAAGCCCCGGCCCGCGCGAAATCATCAAGCTCGGAATTCCATCTGCATGCTCAATCGCATCGTGTCGTTTACGGGCGCAACTGCCGAAGCTCCGCTTGTATACTGCTCACCCAGCGGGGTCTCCGGCGTCAGGGTCCCGCGAGAGATATGAGAGGGGCCGATGAAGGCCTGCACCAGTTTCGTGTCGGACGATCGACGTTACCTCGTCTGAAGGCCGAGAAGGTATGCGCAAATAACGATGTGCGCTCTGCTGAGGCACGCAGATCATAACGGGTGGGGCCCCAGATGCTTTCCTTCGCGTTCATCCCGTCCGCTGCTTCGTGTCCTCATACACAAGCAGCCCTCAAACAGGCACTCGATGTGCTGAGGCGATCCATCTGGATGCGCAACGGGCGAGCGAAACCCCCTTCGACCGGGACCGCTGGCGACTCCGTGCATCAAGAACGACCATTCCGGTCCGTGCTGTACGCACGCCGTCAACGCTTTCTTTGTATGTTATACACCGTTCTTTTCCCTCCGAGCAGTAGCGCACGCCGCTTGTTCTGTATGACTCATCCATCTTCATGACGAAAACCCCGCCTTACCCCGCAAACCGACCTATACACCCTACATCACACCTGCGGGGTCCACGACCCGACCGAATGCAGCGCAGGCACGAAACATGGTGAATGACCTCTTGCGGGACCTCATAATGTTCAACGCGACTATCGGTTTCAAAATCGGCGCCAGCGGAACGCCAGAGCAGCTCGTTGCGAATGTAAGGAAAGGCTGAGATATGGCGGGAGCGATGTGGGTGTGCGATGATCTCATTCGTCTAAGATCAAACGGAGTACTGATAAGTAATCTGCGGGCAGGGTGGTCGCATCTGCTCGCGGAGGATTGTCATTGGGACGGTAAGCATTGCTTGGCGGTCACGGCGCGTTGCAAACCCGAGCGGGGCTCGCCGTCCTATAGACGGGACCGGGGTCACAGCTGCGCGCACACAGACGTTCGCCCACTTTCGCCACGGACGTGGCCAAATGCTTCGTCACGGAGGCAGCCATGCACACGGCTTCGGTACGCACCTGCTCCCCTCGTTTATCCTATCCCCTGTTTACCGGAGGGCCGTTTTCAATCAGGCCATCGTCTCATCTCACCGTCGCCTCCACGCCCACTGAAAACGAAATATTCCACGCAGTCGGACACAGCAAAGCACGCCTTGTGCGGCTCCGCACCGGCCTCGTCAACGGCGATACCTCACCTTCCCAGACACAACTCCCTGTCTACGAAAGCAATCTCAAGGCGAAGGCAACCTCTCGGGGCGAGCACGCGATCGGACGTTTCGACGCGAGTTGTGCGCGTATATGCGAGTGGTGACGGGTGGGTAAGGCGGGTAACATGGGGAGCATGTACGATCGTCGTTGGGCCCGAGGACTACATCAGCAAACATGTTGTACAACAAGTAATTACTGTCAGATTTCGATGCCTAGGACCATTCTCATCGCCTTGTCTCTCCAGCTAATGACACTATATGCGCTAAACACAAAGTCTGTCCATACCGCGGCGTCGCTACTCACGTCAACCATATTCGAGAACTCGGCGGCCCTGAAAGGTGACCAACAACAAGATACCTCCACTCACGATACCTAGCGAACCATGCGCCGGCTCACTCAGGATGTGCCCTCCTCGTAGCACTCGGCCCACTTCTCGCCGTGAGCAAAGCTGCTCAGATCCAGCGTGGTCACCCCATCCCAAGGTATCCTGATCCGCCTGTTCGGTGGCATGAACAGCATTTCGCGATTTTGAACCGGTGCCCAGATCAGGCGCTGATCGTCAGGTCCCATGAGCCAGCCGTCGTCCTTCAGCGTGAACGATTGGTCGATTTGGAACCGTGACATTTGTTCAGCGCCAGGGACTATGAGCTGAATGTCGGCGAGAGCGTGATCCTTGTTCGGCGAGAACGATGCGGACTGCGGTTGGATTGAGACAACGCAATCGTCTACTACGCCGGACAGCCAGTGTGAGTGAGATCAAGTGAAACGTTGAAGTGACGCACCCCGTAGTCCCTCGACATCGTCAGCCTGCCCTGGCGAGGCATCCCAGAACCGTATAGTGCTGTCTCGACTGCAAGATACGATACATTTGCCATCCGGTGAAAATGCCACTGTCTCGACCGCACTTGTGTGACCCCGGAATGGCTCGCGAATCGGCTTCCCAGTGACTGCGTCCCAAACGCGAACTGTACCATCATCTCCGCCCGAGGCCACGCAGCGTCCGTTTGGCGAGAAAGCGACGGAGTAAACCGACTTGTCATCGCCACGCCAAGGACCGCAGATCGTCTGTCCCGTAGCAGAGTCCCAGATCCGAATGACGCCAGCGCGGTCACCGGACACGAGAGAAGCGCCATCGGGCGAAAAGGCAACGCAGTATACCGAATCGGTGTGCCCCTCCAATGGCGCGCATACAGTCTGACCTGTCTCGATGTCCCATAGACGTATTCTCTTGTCCCATGCGCCCGATGCGATGCGCTTCCCATCTGGTGAGAATGCAAGGGATGCAACGTAAGAAGTGTGATCGAGAGGTTCCTGCGAACGCTCCCCGGTGGAGATGTCCCATACGTGTATAATCCTTCCTGAGTGTGACAATGCGATGTATCTCCCGTCCGGAGAGATTGCTGCCAATATTAAGTAACCGTATCCCCATATCGGAACCTCGAACTGGCGAGTCTGTTGACCGGTGGAGACTTCCCACACGCGAACGTTGCTATCCTTCGACCACGACAAGACGCGGTGTCTATCGGGTAAGAACGCAACGTAGCGTAAGTCGGCGGTGTGTTCCGGCCAGTGCTGCCCTTGAACAGGCATTCCCGTCGAGACATCCCACACAGAAATGTCTTTCTTGTGCCAAGTGACAATACACTGCCCATCCGGCGAAACAGCCATATCGCCGCCCAGGCCAGCGTGTCTTCTGACAATGTCCTTCTCAGTGCGTCGGGTTGAAGCATTCCACACGCGCACAGTCCTGTCGTTTGATCCGGAGACGATGTACTGGCCGTCTCCCGAGAATGTCACAGAATTCACCACGTTGAGGTGACCATGGAAAGTCGTGCAGAGGGCCTGTTCTATCGTGTCCCAGAGATGAATGACACCGTCTCCAGAACCGTATACAACGAACTTGCTGTCCGGGGAGATCGCCAATGCTGTGACATCGCTATTGTGGCCCCAAAGAGGGGACCCGATAGGCTGGCCAGACTCGGCATCCCACAGCTGCACGGAGCTCTCATCACCCGAAGCAATCCATTTTCCATCCTGTGAGAATGTGACAGAGGATACTAAGGATGGATGGCCGTGCAATGGCTCGTGCACGAGTGTTCCTGTGGTGGTATCCCATAAGCAAATCATTCCGTCTGTTGAACGTGAGACCACCCAGTTGGAGTCAGGCAAGAAAGCCACGGAACGGACCCGGTTTGTATGTCCCTGGAGTGGTGGATGGACAAGCTTTTCAGACTGCACATCCCAAATACAGACCGTCTGGTCATCCGAGCCCGACACAATCTGCTTGCCATCACGAGAGAAAGCGACCGTGCAAACCGAACCCGTTTGCCCTCTGAGCGTGTGGATATGCTGCCCTGCTTTGGTATTCCAAACCTGAATCGTGCCGCGGTACAACCCCACCACTATGAAGTCCCGCTCTGAGGAGAAGGCGGCAGACCAGACATCACCATATGTAACACAGCGCACAGGTCGACGAGCCAGTTGTCCGGTCGCTGCATCCCTAACATGTATAATGCAGCATAATGATCTGAGCGAGACAAAGAAGATGTGTCTTCCATCGCCGGAGAATTCCGCGCAGGGGACGTTGTCATTGCCGTCCATGGTACATTCTAAGGCGGGCCATTTCGATGATCCACCGCACACCACCGCAGCTCTTCTGGGAAGCTTTGATTCGTACAGCTGGTGCACTTGTGACCTCATCGGTGCAAAAGGTATGGCTGAGAGATAAATGTGGGGAGCAGAAGATCCGATCATCACCCCAAAAGCTCGGAGGAATTTCAGGAAGTCCTCAATGATTGAGACCGTTTCCAGTCCTTCCGGAGTGTCCTAAGGGCAGGACATGTATGTGAGCCGCATGCGACAGATGTAACCGACGAAAAGACCTGCCTGAGGAGTCCACTGTTTGAGCTTCAGGAGCGCCGATGCGCAGGTAGGAACAGATCCAAGAAGACTGAGGAGCTCGAGCCGGAACAGGAACTTGTCTTTCAGCAGGTGCTCTGCCAACTGCATCAGGCCAGAGCCGTATGGAGTCTTCTTAAGATGATCAGCCCAGTAGTGAGTGGAATAAACCAAACTCGACGTGATCATTTTGCGTAGACGATCGTGTAAATCAAGATAGTCCATGTTGAGACGATAGGATGTCTCGAGTCCGCACATGTTGATGTGCAACTGCTCGCTCAACAGAAGACGTAGGGTCCCACGCGCGAATTGTAGATGCTCCTCCTTCCCTGGCTTGACGACGAATTCATGGCTGCGTTTGGGATCTAGAATGAAGTCTCGAAACGACGTATGCAGAGGGCGCACGACGACGTCCGAGCCATCGGTACCAGACAGGAGCGATCCCATGCCCGAAAGTACCCCTTCCAGCATATCAGGATCCAGGTCTGCCTGTCCACTCACAATATCCTGCAAGGCCGAGATGGACAGCGGTTCTATCGCCGTCATGAGGAGACTCATCACACGATGGAAATTCTCCATGACCTCGGAGTGAGTGGAAGAGAAGGTGGTTCGAAGGACTTCCAAGTACAGCGTATCAAGTTGGCTATTAGCGGTGCGTTTGCCATCGGATGGTACAACAAGTGTCATCCGTTGTTTGATGGTCAACGGGGGAGTTTTTGCGGTCAGGAAGCGACATGCTGTCGCAGCCCACTGAAAGAGTCCCTCGGCGGCGCGGACGAGATCGGCGCATATGGTATCGACATCACGCACTTTTGAGAGGGATGACAATTGTCCACGGACATACAGCTGTATGTCGTCCTCGTTGGCGGTCGTCCCCAGCACGTCATTCATTGATCGAGCATGAACAAGAGGCGCGTCCCGAATCACGTCCATGATGTCGGGCTCTGGCCTACAGGTGACGAGGATGCGAAAGTTGCGCGGGAGGGCATCCTCTGCTTCCTGACTCTGCAAAATTGATAAGAGACCGCTGCGTGCATACGAGTCACATTCGTCCAAGGCGTCGATGACGATGACAATCGGCCCAGAGATCGCGAGCTGTGACGCAGGCTCTACGATGAAGCGCCGAAACTGCTCGCGAAGATCGTTCGATGTGGCAAGGGCGGAGTCCCGGGCGATGACCCGCGAAAGTTGAATTCGAATCTGAGGCTCACGCTCGGATAGGTCGCGGGCGATGGTGGCGAAAACGGGGATAGCGCGAGTAAGCTCGCTGTTGGACCTGTCAAAGCAATACGAGGATCCCAAGCGAAGCATATCGTAGAACATGGCTGCTATGGTATGAGCGATCGCCGACTTACCCGACCCCGCCGGCCCATAGAGCAGAAACACGCGACGAGCGTCAAGCGGATCGTTGATCCAGTCGGCTATAATCTGAAGAATTGTCCGACGAGTCCCTGGAAGGCATCTCTTGTCTCTGTTAAAACCCGNGAACCTCTGGCGCAGGCTT
>NW_006767434.1:478878-481413 GCF_000264995.1 Punctularia strigosozonata HHB-11173 SS5
CGAAACTGCCTCGCGAAGATCGTTCGATGTGGCAAGGGCGGAGTCCCGGGCGATGACCCGCGAAAGTTGAATTCGAATCTGAGGCTCACGCTCGGATAGGTCGCGGGCGATGGTGGCGAAAACGGGGATAGCGCGAGTAAGCTCGCTGTTGGACCTGTCAAAGCAATACGAGGATCCCAAGCGAAGCATATCGTAGAACATGGCTGCTATGGTATGAGCGATCGCCGACTTACCCGACCCCGCCGGCCCATAGAGCAGAAACACGCGACGAGCGTCAAGCGGATCGTTGATCCAGTCGGCTATAATCTGAAGAATTGTCCGACGAGTCCCTGGAAGGCATCTCTTGTCTCTGTTAAACCGAGAACCTCTGGCGCAGGCTTCTTCCAACCGCTGCATCTTGACGTCCGCGGCTGATGATAATCGATGGTCAACGCGGCGAAGGACAAGCAGAAGGGTTCCTTACCGATCTCTTCGACGGCGTCCAAGACCCTGTGAACGACGAGATCGACGTTCCCAACGGCGATGGCTGTTCGTATCGTGGATCCATCGAGGAGCTGCGACTTGAGCTCTGCGAACTTGGCTTGGTATTCCTTCACCATCGCTGGCGCCGCTTGGGCTGGATTGACGAGGTTCTTCCAGGCATTCGACGCCGTTCGCGGTACTGTTATCAACGTCACGGTCACGTCGAGGACGAGCGATGGTTCCCAAACTCACAGAAGTTCTTGTTTTTCGCGTAGTCGTGTATGAACCAGCCGCATTCGGTCGTCTGCTGAGCGAGTGCCGTGAGAAGCTTCGCCGCGGATTTGATGCCGTCCAAAGGCTGGGCCTGATCCATGAAATCGTATACGTTCTCGAGGGTGTCGAGGAGGTCGCGGATGGATTGGTCGAGTTTGACCTGCCCGATGATGGTCTATAGACAGAAGCCGTTATGGAACGCGCGTCGGACTAGTATGTGTGACTTGCCTTCTGCACGATCGAGAGAACGTTCCACGCCATGGATGCGAAGGGATGGATCTATCACCGCGGCCGAGAATGAGCTCTGAATCACGCAAAATCCAAACCACGAATGATCACCTCGGCAATCTTGTCGACAAGCTCTGTGAACTGCTTAAGACGCCTGAACAACGGTTCCCATTGCTTTCGTGACGAGGCCAGCCCTTGCGCCAGGTCTTTCCGTTCGTCGACTGCCGCCGCGCCTCGTTCCACCAGTGTATCAGATTGCATGGTGGCGACCTCTTTCTTGGCCTCATCAATGGCTCGCCGCGCGACGGTCTGCTCCGATGGTCTAAGCCCTCCGGCTTCTGCGATTTCGCGATCGGAGATTTGCTGTGTGTAACGGATGTCAGGCGGTGACTCTGCTTGCCACAACGATGCAACTGTACCGTCAGATCGTCCGGAGGCGAGCCGATGTCGTTGGTCTGCTGCTGTGGTTGAGAGTTTTCGGTCGCCTGCGGTTCGTCAACATCCTGCTCCAATATCCAGCGTTAGATCCCTTTCCTGCTTGTGCGCAGTCCTCACCATCGCGGCTACGGTCCCTGTTGCGAGATCCAGGGGCTGGGAGGAAGCGCCCTCATCCGGAGGAGCATCGGCGGAAGACCTGAGCTTCCTGAACTTATTGCCTATCTTCTTGCGAACGGCCATGGTGATCCAGTATGTAACAGGAGTTCTAGTTGTTGGATAGATGTGCGTCGATGATGGCGATAGTCAGAGGGCGCAGGTGGGAGGGAGAGCGAGCAGACTCGGTCAACAGCTTTCCGGGACACTATGCAGTTGAGATACCTTCATCGGTGCTATAGCTCTGGGCGCTAAAGCGGGAGCGTTGCGGTGATCTACTGATGCTCGTGAGAGCGGACGGGAGGCAAAGCTGCATCGGCGACGGCATGGTGTTGGTGAGCATGCATGAACAGCGCGCGAATGTCGTGCATCGCTGCTCAACGTTTCAGGGTCCATCCATATCCATCCGTGAGCTTCCCGACTGCATTCGCCTTAACCTCCGACCAGCCGATAGCTCTCTACCCACCACACCGCTTATCTCGTGCAAGCTGCAACACGCCGCTCACGACCTCTCGAAACACCGGTGCCAACAGTGACCCGTCTCAGCACACTGCTCATGTGCATGACCCGTCGCTGGACGAGGTTCTCCCGCCCGGACGCTGTTTCATGTGAGGCACGGTTCCGGCCGACTGGTTCGTCCTTGTGGGGAGATGAAGGTGAGTACGTACAACCTAATTCTCTCCTGCGGCCTCCCAAGATGCCGAAACTTCTCGCGCCGGCGGCGATGTGCCTCGCTAGCTTTAGCTCCATCGTTCACTCCTCCATCCACTCCCTCCTCTGCGCCTGACGACGAAGGGCACGAACCAATCCTCCTGCTTTTTGCGACCTCCTAAACCCTTCGCCGATTCTCTCGTCGTGCCGTACTGGCTCGCAGCACGCTGTACGACATCCTTTCCCGCGAGAGAGACGCGCGGGTCTCCCGCCGGGCGGCGCAGCCCCCCCCCCCCCCCCCCCCCCCCCCCCCCCCCCCCCCCCCCCCCC
>NW_006767434.1:481477-485638 GCF_000264995.1 Punctularia strigosozonata HHB-11173 SS5
CGCCCCCCCCCCCCCCCCCCTTCGCACGAAGTTGCTCATTCCCTGCGCTGCCTGCACAACACTGCCGATGCCGTGCACACCGCGACCTCAACGACGTGCGGGATTGCGCGTCTGCGTCATCGCGGACCCTTGGACGACGCGCCGTTCGACGAGGATGAGAGGGAAGTGATCGCGAGCTTGGATTCGAAGAGCTATCCTGAAGCTACGAGGCCGGCGTCGTCTGCAGGATAAAAACCCTGGCATAGCGGGCTCTGTGCGAATGGATGCAGGAGCACCCCGTAGGCAGGGTGTTCTAGCCACACTCGTCCACCGCTCTGCAGGTCAAGCTGGCGTACGACCCGGGCTCCGCTGCCGTACCCCCTGCAGTGGCCCTATGACGGCAAGCCGCGCTGCGGATGCACCTGCTAGTACTGAAGTTGCGTTCTATCTGCGGGCGTCGGACGCGTTCGCGCTAAGTCTTGCATGCGAGATGACATTGAACGTTGGCGTAATGGGTACCTCATACTTCACTCAGCTGCGCGGGTTGAAAGGTAATCAAGTCAGATATATTGGACTCGTGTACACTATGATACACGTTCATCAATAACTGGGCTCCCGCACGGCTATGAGCCCGTGTGCACCGGCCATGATATCTATTGTACAGTTGCTGAGGTTAGAAGATCATGATACCTTTCACATGCCCGGTGCTTTATCGCGCAGTAACGTGAATCAAGGGCATTAGCCCGACGTTGACGTGATATTGCACGCTCCGGAGGATGCGCGAGTTGAGGCGGCACCAGTACCTGTTCTGTGCTAAGAGTCGACCACCGAGGACCTGACGTCTCCCGATCCCGGCCGTTCCACATCCGGGCTGGACCGCCCCCGTCCGCGTCCTCGTCGTCCATGGCGCCGATGTTCGCATTCCCAGAACTTACAAGGTGGTTATCGACGAAGCATGCTCGACCCGAGCCCCTCGAGCTTGCTGCGTTCAACACACTGGCGGAGTTGAAGAGCGCCCAGACTGGCCATCGGGGGAAAAATCTCATGATGGTGCGCAACGCAGATTCTTTGGGATAGGGAGTCAGTCGACGAAGAGAAAGCGGGAGGTGAGATAGAGGGTTGTAAAAACCTATGGAGGCGCCGGGAGCAGGTTATGTCCTGCGTTGGGTAGTCATTGAACAACCTGTGGACGTAAGCCCCCGGACGATGGTCGTCGGTTTTTCACGAGATCGATATCATTGGGGAGAGCATAATGCAAACCCGGGATAATATCCCTAGTTCGCGGGGATAATTTTCGCCGCCAGCAACCATGTACATGCACACTGGCACACTGATGCCAAGTCCGTGACGGCGCACGGTCGTATCCAGTTCAAACGCGATGCCGGCCTTGAGGATTTCGAGCATCGGTAGGTTCGAATACGAGGCGCCTGGAACGCGCGTTTGCCCGTCAGCGTCGATCGAGAAATGCATATAGAATGGCAAGCCGATTCACGCGAGAAGAGCTCGCAAGAACAGACCCAAGACAGGGTTACGCAGTTTGATCGGCAATTCCGGCGGCCACGACACGTCGACGATCTGAGCGTGCAGGTAGATGCCACGGTCCTGGAGGTTGTAGAGGTCGGCGATGGTGGAGAGCGAGCCGAGATCACGTCCCCGGTGCATTAGGAGCCAGGTTGCCTACAGAGAATGGATGTGTTCGTTCGACATATAGCTTTGAGAATAACCCGAATATGTAAGGAGCTTCTTTCGATGGTCATGGTGGGCGACATCGTAGACCCTCCGTTCGAATCGGTCGACATCCGCCTGCGCAGCCCAAGGGTGCATGCACTCGATGCAGCTCTCGTGTCGATCCCAAGCAGCTTCAAGCTTGACGTCTTGGCCAGACTGGGCGGATACGCTTGGAGTTTCTTCGGCTTCGGAGAGCCGGTCGCTGGACGACATCGCCGACGACGATATACTTTCCACGAGCGAGGAGGCGGGACGGTTGTGAGCCCGTGGCGTTCGATGCGCAGAACAGTCTGAGGAGACAAAGGGTGTGAGCGGGAGGATAATGTGCAGGTACTGGCACGCGAAATGCAACACGCCGGAGAGGCTATCGAGGTGGATCATGGTGTCGGCATGGGAGCAGAGGTGCGGTCCATACAAGGGAATGAACAGACGAGGATGATCGTCGAGGATGATCCTGCGAGTATCGAAGTCTCGTGAGCTTTACCAATCCTGAGGTCGGCGGGTTCTCAACTGCTCCAACGTCGACGCAAGCTTGGTATTCTTTTGGACGGTATGATTTGCATGGTGGACATGAGGTGAGTAAGGGGAACTCGTGTACCAGCACATACTCAAGAGTACTCACGTTGGACGCAACCGCCGAATATCTGTTGCTCGGGCTCATCCATGTTTACATCCCGCCTGGCATGAGTCATCCTTCCGAGTCGCGTACATCTTGGTGTGCGCGACGGAGGTTGAGAGACGGCAAACGAACCGGTCGGCCTGGTGAGCCTCGTACGGCGCCAGGTGGTTCTTGACGCGAACAGCAGTCATGAATCCGCGCGTTCCCGGAAGTAGAGTATGAGCCTGTGAACGTGCATCAGCGTCTATCAATAGGCAGATACGGTAGAGTAAGGGCGACCGATGCAAACGACGGAGATACACCAAGAGCGTATACAAGCGTAGAAAGAGGTACGAGGGAAATCGCGCACCTTGATCGCGGTTCTTCGGACGATCGCGTCAACGTCGAAGAACTGGACGAGTTGGCAGGGTATGGTACTTCCGCAGATTGGCAGGTTGGTGTGTTGGCGGAGAGTGGGCCAAGGTGGAGCAGATCAAGTTTGTTGTCGTGAGGTAGGCTACAGAAATAGTGCATATATGCGCTCGTCAGCATGCGTGAACTTCGGGTCGAATAGAGTTGGAAATTGAAGAGGAAAGGCTGACCGGGGCTGGAAGCGCCGACATGCATACTCGGGCTACCCATGCTGGGCGATATCGTCATCCTCCCACCTGATACACCTCAGGTCTGTATGCCAATCCGAGAGCCGGCATATCCGGCACGGTGGTCGTGGTTATAGCGAGCTCGATGACATTGCCAGACTGGGCCCATTCGGTCAGAGCTTCTTCGTCTTCGGAGGGCCGGTCACCATTACGATGGACCAAGTTGACGACGACGAGACACTGGGAGCGGACGAGGAGGCTGGACAGTGATGACGGTGCTCCGGTCTTGCGGATATGATGTTCGATGCGGAGAGTGGTTTGAGGAGCCGTGAGGCGTGGTCGCGAGGATCAGGTACACGGGCTAGCGTATGCCCTGCTTCATGGCCGATGCAGTTTATCGTATTGGATCATAGCGCCGATGGCGAAAGAAGAGGGAGATGAGACGCGGTGGTGTGAGGTGAGGGGACGGACGTCGTTGCTCTTCGGGATGGCCCTAGGCGACGGAGGTGTTCGAATCCTGAGGTCGGCGCATTGCTGGATGAGCTCTTAGTCTCGAGCGCAGCATGAGAGACGCGTGGTCCATCGAGGACCAGAGGAAGCGGGATGGAGACTCGACATCGCCCGGCCGGATGAGACGTTCCGCACTGCTGAGGCCGAGTGAACAAACGAACGTCGTCAACCAGCACATACTCAAACACTCACGCTGTTGACCACCGAACATCGACATCATCTCTAGTTTTGCTCATATTCATCCCCGTTCCCCTCCAGTGAGACACAAGTCATTGATCTGACTTGCAATGCGGACATCTTGACGTGTGGAGCTGGCCGAGAGAGCGACTCCGATGTCGCGCGCGACCGCCGTCGGCCGAAGCCGATCCAGCTTGTCTCTCTCCGTGCCTTGGTTCGTCGCCCCGGGGGCTCTCAGATGTGCACTCGCATGGCAAGATCATATAATGCGTCTCGTCTCGATCGTGTTCTCCGAGCCTGCTTCGTACAGCACGCAACTCGTTGTATCATCGTACCTGCCGCTACCGTCGGTCCACCTACCACCTGCCTCAAGTCAGCCTACTCCAAGACAACGGATTTGAGTCCATCCCCAGTATGCTCATTCGCGCGTCCATAGCTCGCGTGAAGCACGCCAAACCGAACGCGGGGTCTTTCGCCTCCCCGGCGCGGCTACATCAAAGCGGGGCTATTGAGGCTGACGAAGCATTCGTCCTCGCTGCAAATGGAAAGGAGCGTGCAAGGCATGCCAAG
>NW_006767434.1:485658-490869 GCF_000264995.1 Punctularia strigosozonata HHB-11173 SS5
GGATGAGACGTTCCGCACTGCTGAGGCCGAGTGAACAAACGAACGTCGTCAACCAGCACATACTCAAACACTCACGCTGTTGACCACCGAACATCGACATCATCTCTAGTTTTGCTCATATTCATCCCCGTTCCCCTCCAGTGAGACACAAGTCATTGATCTGACTTGCAATGCGGACATCTTGACGTGTGGAGCTGGCCGAGAGAGCGACTCCGATGTCGCGCGCGACCGCCGTCGGCCGAAGCCGATCCAGCTTGTCTCTCTCCGTGCCTTGGTTCGTCGCCCCGGGGGCTCTCAGATGTGCACTCGCATGGCAAGATCATATAATGCGTCTCGTCTCGATCGTGTTCTCCGAGCCTGCTTCGTACAGCACGCAACTCGTTGTATCATCGTACCTGCCGCTACCGTCGGTCCACCTACCACCTGCCTCAAGTCAGCCTACTCCAAGACAACGGATTTGAGTCCATCCCCAGTATGCTCATTCGCGCGTCCATAGCTCGCGTGAAGCACGCCAAACCGAACGCGGGGTCTTTCGCCTCCCCGGCGCGGCTACATCAAAGCGGGGCTATTGAGGCTGACGAAGCATTCGTCCTCGCTGCAAAATGGAAAGGAGCGTGCAAGGCATGCCAAGATCTTCGAATCCCGACGTCTGGTATGTGAGATACCGTGCGCGGTGCGCTCTCGCGCGTGGTGGGTAACTGCGTGCGTTCTCGTCTTTCCACCCAACTATCGTGTTTCCAGGCTGAATCGAACCTGGCTCTTCCGCCGGGTCGTCCGCGATAGCCCGCCTGGATGTGCACTACAACATCAAGCTCGAGGACATGCAGGTCGGCCGCGCGGACTCCGGCAGGACGCACTGCATCGGCGAGGCAGGCGATGACGAAGAGAATGCGACACTAATCTCTCATTCAACAAACTGCAGTCATTGCGCCGCCACCGTTACGCGTATCATGAAGGAAGTATCGCGCTTATTCGACTACATCCCCTACCGTCATGCGGCCCACATCAGCAGCCCGCAATCCAAGGAGAAGCGACGGGGGGAACGTTCGTCCAATCCTATCCCGGTCGATAACGGCGCCACTCGATTCGGATCGAAGGGCACTCGAGATGTCACCCTCGTCCCCAAGGGCTCGCACCGACTACCTCTTCTCTTCTCCCCGCGTTCTGGGTCGACTACCGTCCATGGGCTTCTTCAAGTTGCAGTTAAAGACCATGATTCTGCCTGGTACGTATTTTCGTCCCAGTGGAGGCAAATCGTTGCACACATCTCAACCTGGCAGCCGCCTCAAAACAATTCGGGACCGGTGAACTTGTTCGCGACGCGCAGGACGTCGAGGCGGGCGCGATGGCGACTGGCAACGCTGCGGAGATATCTGTGGAACGCTGCCACTGCCGAGAACCTCAGTTTTCGCGGCTAAAGCTGAACGCATTTTCCCTGGGTCTCGTATCGGAGATGTTCGTCGGGAGCGCATTGTACGACTGCTGGGTGTCATGTCCCTTGACGCACGGAGACGTGGGGATTGACACCTAGATACAAAGACTTGAAGATCGGTCTCGATCGCTCATGAGCAATGATACTGGTAGAGCGTGAAGTCGCGGACGACCAGAATTTTTGCTCGATAAGCTGCAGTGGGTATATGAGATTTTACATCTCAAGATCGGAAGGAATCATGCTTTTCGCCCCGATGGGTACCAACTAATCCTGTTCGATGTCATAACTACGGCGCCGATTCCCGGGAGCAAGAGTCGGACCTGATTTCTGCTTTCCAGTCCCTCGTCCCAGCATCGCTGTCGCCATGTAGTAACAACTCGTGCGGGAGGAACCGGTCACGCGCAGTGCTGTACACACATCAATCGACCTTCATCGAATTTCACAGGATGGTGCACTCACATACGTAGGTGTACTCCAGGTAGTAACGTACCCAAACGGGTGCACGGCCAAAGATCTTCGTCGATATGCCATTCACGAGCTCTAACGATCGCCCTGAATTCACATTGGCCAGGATGTGTGTAATCACCGCCGCTTCCCCCTCGTTTTCCCCAACTCGCGGATATATCTCCCCCAAATCGGCGAAGACCTCGACGGCCTCGACGTCCCGCCTCCCGCTCCGATCACCGGCCTTCGCACATCATACGAAACCCGGGCTTTTGAACCGCGGCCCCTTCGGGCTTTCCTGATGCACGCTATCCTGAAGCTCGCGATGTCACTCGCACCCGAGGAGCAAAGCACACCGCGGCCGAGCAGTCCATACTTTCGTCCTCCGCGCATCAGCGCCGCGCGTGCGCGGAGGCAGCCGAGCGCTCGGATTCATCGCGGGAGCCAAAGGCGACGAAGAGCAATTTGACGACATCGCGCAACTCGGGTCCTATTGAGGTAAGGATCAGTCGGCGAAGAAAAAGAGGAGCATATGCGGCGAAGAAGGACCGGAACATACCTTTGAAAGGAGCCTGCGTCGTAGATGGAGCCCTACGTAGATGCTGCCCTACGTCGGGTCGGCGTCACCCTGGAAGGTGCATAGCGGCGCGTAAACGACGACGTCGAGCCAACTGTTGAAGTAATGCGACTGGAGAGACAAAGTCAGGCTGACGATGCTTGGATGAGACGATGCGGACCTGTGAGAAGAGCGCTTGTTTGCAGAAGAGAGATTGAATTACACTGCGGTCGACTGTAGACAAGAGCGATCATGGACCGGTGTGCGTTCGACGATGACGCACGCCGTCCGGAGAAGCGATTGAGGCTGGCCGAAGGGGTGTGAAGGAACACTAACGCGGTGCTTCGAGATTTGCGATACCTGAAACGAGTGTATGCGCGTATTAGCGTCGATCGTGATCCATAGATGTATGGTAGAAGAGGGAGCAGGTTCACGCAGCGGGGATTCGTGAGCACCGGAGCGAGTGCAAGAGGATGATGAGAAGAGAAGATGCGGACGCGTACGCACCTCAGTTAACCATTCGGGAAGCCGTAGAGCATTCAAGACCCGGATAGGCAAGCCGATACGGTCTTCGTAGAGTTCGTCGAGGGCGTTGATGAGGAAGAGAGGCCAATGTAGAGTCAGGCCGGTGCGGTCGTCGTGAGGCCGCCTACGAAAGGTATGCATATATGCGCATCAGCATCCGTGGACTTGGGCACGGGTACTAAGGGCGGAGACAATGCAGGAAAACGTACCGGGAGTGGACGAGCCGCCTCCCATTGCTCATGCAGGACGGTATGGCCAGCCTTCCGCATACTCCGCTCGACAAATGACTGTCCGGTTCGAGGGTAGGCGTAGTCGTCGCAGCGTTCATACCCATTCCCTAGTGTATCCGAGCTCGATGTCATCGCTGGACTATGCGCCTTCGGGCGAAGCATCTTCATGTTCAGAGAACAGGCCGCCATGCCGATGAACTATACTGAGGGAGGTGGAGTATTGGCGAATGATGGGGAGGTGAAATAGCGGCGGCGATGGTGGCATGACGCTAATGTTTGTATACGAAGTGGTATGAGGAGGAGGCGCACGAGAGGGCGAGAAGGCGACGTGCACATGTTCGCAGGCAGACTGTATCGCGTCCGGGCATGGCTTTTGGAGCGGAACTTGACTTCGGTGAAGGAGAGGAGAGCGTAAGTAAGTCGTTCCCAGGCGATAGGTATGTGGATGAGGCTGCTGGTCTGGGATGGCCCTACGACCGCGGCGCGTGCGGGAGATCCGAGGTCGACGCGTGTTTGGGCTCTGGAGGTGTCCTGGACCAAGTAGGAGGGGGCATCTGACCTGTTTGAAGCCAGAGCGAGGGGGATTAAGACTTCGATGCTTGACTGCGATGGTACACAACCAGGTGAGTGAACGAACGTCGTCATTCCGCGCAAAATCGAACACGCACACTACTGTTAACCATCGACCATACCTCGCGCCCGTACCTCGCGCCCGTCCTCGTTCCCATATCGCCCAGCGCGAGACTGCGATCGTGGCAGAGAGGGATCAATCGCGCGCCACTTGACTCCCATCTTCCTTTGACATCTCCAGCTCATACATGCTCACCTTCGCGCTCTCTAATTTACAAAAGCCTGTCAATATGGTGCCGCTTCTTCTTGCATCTTAACCTCTGGATATTCTATCGCATGAATGATACTTGCAATAGCCGCGCTCTAGGGCGTCTGTGTACCTCCCAAGGCTCTCGGAACACGCCCAATGATCAAACTCAGAATGCTATCGCCATACTCATCCGCATGGTCTCGCATACGGCCGCGAATGCCCAGACCCCGTTCGTATACTTTTCACCCAGTGGGTCTCCGGCGTTAGGGCTCTGAAAGCGACTGACCTGCACCAGTTCCGTGTCGGTCGATCGACGTGCTTGTACACCGCACGAGCAGGTATACACCATCAACGATGTGCGTTCTGCTGATCAGAGGTGCGCAGAGTACAGCGGGTGGGGCCCTAGATTCTTTCTTTATCCCCATTCATCCTCTCCACTGCTTTGTGTACCCATGCTAAAGCCACCCGCCAACAGACACTCGAGGTGCTAGGATATCTGTCTGAATTCTGTAAAGGGTGAGCGAAAACATCCTGACCGGGACCGCTGACGGCTATATGCATCAAGAACGGCCATCTCGGTCCATGCCGCACGCACGACCGTCGACACTTTCTTCGTATGTTGTACCCTGTTGTCCCCCTCTAAGCAGTAGTGCACGGTGCTTGCTCTGGTTGACTCACCCATCTGCATGATAGAAACTCCGCCTTGCCTTGCAACCCAACCTAAACGCCAGATATTACACCTGTGCGGTCCACGAGCCGACGAAATGTAGCGCAGGCACAAAGCATGGTCAATGACCGCTTGCGGACCCCGTAACGTCCAACGCGATCATCGATTTCAAAATTGGCGCCGACGGAACGCCGGCGCAGCCCATCACGTATTCGATGAAGGCTGAGATATGGCGGGAGCAGTGCAGGTGCTCAATGATCTCATTCGCCGAAGATCGAACGGCGTACTGATGAGCAGTTTCCCGACACTACAAGGGCAGTTGCATGAATCGCGGAGGGTGTAATTCGGGCGGTGAGTATCGCTTGGCGGTCACGCCGCGTTGCATATCAGAGTCGTGTTCGCCATCCTAGATGAGACCGACACCAGAACTGCGCGCACGCGGACTGTTGCCACAGTCGTTATCAAGCGCTTCGTCACGAAGTCAGCCAAGCACACGGCTTCGGTACGCACCTGCTCCTCTCATTGATCCTACCATCT
>NW_006767434.1:494635-505242 GCF_000264995.1 Punctularia strigosozonata HHB-11173 SS5
CGCTCGCACGCGTCACATTCGTCTAGAGCGTCGATGACGATCACGATTGGACCTGAGATCGCGAGCTGATCTGCCGGTTCGACGATCAAGCGTCGGAACTGTTCGAGGAGGTCATCGGAAGTGATCAGAGCAGAGTCTTGAGCGATGGCGTTCGAAAGCGTGTATCTCATCTGAGGGTCGCGTTCGGACAGATCGCGGGCGATGGTAGGGATAACGGGAGTAGCACGCGTAAGTTTTTCCTTGGACCTGTCAAAGCAATAGGAGGATCCCAGGCGACGGATCTCATGGAACATGGCAGCTATCGTGTGAGCGATTGCCGACTTGCCCGTTCCCGCTGGACCAGAGAGCAAAAGCATGCGGCGAGTATCGTCCGGATCGTTGATCCAGTCGATAATAATCTGCAGAATCCGTTCACGGGTCCCGGGGAGGCATCTTTTCGAGCTGTTGAATCGGGTGCCCTCGGCACAAGCCCCCTCTAAACGCGTCATCCGGACGTCCACGGCTGAAGGCGATCAATGATTAGCGCAGCTGACAGAAAGCCTGCGCGATCCTCACCGATCTCTTGCACGGTGTTCAACACCCTGTTGACGACAAGATCGACGTTTCGAACGACAACTTCGGTCCGGATCGTCGATCCCTCCAGAAGTCGAGACTTGAGCTCCTTGAAGTTCGCCTTGTAATCTTCGACCATTGCCGGCGCCGCTTTGGTAGGATGGACGAGGTTCTTCAAAACGTTGGACGTCATCCGTGGTACTGTCCTTGAAGTCAAGCGAGGCACATGCATGGCATCAACGGAACGCACGGAAGTTTTTGTTCTTTGCGTAGTCTCTGATAAAGTAGCCGCACTCGGTCGTTTGCTGGGCAAGGGCCGCGAGGATCTTGGCCGCAGCTTTAACGCGATCCAGAGGCTGAGCATGCTCCGTGAAGTCATATACGTCCTCGAGAGTGTCGAGAAGATCGCGGACGGATCGGTCCAACTCGACTTGTCCTATGACGGTCTACACATCACGTTCGTGAAAGAACACGCACAAGGGATGATAGCGGGTCACTTGCCTTCTGTACAATGGAAAGAATGCTCCACGCCATCTTCGCATACGGGTGCACCTGACACCGCGGTCAATACATGAGTCAAACGAGGAAGTGATGCCGATTTTGTGGATGATTACCTCCGCGACCTTATCGACAAGCTCTGTAAATATCTTGACGCGGGCGAACAACGGCCCCCATCGCTCTGCCGTCGATACCAACCCTTCACCTAGTCCTGTTCTTTCGTCGGCTGCGGCGGCCCCACGCTCGGAGAATGCGCTGGATTTCATGGGAGCGATGGTCTGCCTGGCTACCTCTACGGCTTGGTGCGCGATGGCCTGCCTCGATGATAGATCGTCGACGGGTCCCGCGATAACGCCATCGGAATCCTCCTACGCGCGATGCAGGTAAGCCAGTCGCTCTGATTGTCTTGTGGATGCACTAGTACCTCTCTATCCCTTCGCAATGCGCTGGTAACCTCGGTCTGCTGATCGGCGCGAGCGCTCGCAGCGGGCTCCTGTACATGGGCGGCCTGGGTAACATTGGTCGTCAGGTTAGTCGTCGTTCATGTCCCAACCTGGAAGGTGAGACTCGCCGCCGCAGACGATGCGTTATGAATCGAGGCGCCGGAAGGAACGAGGTCGTTTGTGGGGGTGCCGGGGCGAGAAATGAGCTCCTTCATTTTCGCGCGAAATCTTTTGCGGAATCCCATGGTTATTCACGAGCGTGGTCGCTCTGGACCAGAGGAACAGATTTCACAAAGTATAGGATAGCGTGTACGACAACAAGGAAGTCAGAGAGAAGGTAAAGATGGGGGAAGGCAAGCAAGCAGGCATGAGTTGAGTCACTTCGGGTGCTTGAGCCAGAGGAACGCCGCATGGTTTCAGCAAGGCGAGAAGGGCACTGAAGATTGGAGAGGTCTAAGGATAGTTCAACTATCTTGCATAGCTCTCAGATGCGGAGATAAGATTAGGTTCGTGAGAGAGGGGATGAGCAACACTGGCGAAGTCTCAGAGTAGTACGACAGTACAATCCATAGGAGCCAGAGATACGAGGGTTGATAGGAGCGCAGTCATTCTGTATATGTTGACCGACTCTTGAGTTGAAGAGAGCCATGGTCGTTTGGGGAGGGAACGGTTAACGTGATTCCGCTCACGAGTAGACAATTACACACGCATGCGCAATGCGAAGCAGCTCGATGATGTACCCAGAGTAAAGGCCGGGACGCGAAGGTTTGCTGTGACCAAAGTGAGGAAGCCGTTCGCAGCGGCTCCTCTCTCCCGGTTTACCTCCGACTTGCACCGGCTTCACCAAAGCTTCGCTGCGCCCACCCTGCAGCAATCCGGGTCGCTTTCAATTCTCCTTTCTTGCTTCCTGTCTCTGTAGCAACCCACGCATCACAGCCCTCTCGTCCCGAATGCGCCGTAGAGGTTGCAACCCGCCGTGGAGTGCCCGCGGCTACCGTCGGTCCACCGGTTGCCTCTCGACGCTACCACTTGCCTCAAGTCGGCCTACGCGAATACAACGCGTTCGAGTTCACCACCAGAATGCTCATTCACGCGGCGACAGTTCGCGTGGACGACCCTAAACCGAGCGCTAGGTCTTATCGCCTCCCCGGCGCGGCTACATCAAAGCCCGGCTGCTGAGGATGATGGAGCATTCGTCTCGTTGCCAGATGGAAAGGAGTGTGCAAGGCATAGAAAGGTCTTTGAAAATTGATGTGTGGGATCCGGGATATGGGAAACATCGTGTCCTCGCCCGTGGTGGGCAACTACGTGCGTTCGCGCCTTTCCGCCCATTTATCGTGTTTTCAGGCTTAACCGATGCATTTACAGCGGAAATGCCACTTCCCTGAAGGTAGATGCACTCCCGAAGTTCACGTCGCAGGCAACATTCCTGGGGCACGTCCCGCATCATCAACCCAGCTACCGTCGGCTCGCGCTTGTACACGAGGGAATGCCCGTACACTGCGTTTGCGACCGTCGGCCTACCTCTTTGTACGTCATTATTTCTTCCCTGAAAGCCTGCATCTCGTTCATTGTGTTTCGTTCACGCAGGAACCACGGAAGCTGTCGCGAACCGTGCCATCAAGCCGCAATACTCGTGCAATGCAACAGCTTCTCCTCTCTTGCATCATTGCGCGTCGTATTCTCTCCCGCTGCCTCCCAAGATGTCGAGAAATCCTCGTCGACGCAATAATCATACCTGATTTCAGCACGGTCTCACAATCAAGCCCAGTCATGTCCGGGTGCACGACGGGCCCATCATCGTCTACCGCAGCTTCTCCGTCATAAGACGCACGAGCTCCTCTGCGGCCGATGCCCTCGGCGTCTAAGCTGTCTACGCTGTCCACCGGTAGGAGGTATCAACGCAGGACGATGCGGCGCTAGCACTCCACCGCGACGCAAAGTTGTGGACCTCGCCCTTGTGCTCGTCACATCCGCTCAGGACGCATTCTTTGCGATATCGTACTGTCCCGCTGACACGTTGCGCGGAGACCGACCAGGGCTCTCACCAGACAACGCAGGCAATGCTCTTCTGCAGGATCGCCCGCGCGAGCCTGCCTGGTTTGTGCACTACAACATCACCTTGACGGCAGGCACGTCGACGAGTCGGCATCTGCCCGCGTCGCGAACTTCAGCATGACGCGCCGCATCGGTGAGGCAGGCGAGGACGAGGAGAATGCGATGCCGATTTCGCAGTCAAGAAGCTGCAGCCATGGCGCCACCACCGCTACGCGTGTCATGAAGGAAGATCACGCTTCCTCTAGGTATCTTCCCTACGGTCGTGCGACTCAGCTCAGCAGCCCGCGATACTAGGAGAAGCGACAGACTCGGACGTTCGTTCAGCGCTGCCCAGGCTGATGACGGCGCCACTCGATCCAGACCAGGGGACATCCGGTCTTTTATCCTTATCCCCGAGCGCCGGCGCCAGCTACCTCTTCTCTTCAGTTCGCACCAGATTCGATCACGCTCTCCCCGGCGATCGTCTATAGCCTGCGCCATTTGTATAGGTCCGTCAGGCTCGTACACCATGACATGAGGTTCGTGCATGTGTTCATCAACGAACCGGACATTTGTGTCGTCGGCAATGATGTTGAGGAGGCAGTTCAAGCGAACTCTGCGAGCGACATGCAACAGCCATAACTCTCGCGGCAACGCTCTCGGCTCATGACGTCCAACCCGCTCCCGTTCTCCGTCGCGCTGCACCCCTCCCCACAGTAGGAGTCAAGATCGCTGCCGTACGCAGCACTGAGCTGCTGATCCGAACGCACGCACGCTCTATGCTGCTGCAGCACAAGACATACAATCCTACGCGCATCGTGGCTCGACTACCGTCCATGGTTGAAGATGACGGCTCTGCTTGGGTATTTTTCTCCTGTTGGACGCAAATCAGTGCACAGACCTCAACCTTGCGGACTTGTACGAGCGCCACCCGTCCATCAAAGCCGGAGCCCGTCGCGCCAGTGCCGGTTGATTCAACCGCGACGTCAACCGGCCATGGAGATGAGCGATGGTGGACGATGTTGTGCTGGACATCGGGTCGGATCTTCCCCAGTAAGCTAATGGCTCGAATCTGCTGGTACGCAACTCAAGCCTCCGATAGAAGGTCGCGGCAGGATCGCGACGCTCTTCACCTGCATCGCGCCAGATGGCACCGATGAACTCGTTTGCACCACACCCAATGTTGAGGCGGTTGCGATGGCGACTGGCAGCGCTGCAGAGGCATCTGTGGGACGCTGCGATTGCCGAGAGCCTCGGTGTTTAAAGCGGCTCAAGCTGGGCGCACTTGCCCTGGGGGGATCGAACATGTTCATCGGGACCACACTGCACGACCGCTGGGTCCTGTGTGTCTTGACGCATGGAGACGCGGGCCCTTGTACCTAGATACGGAGACTTGAAGATCGGCCATGAGCAATTATATCGACAGAACGCAAAGTCGCGGACGACCAGGATGTTTATTGCCCGATAAGCTGCTGTGGGTGTATAATATCCTATATGTGAAGATCGAAAGGCATCGTGCGTTCCGCCCCGATGGGCACCAACTAATCCTGCTTGATGTCATGACTACGGCGCCGATTCCCGGGAGTCAAGAGACAGACCTGATGTCTAGATTTGCGAACTTGTCCCTTGTTTCAGCATCGCCGTCGCCATGTAGTGACGACTCTTGCAGGATGAGCCGACCATGCGCAGTGCTGTATCGCACCGTGAAAAACATCAATCGACCTCGATCGAATTTCACAGGATGGTGAACTCACATAGGTAGGTGTACTCCAGGCAGTAACGTACCCGTGAGGCTTCGTCTCAATGAAGGGTGTACGATCAAAGATCGTCTATCTTGTGGTGAGTCGACAGCCGTGTAGGACGACGGCGCGACCGACCAACAAGTAACTATAAGGACGGCTATCAGCCATTATTGGTAATGAACGGGTTGCTGGACCCTCATCAATGCCATTCACGAGCCCTGACGAACGCCCCGTATTCACAACGCTCGATCAACACCGCCTCGCCCTCTTCCGCCCCGACTAGCGGATCCACCTCCTGACAGCACCAGAACGGCGAAGACCTCGAAGCTCTCGACGATCCTCTTCCGGTTCTCACTCCCGGGTTCTTTGCACATCATGCGAAGACCGGAGCTGAGTCGCGGCACTTCTTTCTGATGCACGCAATCCTGAATCCCCCACCGTCGTTGGCACTCGAGGAGCAGAGCCCGCCGGTGCCGAGCAGTCCATACTTTCGTCCTCGGCGCATCAGCGCTGCGCACACCGGCATGCGGTCGAGCGCTCGGATTCGTCACAGGAGCCAAAGGCGACGAAGGGCGACTTGACGACATCGCGCAACTCGGGTCCTATTCAGGTGAGGATCAGTCTCGGCGAAGAAAAAGAGGAGCGGACGCGGCGAAGAAGAACCGGAACATACCTTTGAAAGGCGCCTGCGTCGTCGACAAAGCCCTAAGATCGATCCTGCCCTGATTCGGGTCGGTGTCTACCCTCGAAGATGCATAGCAGCGCGTAAATGACGACGTCGAACCAATTGTGGAAGTGATGCGACTGTAGACACGACATCAGTCTGACACAATTCTCATGCTTCGGTGAGACGGTGCGGACCTTTGGAAATAGCGCCGGTTCGCGGTGGGATGGATTTACGCTGGCGTCGACCATAGACACGAGCGATCATGGGTCGTTGTGCTTCCGATGATGACGCACGCCGTCCGGAGGAGCGATTGAGGCTGGCCGAGGGGGTGTGAAGGAACGGTATGCGGAGCTTCGAGATGTGCGATACCTGGAACGAATGTATGCGCGTATGAGCGTCAACCGTGATCCATAGATGTTATGTAGATGAGAGAGCGGGTTCGTGCAGCAGGGATTCGTGAGCACGGGAGCGAGAGCACGAAGGTGACGAACGACGGGGAGACGATGCGGACGCGTACGCACCTCAGTTATCCATCCGGGAAGTCGCAGAGCATTCAAGACCCGGATAGGCAGGCCGATACGATCTTCGTAGGGTTCGTCGAGGGCGGTGATGGTGAAAAGAGGCCGAGGTAGAGTAAAGCCAAGCCAGTGCGTTCGTCGTGAAGCCGTCTACGAAGGAGCTGCATATATGCGCGCGTCAGCACACATGAACTTCGGTGCCAAGTATACAGAGGGCGGAGACAAGGAAGGAAAACGTACCGGGGCTGGACGCGCCGGCTGTCAATACTCCTGTTGCTCATTCTGGACGGCATCATCCGTCTCTCGCAAGCTCCGTTCGACAAATGCCTGTCCGGTTCGAGGGTAGGCGTAGTCGTCGCAGTGTTCATGCCCATTCCCTAGCAGATCCGAGCTCGATGTCATCGCTGGACTAGGCGCCTTCGGGCGAAGCGTTTTCGACTCTTCATGTGCAAAGGACGGGCCGCCATGCCGATGGACTATGCTGAGGGTGCTGTAGCATTGGCGGACGACGGGGAGGCGAGATAGCGGCGGCGACGGTGTCATGACGCTGATATTTGTATACGAAGTGGTATGAGGAGGAGGTGCGCGGGAGGGCGAGAAGGCGAGGTGCCCGTGTTCAGAGGCAGACTGTATCGCGTCCGGGGTCCGGGCTTGGCTTTTGTGGCGTAACTTGACTTCGGTGAAGGAGAGGAGAGCGTAAGTACGTCGTTCCCAGGCGATAGGTATGTAGATGAGGCTGCTGGTCTGGGACGGCCCTACGATGGCGACACATGGCGACACGTGCGGGAGATCCGAGGTCGACGCGTTCTTGGGCTCTGGAGGTGTCCTGGACCGAGCAGGAGGGGCATCTGACCTGTTCGGCGCCAAAGCGAGAGGATCCGGACTTCGATGTTCGACTGCAATGGTACGCACTGAGTGACCGAACGGACGTCATCAACTCGCGCAAACTCGAACACTCACGCTACATCAGACATGTAACGTTAGCCATCGACCATTCCTCGGGCCCGTCCTTGTTCCCATATCGCCTAGCGCGAGTCTTCAGTTTGGTCGGCGTACATCTTGGGGTGCGACGGTGGCAGAGAGAGAACGGATCGCGCGTCACTTCACTCTCTCTTCCTTGTTCCTACGACATTTCCAGTTGCGGCGTACTCGCCTTCGTACTCGCCGATCTACACTCGCCTGACAATATAATTCTATCTCTGCTTGTTTTCTCACCTCTCACTCCTTTGTCGCGTGCCTGAAACTCGCCGGAACAGCGCCCCTAGGGCGTCTATGGGACCACTCGCAAAAGCCCCGGCCCGCGCGAAATCATCAAGCTCGGAATTCCATCGACATGCTCAATCGCATCGTGTCGTTTACGGGTGCGACTGCCGAAGCTCCGCTTGTATACTGCTCACCCAGCGGGGTCTCCGGCGTCAGGGTCCCGCGAGAGATCTGAGAGGCCGATGAAGGCCTGCATCAGCTTCGTGTCGGACGATCGACGTTACCTTGTCTGAAGGCCGAACGGGTATACGCAAACAACGCTCTGCGCTCTGCTGGGGCACGCATATCACAATGGGTGGTGCCCCAGATGCTTTCCTTCGCGTTCATCCCGTCCGCTGCTTCGTGTCCTCATACACAAGCAGCCCTCAAACAGGCACTCGAGATGCTGAGGCGATCCATCTGGATGCGCAACGGGCGAGCGAAACCTTCTTCGACCGGGACCGCTGGCGACTCTGTGCATCAAGAACGACCATTCCGGTCCGTGCTGTACGCACGCCGTCAACGCTTTCTTTGTATGTTATACGCCGTTCTTTTCCCTCCGAGCAGTAGCGCACGCCGCTTGTTCTGTATGACTCATCCATCTGCATGACGAAAACCTTGCCTTGCCTTGCCACCCAACCTGTACGCCAGATATCATACCTGCGCGGTCCACGAGCCGACGAAATGTAGCGCGGCGCGAGGCACGGTCAACGACTCCCTGTAGACCCCGTCATGTCCATCGTGATCATCTCTTCCAAAAATCGGCGCCAGGAGACCGCCGGTGCAGCTCGTTGCGGATTTGAAGAAAGGCTGAGATATGGCGGGAGCGATGCGGCGGTGCGCGACGATCTCGTTCATCGGAGATCGAACGACATGCTGATGAGAAATCTGCGGGCAGGGTGGTCGCATGCTGCTCGCAGAGGATTGTTGTTAGAACGGTGGGTATTGCTTGGCGGTCAAGCCGCGTTGCATATCTGAGTCATGTTCGCCATCCTAGATGAGCCCGACACCAGAACTGCGCGCACGCGGACTGTTGCCAGAGCCGTTATCAAGCGCTTCGTCACGAATTCAGCCAAGCACACGGCATCGGTACGCACCTGCTCCTCTCATTGATCCTACCATCCTACATACATTGGAGGACCGTTTTCACGCAGACGATCATCTCATCTCACCACCGCCTCCGCCCTACTCGAAGCGCAGTAATCGAAGCAATCGGAGGTAGCAAAGCATGCCCGGCATGGCCGTGTACGGCTCCACACACCGGCTAGGCCTTCATCAACGGCGATACCTCACCTTTCCCGACGCAACTTCCCGTCCAACAAAACCAACCTCAAGGCGAAGGCAACCTCTCGGGGCGATCACGCGATCGGACGGACGCGAGTCGTGCGCGTATATGCGAGTGGTGGCGGGTAGGTAAGGCGGGTAACATGGGGAGCATGTACGATCGTCGTCGGGCCCGAGGACTACATCAGCAAATGTACTGTACGACAAGTATTTACTACCGAATTTCAATAACAAGGACCATGGTCATCGCCTTGTCTCTCCAGCTAATGACACTATATGCGCTCAACACAAAGTCTGTCCACCCCCGCGCGTCACCAATGCGTGTCAACCATATTCGAGAACTCGGCGGCCCTGAAAGGTGAACAACAAGATACCTCCACTCCACGATATCCAACGAACCACTCGCCGGCTCACTCAAGATGTGCCCTCCTCGTAGCACTCGGCCCACTTCTCGCCGTGAGCAAAGCTGCTCAGGTCAAGCGTGGCCACTCCGTCCCAAGGTATCATGATCCGCCTGTTTTGCGGCATGAACAGCATTTCGCGGTTCTGTAGCGGTATCCAGATCAGGCGCCGATTGTCAGGTCCCATGAGCCAGCCATCGTCCTTCAGCGTGAACGAATCCTCGATTTTGAACCGTGACATCTGTTCAGCGCCAGGGACTATGAGCTGAATGTCGGCGAGAGCGTGATCCTCGTTTGGCGAGAACGATGCTGAACGCGGTTGGGTTGAGACAACGCAATCGTCTACTACGCCGGACAGTCGGTGTGAGCGAGATCAAGTTAAACGTTGAGATGACGCACTCCGTGGTCCCTCTACATCGTTACTCTGCCCCGTCAAGCCATCCCAGAACCGGATCGTGCCGTCCGAGCTGTATGATATGATGAATTCGCCATCCGGTGAAAATGCCACTGTTATGACCCGTTTTGTGTGACCGCGAAAAGGCTCGCGGATAGGCTGTCCGGTGGATGCGTCCCAAACGCGAACTGTACGATCCACTCCGCCCGAGGCCACGTAGTGTCCATTTGGCGAGAAAGCGACGGATCTAACACCATGGTCATGGCCACGCCAAGGATCGCAGATCGTCTGTCCCGTGGCGGAGTTCCAGATCCGAATGACGCCACCGCCGTCACCGGACACGAGATAAGCGCCATCGGGCGAAAAGGCAATGCAGTTTACCCAATTGGTGTGCCCCTTTAATGGTGCGCATGCAGTCCGACATCAGGAAACACACCCTCTGGGAATTAGTATCATAAAGGGGGGGGATGTCAAGTAATTACTGGACTATCCATGCAGATAAAGCCATTTTTGGGCCTTTTACAGTATATAGGAACATATAGGAGCTAATAGGAGCACATAAGTACAAAAATGAGGATATCTGGAAGGTCCCCCTGAGCATTTGTCACAAAATGTTCACAAATATGTGGAAATTTATGAACTTTTTGGGCATATTTTGGTGATTTGTAACATCAATCATCTCTTCAATATGATATATTTTGGTTCAAATAACACCAGAAACCTCCAGACTTCATGTCACATCTTGTTAGATGTCTTCAGAATTTGGTCATGTGTACTATCCATTCATCAGGGTATTATAATTACATTGTGCAGGAATCTGTATACATAT
>NW_006767434.1:505574-507007 GCF_000264995.1 Punctularia strigosozonata HHB-11173 SS5
ATTACAATAAGCTCTATGGTTAGAGTTCAGCCGGCCATGGCGTGTGCATCGAGCCTGCTGCGATGAGCATGTCAAATCAACTGCAGCACACCCCAAGCGTGGGGTGCCGGAGTGGCATCGAGTGGGGCATGAGTAAAGCAGGTCGGGAGCAGCGGGCGAGAGACCAAGCGTAACCCATTGCCGGGAGCTTCGAGCACTGGAAACACGTGCCTTCGACCATGGGAGATGTGCAGCTTCAAGCACGGGAGGCGAGGCAGGGTCAAGCACGGCAGCTGGGTAGATCGAGCACGGCGGCGAGGCGGGATGGAGCACGGCGGCGAGGCGGGATGGAGCACGGCGGCGAGGCGGGATGGAGCACGGCGGCGAGGCGGGATGGAGCATGGCGCTGCTGCAGAGTCCAGCACTGAAGGCAAGGTGGGGTCGAGCATGGGTGCACCGGGTGGGGGATGGCAAGGCAGCGGGCTTGGCGCAGTCCGGAGCAAGCGCGTTGGCGCAGCGAACATCGGGCGCATTGGCGCAGCGGAGCTGGCCGCGTTGACGCAGGTGAAGGCGGACACGTTGAGCGCATTGGCGCAGTCCGGGACAAACGCGCGGGCTCGGGCTCGGGCAAGCGCGTTGGCGCAGCAGATGTCGAGCGCACTGGCACCATGGAGGTGGGTGCTTTGGCGCAGCGGGGACGCCGAGCGGAAGACGTACGCAGTTCGCGCTCCGGGCTGGGCGAACGGGAGGGGAGAGAAGCTGCGCCAAGCGCGACCGCGTTGGCGGCTCACGATTGGCGCTAGACGAAGGTAGGCGCCATGGAGAGAGACAAGGCCGAGCGCGACCGCGTTGGCGGTTTGCACTCGGCATTGAGTGAAAGAGGGCGGGAGGAGGAGACGACACCGAGCGCGATCGCGTTGGCGACTCGCGTTCGGTACTGGGCGAATGGCGGGTGCGGGGGCAGAAGCGGCGCTGAGCGAAACCGCGTGGGCCGCTCGCACGCGGGGAGGGGCAGACGGCAGTGGCGGTGGTGGAAGCTGCGCCGAGCGAAACCGCGTCGGCGGCAACCGCTCGGCAATGGGCAAACGGCAGACGGGGGGTGGAAGCAGCGCGAGCGCGACGCTGACCACGACCAATGGGCACCATGGCGTCGATGGGCTTGATACCAGTCATCATGGGCTGGTTCACCGAGCGACGAGGGAGAACGCCGGGCGCCTTGAGCGAGACACGGCTACGCTGGGTGGCCTCAATGGGGCCCTTACCGTCGATGGGGTTGCCGAGGGCGTCAACAACACGACCGAGGAGAGCAGGGCCGACGGGGACGTCGACGATCTGGCCGGTACGCTTGACGGTGTCACCCTCCTTGATGAGACGATCGTTACCGAAGATGGAGACACCGACGTTGTCGGCTTCCAAGTTCAAGCACATGCCACGGACACCGGAGGAGAATTCCA
>NW_006767434.1:508107-526885 GCF_000264995.1 Punctularia strigosozonata HHB-11173 SS5
AGACCGCGTTGGCGGCTCTCCCTCGGACAGGGGCAGCGGGTGGAAGCTGAGGACGGCGGAGCGGGCACTGCAAGTGTCGGGGCGAGATGCGACGGCGGAGACTTGCGAGACGTGCACACTTGCAAGCGCGGTGCCAGGCGCACTCTTGCCAGCGCGGTGGGCTGAGACGACAAGCCGGCAGGATGGTCGTCACGTGATGGGCTCATTCGCGTTGAATCTCCTAAGTCCGTGTTGGCTACTGTATCTCTATGTCATAGCAATCCCAAAGTATATAGAGATACATTTCAGTTCATGAGGCTGTCAATAGTAAATGAATAGGACATTAGAGAGATCAACCACATGAGACTAAACCATTATAATAGTGTTTCCTAGCCATCACCTCAGTGATCTACAGGGGTACATAACTATGTTGTTGGCTACAGAGATATCTGGCTTGTTGGAGATAGATGGTTGATGAGCATGCAAGCGGACGCCGTGTCGGCCGTTGCGCGCGCGGCGCGCGCGCCCTCGCGTGGTATGGACTTATCAGGATATGAAAACTTATACTTCCGTCTTCAGATAACCGTCTCCTTTTCGCGAGCACACGTCTCACTTGCTCCCACATCCGAGCAGTGAGACGTGAGTTCATTTATTGCCTGTATACCCTGTACCGAGAGCTAATGTACCGTAGTTACTTATCTACTAGGTACACGAATGCATACTTGCTCCCACATCCGAGCAGTGAGACTTACTTATCTACTAGCCGCTCGTTCCGTTCGCACTCCGTCCCGTCCCTCGTACCCCTTCATTATAGCTTTTCAGATGTACATGCAGGATGTGTATATAAGCTAGGGGTAGATGGGATGAACTGATATCACAGAGGGAGCCATGCAAGGATGAGGTGTCAGCAGTCAAGTACCAAACCCCAACTCCAATACTCACACCTAGATATGGTCTCTAACTTCTCCTTGTACATGGACCAGTGCTAATATGATTGACACTGCAACAACCTTCTATGTCAATGGTTTCAAGCCCCCTTGTACCTACTCTCTAAATGGTCAGTCATCTGGCATGATTTAACAGTTTTATGTGATTTTTTGGCCTTTTTGTGAAATTTTAATAGAATATAGTCATATTATGAACTATGTATTCCTATATGTAGAACTTTGCCAGAGGGGGCATTTCCTGATGGACGTGTCTCGACGTCCCATAGACGTATCGTATTGTCCCATGCGCCCGATGCGATGCGCTTCCCGTCTGGAGAGAATGCAAGGGATGCGACATAACCAGTGTGCCTTTTGAGAGGTTCCTGCGAACGCTCCCCGGTGGTGATGTCCCATACGTGTATAATCCTTTCTAATCTTGATAATGCGATATATCGCCCGTCCGGAGATATTGCTCCCGAGAAAAGCCTACTGGATCCCGAGGTAGGAACTTGGAATTGACGAATCTGTTGGCCGGTGGAGACTTCCCACACGCAAACGTTGCCATCCTCTGACCACGACAAGACGCGGCGTCCATCGGGTAAGAACGTAATGTAGAGTATGCCGGCTGTGTGCTCTGGCCAGTGCTGGCCTTGAACAGGCATTCCCATTGACACGTCCCACACACAAATGCCTTTGAGCTGCCAAGTGACAATACGCTCCCCATCCGGCGAAATAGCCATACCGCTGCCCAGACCAGCGTGTCTTCTGACAATGTTCTTCTCAGTGCGTCGGGTTGAAGTGTTCCACACGCGCACAGTATTGTCGTATGATCCGGAGACGATGTACTGGCCGTCTCCCGAGAACGCCACAGATCCTACCGCGGTCATGTGACCATGGAAAGTCGTGCAAAGGGCCCGTTCTGTTGTGTCCCAGAGATGAATGACACCGTCTACAGAACCGGATACAACAAATTTGCTGTCCGGGGAGATTGCCAACGCTATGACAAAGCTAGTGTGGGCCGGAAGAGGAGACCCGATAGGCTGGCCAGACTCGGCATCCCACAGCTGCACGGTCTCGTCGCCCGAAGCAATCCATTTTCCGTTCTGTGAGAATGCGACATCGGATATACCGTATGGACGGCCGCGCAATGGCTCGTGCACGAGTGTTCCCGCTGTGGTATCCCATAAGTAAATGTCTGCTGAACCTGAGACCACCCAGTTGGAGTCGGGCGAGAAAGCAACGGAAGAGACCCCGTGCGTATGCTGGAGCGGTGGATGGACAAGCTTCTCAGACTGCACATTCCAAATACAGACTGTCTTGTCATCCGAGCCCGACACAATCTGTTTGCCGTCAGGAGAGAAAGCGACCATTCGAACATAATCTGTATGCCCTCTGAGCGTGTGAATATGCTGCCCTGTGGAGGTATTCCAAACCTGAATGGTGCCGTTCTTCAACCCCACCACTACAAAGTCTCGCTCTGAGGAGAAGGTGGCAGACTCGACATAACTATCTGTATCACAGCGCACAGGTCGACGCGCTGGCTGTCCAGTCGCCGCATCCCGCACATGTATAGTGCAGCATAACGATCCGTCCGAGACAAAGAAGATGTGTTTTCCATCATCAGAGAATTCCGCGCAGAGGATGCCGCCATTGCAGTCCATGGTGCATTCTAAGGCGGGCCATTCTGATGATCCACCGCACACCACCACAGCTCTTCCGGGGAGCTTCGATTCGTACAGCCGCCGCACTTGTGACCTCGTCGGTGCGAAAGGTATGGCTGAGAGATAAATGTGGGGAGCAGAAGACCCGATCACTACCCCAAAAGCCCGGATGAACTTCAGGAAGTCCTCAATAATTGAGACTGTTTCCAGTCCTTCCGCAGTGTCCTAAGAGCAGGACATGTATGTGAGCCGCATGCGACAGATGTAACCGACGAAAAGACCTGCCCGAGGTGTCCACTGTTCGAGCTTCAGGAGTGCCCATGCGCAGGTAGGAACGGACCCTAGAAGACTCAGGAGCTCGAGCCAGAACAGGAACTTGTCTTTCAGCAGTCGTTCCGCCATTTGCAGCAGGTCGGAGTTGTATGCCATTTCCTCGAGATGATCGGCCCAGTAGCGCGCGGAATAAATCAAGCTCGACGGGATGTTCGTGCGTACACGCTCCTCTAAGTCAGGGTAATCCGTGTTGAGACGGTAGGATGTCTCGAGTCTACACATGTTAAAGTGCAGCTTCTCGCTGAGAAGAAGACCTATAGTACCGCGTAAAAACATTCGGTGTTCATTGCCGCCTAGGGTGATAACGAACTCCTCGCTACGTTCATGATGCAGGAGGAAGTCACGAAACGAAGTATGAAACGGGCGGACAATAGTTTGGAAGTGATCCGTGCCGGATAGAAGCGCCCCCATGCATGTGAGTACGACTTCAATCGCTTCGGGATCGAGATCTATATCATTGCCTGGTCCCCAGAGTACGTCCCGCAAGTCGGAGATTGAGAGCGGCTCCTTCGCTGCCAGCAACAAGCTCATCACCTGTCGAAAGTTTTTCATGGCCTCCGGAGCGTCGGGGCGGAACGTTGCACGCAGCACTCGCAGGTAGAGTTCATCTAGAGGTCCCTTATTCGTATCCGTGGTTTTGTCGCGTGAGATGATCCTCAAGCGCTGCTTAGTGGTCATCCCTGAGTTCCGCGATGCTAAAAAGCGGCAAGCCGTCGCCGCCCACTGAAACAATCCTTCGGCTGAACCCGCAATAACAGCACACTTCTCCTCGAGGTCCTTCGGGTCCGCCTTAAGGTTGCTGGGTTCACCGGAGGATTTGGATAACTCATCACGAACATATTCGCGTATATCCTCATCATTGGCGGATTCTTTCATCACGTCCTCCATTGATTGCACATTGATCAGGTCTAGCGGTGCCCGCCGGAGCGTGTCCGTAATGTCGGGCTCTGACCGACAAGTCACAAGGATGCGAAAGTTCGATGGGAGTGCGTGCTCATCCTTCTTGCTTGCCAAAATTGACAACAGACGGCTACGGTCCAAATCCATGCATTCGTCCAACGCATCTATGACGATGACGACAGGGCCCGAGATCGCGAGCTGTTTCGCAGGGTTCACGATGAACTGCTCAAACTGCTCGGCGAGGCTGTCGGAACCAACGAGGGCGGATCCCTGCGAGATGGCATGCGAGAGTGTTCGTCGTATCTGAGGATCGCACTCGGAGAGGTCACGAGCGATGGTGGGGAAGACCGGAGAGGCGCTGGTGAGCTCCGCCTTCGACCTATCAAAGCAATACGATGCTCCCAAGCGCCGCAACAGGTGGAACATCAACGCGATGGTATGGGCGATCGCCGATTTACCCGATCCCGCTGGTCCAGAGAGCACGAGTAGACGGTGCGAATCCATCGGGTCGTTTATCCAATCGCATATCATCTTCAAGACCGCTCGGCGAGTCCCTGGGAGACAGATCTTTTCCCTGTTGAATCGAGAGCCTTTGGCGCACGCTTGCACCAACGGTGCCATCCGGGCCTCAACAGCTAAGAGTACGATCAGTCCCGACGGCTTGTAAACGTATCGATTGCGAACCTATCTCTTCGACCGTGTTAAGGACCGTGTTGACCAGTATCTCGGTCCTGATCGTTGATCCTTCCAAGAGACGAGACTTGATCTCCGCGAACTTGGCTTTGTAGGCGTCGACCTTCGCGGATGCGGTGTCCGAGGGATGAGCGACGACCTTCAGCGCGTTCGTCACCATCCTTGGCACTGGCATCACCGTCAACACAAGGACAGATGTGACATACGACCAGCGCACCGAAGTTCTTTTGACTCGTATAGTCTCGTATGAAGTAACCACATTCGATCGTCTGCTGCGCAAGAGCCAAGAGTAGTTTCGTCGCGGGCTCGACGCCGTGACGCGCTAACGGCTGGGCCTCATCCATGAAGTCGTAGGTGGCCGCGAGCGTATCCAGAAGAGACTTCACCGATTGATCAAGCTCCATTTGCGCGATGATGCCCTGTCGCCACGTTCCTCAGCATATGCGCAACAGAGATCGAGTATATTTACCCTCTGCACGGCCGAGAGAACGGTCCAAGCCATGTTCGCGTACGGATGGACCTAGCAAAAAGATCAGCGTGCAGTTGCGCTCGAAGGCACAGGAACCGGCTCACCTCGGCGATCTTGTCGACGAGCTCCGTGAACTTCCTCAGCCTCTCGAACAGCGGCGACCATGTCTGCGCCAGGGACGACGCGGTCGGCGTCGCTTTCTGCAGTCCATCTACGGCCGTCGTAACCTTCCCCAACGCGGGATTGACGAGTCCCATATCGGAAGCAGCGTTCTTGGCATCGTCGAAGGTTTGGCGTCCGAGCGATAGCTCCAACGATAGACGCTTGGCAGGATCAACGATTCCTTCATCGTGATATGATGACTGAGAACAAAAGGAGATCACGCGCGGCCCCAATTCCAAGACCGTGCAATTGCGCACCTCCTGCTGTCCAGAGGCAGCGTCCTGGGAGCCTCGTCGCTTCGAGTCCTGTCCTGTCGTCGTCGTCGAGTCCTGAATGGGATCGACTTCAGCTCCTACAAAGCTAAATATGGATGTAATCGTACCTGAAGATCGACTGTACCCTCGTTCGGCTTCGTAGCGTCAACCGTGTTCAACCCGCCTTCAGAAGCCGACACCTTGGAGCACGGAGTGAGCGCAAGCGAACGGTCGTCGAGGAGAGTACTGCGCACCTCGGCCTCACTCTCGCTGGCGTGAACCGTCCGGGATGGCTCTGGCTGCTCCAGTGCCGGTGCCTGAACAGGATATCAAGCTTTGATCCCTCGAGGACGGCAAACCCAACGAGGAAGTCGTACCTTGTCGCGGACAGGACCTATATCAATCGGGGTATCCTCCTGCGTGTGCGTGTCTGAGCAACAGAGGAGCTTTCGCAACGTATTCCCGACCGGCATGGCCTGGCAACTCGTTCATTCAGTGGATCCTGGGTCGAGACGATGGCTTACTGCTGCGGATTGTAAAGTGCTTGATATGTGTGAATTTTCTCGATGGTCGGTGAACGAGAGACGTCGTGGTCTTGGTCAGAGCATGCACCGCTGAAGGGCCGGGGTTGAGAGTGCGCCCGGATGCGTGCCAGACACGAGGATTCCGCATTGCCCGACCGTTTTGGGATCTTCTCCGGCGCCTATGAGCTCGGAGCTTGTGCGTCGCGGTTACGAGAGAGCCTGAGAAAAGTCGGCGACGGATTAGTACCGAATGAAAGATGCGACAGGCGTATTTTCATCGCGGTCATTTCCCCGCTGTCAAGCCGGCGAACTGTCTACCACCGTTCACGATCAGGGTTCTGCGCGCCACATGAAACCATCCTTCGCGCCCAAGGTGGTCGAGGTGAAGAGTAGGTAGCACATCTTTATTGTGTTGTATGCTGAAGACGGACAGGGTGCCTCATTTACACGCCGGAGGTCTGCGCGAACAGTCTACCCAAGTAGACTGCAGAGAATGAAGCCAGTCGTCGACACAATGGACATCATATCGCTCGTGTATTCCGACTCGTAGATAAGTAACACGTATGTGCGCAAAGTAGGGCAGGTTGGCGCACGGTCGATCCGAACTAGTGGTCGTGAGTGCCGTCCGCGGTCGAAGTCGAAGTCGAAGTCAGAAAGAGGCGCACCTTCCGCGGCAAGAGAACTCCACTTGCAACACCAGTCTTGCACCGCGAGTTTGTTCTGCTGCAGGCTATACGACACATGCACGATCACCAATCGCGTCCAATATTGCTATCTATCTCGCCCAAGTGGGACGATACAGCCTTTCGTCGCACAGCCTGCCCTGCAACCGGCGAAGCGCCCCCCACCACCATCGGATCACCTGCGACTTCAGGCTCTACATAGTACTGTACTAGCATTTTGTGTTTCAATCCGGATTGCGTTCAGTATCACTATCACCCTCTCTGTCCCTCTCTGCCTTTGCCCGTGCCCACCTACGACGGCCCTTTTCGTCCCGGCTTTGTACAAGTTCGCATTGCAGCCCACGGTGGAGCGCCTGCGGGCCGCGGCTCTACCCATGCTCCTCAACCACAACAACTGCTTGCAATAGGCCTTCGAGACGCTTCCACCTTGTTCAACCAGGCGGTGATCTATCGCGTGGACGTTGGAGTATGGCGCGGCATTACAGGATTCTTGACCATAGGCGTGTATAATTCGGATCCGGGCGCATTGTGATCTTGCCAACTGCGTGCGTGTGTCTATCTCCGCTTCTTTATGATGTTTTCAGGATCGATCGGTATGTTTACAGCGTGCTTGAATATCGTAGCCAGAAGACAGAAACGTTCATGCAAGAAGTGGTCATAATCGCGTCGCCGACGACGTTTCCGGAGCGCATTTTGCATCGCCAGGATTTGCTACCCTTAACTCGCGCCCGTACGCCACCCAAAGGCTGTACGCTACTTTTACGACGTCGACAGGACCGCCGTACGTCACTATATCCTCCCTGCGAAGCTCCATGCCGCTCACTATGTCTCGTTTGTACAGATACACGACAAGAACCACAAAGTCTCTCGAACCAGCCCATCCCAACACACGGCGTTCTTGTCTACTAGCGACATCCTCCTCCACGCGGTAGCCGTCCGCGCAGACCACGCCTGACCTGTCACCGGACGAGATTCCCCCGCTAGGACGCGGTTTCATAGGAGGAGTGGTTCAGGCCGACAAATGGGTTGTCCTTGCTGGAAGATGAGGGTGAGTACGTATCGCATAACGAGCTCTTCTCGGACGATAAGATATGGTGCTTTCCCTTTTCAGGGAACGTCACGATCGGGCGCTTCCGGTGGAGGATAATTGACCCGGAGTGCACACCATTCCAGTGAGTAGTTTGCGTTGTTCGACCCGCTGGTTCTCATAATTCTTCTTTGCGCAGACGGGAATTAAGAACCTATCCTTGCGCGCACGATGGCTACCACGCACCATGCACAATCACGAGCAAGGGAACGAGACCCTCAAGTATCCAACGCTGTGATTTTGTATGTTCGAGTCCAGTTTGTCCGCCATCTGTCTTGTTAACCCGAGTGATGAAGGCCTACCACCCGCGTACCCCCTGTTTCGGATTATCCCCCTCCTCCTCGTTTTCGCTGGTGGCTATCGAACGCCGTTGCGGCTGCTCAAGATGCCGTTGTATCCTCCTCATCGGCGATGCCCCCAGCTGCCCTTGTACATAGCATCCACTCAACAAGATATTCTCATTGCCTCCCGAAGATCAGGGTGAGGTCAATGCAGCCTTGCGAATCGCACCAAGCCCTCCAACAGCTTCGCCGTCATCAGACGCGCGGACTTCAGCGTCGCCATCAAGGTCATCCGTGGTTGAATGATCCGCCACCCCGAACACCTTTAAGAAGCTCGAGCACAAACATAGGATGGGGACATTGCTCAGCGAAGCGCACATCCTGTCACCCCGGAGCGCAATCACGAGCCACCTCTTCTCATGCGCACCAGAACCGATCGTGCTCTCCCCTGCGGCCTCCCAAGATGCCAATATATCCTCGCGGCGATGTTCCAAGCTAGCTTTGGTCTCATCGTTCACTCTACATCCGCTCCCTCCTTTGCGCCTGACGACGAGGACCCGTCGCAGTGCCTACGCTGGGTCCCATCATCACCCGCGGCGGCTCCTCTGTCGTCGATTCGTCCATCGTGCAAGCTCCGCCACACGCGGCACCATTGCAGTCGAGATCCTTCACCGTTCGGCGGACGATGCGAACATTCTCTGCCGCGAGGTCGTTTGCTGCCTACGCTATCTGCTCCAAACTGCCGAGGTCGTGCAGCGCGCCCCATCGATGAGGATAAGAGGGACGTGATTGCGAGTTCGGGATCGAAGAGCTTTCATGAAGCTATGGCACCGTCGTGGACAGGAAGAAGATCCTAGCAAGGCAAGCGCTGTGCCAACGGATGCAACAGCACTCGTAATGCAAGGTGTTAAAGCCTCTTCCTTCGGTTGCTCCGTAGGTCAAGCTGGCGGACTATTCGGGATCGCTGCCGTACTCTCTGCCGGAGCTTGCTCATTTCGCACCAACCGTGACGGTGGACGGCGTTGCGTCAACTCGTCACCAACGTACAACGTCGCCGCGTCCCCAATGGCGTTCACCAGCGCTGCGTCTGCATCTGCATTCACCGAAATCGGGTTCTAACTGCCAGCATCGGACGCGTTCGCGCGAAGCCTGGCACTCGGGAGGGCATTTGCGAGCTGCAGGTATTGTGAACGTTGGCATAGTATAGGTACCTGAATTGAGTAGGCTCTAGTACTTTACTCGGCTGCGCGGTACCAAAGTCGGATGTATTGCTTTACTGCACATATATGCTATGATACATGTTTAGCAAGAACTGGGCTCATGGACGGCCGTGAACTTCCGTTTGACCAGTTCGACATCCGCATCCCCATCGGGACGGTCGGAGCTTTTCCATCTTTGCGGGGCAGATCGCTGGACGACAACGGTACACTTTGAACGAGCGAGGAGGCGGGCGGGACGGTGGTGATCCCTGCGGTATGCGACGCGCACAGTAGTCTGAGGAAACGGAGGGTGTAGGCGGGAGGATGATAGACATGGACTGGTACTTGCATCGCATCGCGCCGGGGGACGTTGTGAAAATGGTCTGTGGCGTCGGCAACAGTCACCAGAGGCACGATCAGAAAGAGTTGTAGGCAGACGAGGTTCCTCGTCGAGGACGGTCCTGCGAGGGTTAAAGTAGCGAAGATGAATACACTTTTATAAGTCCTGAGGTGCCTAGAGTATGAGCCTACGAACGCGCATCAGCGTCTATCAGGAAGCGGATATAGGAAGAGTATAGTAAGAGAAGACGATGCAAGCGGCCGAGATTCACAGAGAGCGTGTTCAAGTTAAGAAGGAGGAATGAGAAAAATCGCGCACCTTAATCGCGGTTCTTCGGACGATCGCGGCACGTCGAAGACTTGGACGAGCAGGCAGGTACGGTACTCCCGCAGATGGGCAGGTTGGTGTTGGAGGATAGCGGGCCAAGTTCGTTGTCGTGAAGTGAGCTACAGAAAGGATGCATCTATGCGCTCCTCAGCATGCGTGGACTTCGGTTCAAGTACGGCGAGGAGAGGAGAGGAATCACGTACCGGACTGGATGGGCCGCCGCATATACTTGCACTGCTCATGCTGGGCAATCATCGACCTCCAGTCTAGTCCGCTCGAGGTTTGCACGGCCAGTCCGGGTGGAGAGCGTATCCGGCGCGATGGCCACATCAATAACGAGTTCGAATGCCGTCGCCACCCTGGGCGCATTCGATCGGAGGTCTTCGTCTTCGGAGAGTCGGTCGCCATCACAGTGAACCATGTTGGCGGCAGTGATGATACACGTGGGACGGACGAGGAGGGTGGTGGTAACGGTGGCAGGGTCCCGGCGATCTTCGATGCGGAGAGTAATTTGAGGAGCCGTGGGGCGTGGGCGGAGGATAAGGTACACGTGCTAGCGAGCGACAGCTTCATGACCGAGGGAGTTTGCCGAATTCTGTCATAGCGCCTGCGACGGAGCTCGTCGGGGATGGCCTTGCGATGGAGGCGCGTTCGACTCCCGAGGCGGATGCATTGCTGGATGTGCCCCTAGTCTGGAGCGCAGTAGGAGAGACACACGATCTATTGAGAACCAGAGGAAGCGGGATGGAGGCTCAATGTCACCCGCATGAGATGTTCCGCACTGGTAAGGCCGAGTGAGCACATGAACGTCGTCAACCCAGCACATACTCAAATACTCACGCTGTTGACTACCGAATATCGTATCATCTCTTGCTCGTATTCATACCCGTTCCCCTTCAGCGAGACGCAAGTCCTTGATCTGGCTTGCAATGCATGCATCTTGACGTGCGGAGGTGGCCGAAAGAGAGACTCCGAACCGCGCATGCGACGCAACCGCCGGCGGCCGAAGCCGATCCAGCCTTCCCTTCTCCATCGTCGTGCCCTAGTGTTCTTGCATATTTGCGGCACCGGCCGACTTCTGCAGGTCTGGCTCCTACCGGCTTCACCGCCAGCTCCGTCTGCATGCTGTGATCTAGATCGTATTCGACATGGCTTTCTTAATCTTTGACAACGTCCATAGCCAACCCACTGCGACTCTCTAATTCAACATCCGCGCCCCGCAACCGAGCGTATAGCGCCCACGACTACCATCGGACCACTGATCTCGACCCCAGCTCCTGAAGCGAATCCGCCTGCACCAACGCATCGCATGAATGCCATCATGTACAAGCATGCTCATCCAAGCAGCGTCCGTTTGCGTGATCCAGGCCGACCGGTCACCAGGTATGCTATTCACGCGGATCCACCTCTTGAAAGTGCCGGAAGGGCGAAGACCTCGAAGCCCTTGACGAACCTCTTCCCGCTCCGACTTCTAGACGCCGCACGTTGTATGAAACCAGGAAGCTCGCCACGCCATCGTCACCCGAGGAGGAGAGCACGCTGGCGTCGAGCGTTCCAGAATTTGCGCCCTCGGCACACTAGCGCTGCGCGTACGCGCTCGGATCGGCCGCAGGAGACGGAGACGACGAAAGGCGATACGATGATGCCGCGCGACTCGGGTCCTAGAGAGGTGAGGGTTAGTTGAGGAAGAAAAAAGGAGGGGACACGGTGAAGAAGGACCGAGACAAACCGTCGGAATGCGCCTGTGCCGTCGATAGAGCCCTGGATAGAATCCGCGCTGCGTTCGTCGCGTACGTTCTTGACGGTTGCGACCGAAGGTTCGATGTCAGTCTGACGGGATCCGAATGTTTGCATGAGGACGATGCGAATCCTTGACGAGGTCACCGGTTTGCAGAAGAGGGGCACATTCCACTGCCGTCGACCATAGACGTGGACAAGTAGCGGTTGGCGTGCATTTCGCGCATTCGATGATGACGCAAGTCGTCTCGAGGTGGGGTGTTGATGATTGGTAGGCGGTGCGTCAAGGTGGAAAGTACCTGTAGCATGTATATGGGCGCACGTCAGCGACAATCGTAACGGAAATGTGCAGAAAACAGAAGAGGGAGGGGCTCACGCAATGGGGATGTACCATGACCAGAGCGAGCACGTAAAGATAGAGGAGCATGGAAGAAAATGTAGACGTGCACACACCTCAGTCGGCCTTTCGGGGAGCCACACACAGGATATTCAATACCCGAATGAGCGAGCGAATATGATCTTCCGTGATGGTGAAGGGCGGCCGAAGTAGAGCCACTCCAGTGCGTTCGTCGTGAGGCCGCCTACGGAAGATACGCATATATGCCAGTGTCAGCATCCGTGGACTGTGGAGCGAGTACGGAGGGTAGAGACGAGAGAGGAAACACGTACCGGCCGTGCATACAATTGCTGCTCCTGATGAGCGATATCGTCCGCCTCCCGTCCACTCCGCTCGACAACTGTCTGTCCGGATCGAGGCTGGGCACAACGGTCACGGTGTTCAGGCCCATTGTAAGTATATCCGAGCTCGATGTCATCACTGGACTGCGCGCCTTTGGGCGAAGCGTCTTCGTATACAGAGAGCGGGTCGCCGTGCCGGTGGACCACGTTGAGGGCGATATAGTATTCGCGGACGAGAAGGAGGCGTGATAACGGCGGTGACGGTGCCATGACGCCGACGTTGAGGAGGAGGTTGACGGAACGATGAGGCGCATATGCTGATACATGGACTGCATCGCGTCCGGGAAAGAGTGTTGTGGTGGAGCATGACTAGGGTGAAGGAGAGCAGAGGCGTCCTGTCCAAGGTGATCGGTAGACGAGGCTGCTGGTCGGGGACAATGGCGGCGCGTGCGGTCGACGCGTTCTTGGACTCTGGAAGTGCGCTGGACCGAGCAGGAGGGGCATTTGACCTGTTCAACGTTCGGCGCTCGACTGCGTGGCACAACACCAGGTGAGCGAACGACCATCATCGATTTCTCGCAAAATCGAACACTCACGCTAACGTCGACCATCAAATATTCTTCGGGTCCGTCCTCGTTCCCATATCGCCCAGCGCGAGTCTTCAGTCTGATTGGCGTACATCTTGGGGTGCGACGGTGGCAGAGAGAGAGCGTCGCCCGTCGCTTCACGTTCTTCCACATTTCCGCGGCCTACTTACCTTCGTACTCGCAGATCTAAACTCGCCTGGCAATACGATTTTATATCTGCGTGATTTTTCATCTCTCAATCCTCTGTCGCATGCCTGAAACTCGCCGGAACAGCGCCCCTAGGGCGTCTATGGGACCACTCGCAAAAGCCCCGGCCCACGCCAAATCATCAAGCTCGGAATTCCATCGACATGCTCAATTGCATCGTGTCGTTTACGGGCGCGACTGCCGAAGCACCACTTGCATACTGCTCACCCAGCGGGGCCTCCGGCGTCAGGGTCCCGCGAGAGATCTGAGAGAGGCCGATGAAGGCCTGCACCAGTTTCGTGTCGGACGATCGACGTTACCTCGTCTGAAGGCCGAGCAGGTATGCGCAAATAACGATGTGCGCTCTGCTGAGGCACGCATATCACAACGGGTGGGGCCCCAGATGCTTTCCTTCGCGTTCAGACCGTCCGCTGCTTCGTGTCCTGTACACAAGCAGCCCGTAAACAGCCGCTCGAGGTGCTGAGGCGATCCATCTGAATGCGCAACGGGCATGCGAAAACCCCTTCGACCGGGACCGCTGGCGACTCTGTGCATCAAGAACGGCCATTCCGGTCCGTGCTGCACGCACGGCCATCAACTCTCTCTTTGTTGTACCCCTTTCCTTCCCTCCGAGCAGTAGCGCACGGTGCTTGTTCTGTATGACTCATCCATCTGCATGACGAAAACCTCGCCTTGCCTTGCCACCCAACCTGTACGCCAGATATCATACCTGCGCGGTCCACGAGCCGACGAAATGTAGCGCGGCGCGAGGCACGGTCAACGACTCCCTGTAGACCCCGTCATGTCCATCGTGATCATCTCTTCCAACAATCGGCGTCAGGAGACCGCCGGTGCAGCTCGTTGCGAATTTGAAGAAAGGCTGAGATATGGCGGGAGCGATGCGGCGGTGCGCGACGATCTCGTTCATCGGAGATCGAACGACATGCTGATGAGAAATCTGCGGGCAGGGTGGTCGCATGCTGCTCGCAGAGGATCGTTGTTAGAACGGTGGGTATTGCTTGGCGGTCACGACGCGTTGCATCTGAGTCATGTTCGCCATCCCAGATGAGACCGACACCAGAACTGCGCGCACGCGGACTCTTGCCAGAGCCGTTATCAAACGCTTCGTCACGGAGTCAGCCAGGCAGGCGGCTTCGGTACGCACCTGCTCCTCTCATTGATCCTACCATCCTACATACACTGGAGGACCGTTTTCACACCGGCGATCATCTCATCTCACCACCGCCTCCGCCCTACTCGAAGCACAGTAATCAAAGTAGTCCGAGGTAGCAACGCATACCGTGTACGGCTCCACACCGGCTAGGCCCTCGTCAACGGCCGGTACCTCACCTTTGCCAACGCAACTTCCCGTCTACGAAACCAACCTCAAGGCGAAGGCAACCTCTCGGGGCGAGCACGCGATCGGACGGTTCGACGCGAGTTGTGCGCGTATATGCGAGTGGCGGCGAGTGGGTAAGGCGGGTAACATGGGAGCATGTACGATCGTCGTTGGGCCCGAGGACTACATCAGTAAACATGTTGTACGACAAGTATTTACTATCGGATTTCATTGACCAGCACCGTCGTCATCGCCTTGTCTCTCCAGCTATCTGCGCTGAACACAAAGTCTGTACACCTCGGCGCGTCGCTATTCACGTCAACCATATTCGAGAAGATGCCCGGCGGCACTGAAAGCTGAACAACAAGATACCTCTCCACTCCACGATATCCAGCGAACCGGCTCATTCAGGATGTGCCAGCCTCGTAGCACTCGGCCCACTTCTCGCCGTGAGCAAAGTTGCTCAGATCAAGCGTGGTCACTCCGTCCCAAGGTATCGTGGTCCGCCTGTTCTGCGGCATCCACAGCATCTTGCGGTTCTGCTGCGGTATCCAGATCAAGCGCCGATCGTCAGGTCCCATGAGCCAGCCGTCGTCCTTCAGCGTGAACGAATCGTCGATTTCGAACTGTGACATCTGTTCAGCGCCTGGGACTACGAGCTGAATGTCGGCAAGAGCGTGATCCTCGTCTGGCGAGAATGATACTGAACGCGGTTGGGTTGAGACCACGCAATTGTCTACTACGCCGGACAGCCAGTGTGAGTGAGATCAAGTGAAATGTTGAGGTGACGCACCCCGTAGTCCCTCGACATCGTCAGCCTGCCCCGTGGAGGCATCCCAGAACCTGATCGTATGGTCGTTGCTGCATGACATGACGCATTTTCCGTCTTGTGAAAATACGACACAAGTGACCCAACCTGTGTGATCCCGAAACGGCTCGCGGATTGCCGCCCCAGTGACCGCGTCCCAAAAGCGAACTGTACTATCCACTCCACCCGAGGCCACGTATTGTCCGTTTGGCGAGAAAACGACGGAGCGAACCCAATTGTCATGGCCACGCCAAGGACCGCAGATCGTCTGTCCCGTGGCACAGTCCCAGATTCGAACGACGCCCATGTCGTCACCGGACACGAGAGAAGCGCCATCGGGCGAAAAGGCGACGCAGGCTACCGAATAGGTGTGCCCCTCCAATGGTTCGCATACAGTCTGACCTGTCTCGACGTCCCATAGGAGTATTTTCTCGTCCCATGCGCCCGATGCGATGCGCTTCCCGTCTGGAGAGAATGCAAGGGATGCGACGAGAGCAGTGTTCCCTTTGAGAGGTTCCTGCGAACGCTCCCCGGTGGAGATGTCCCATATGTGTATAATCTCTTCTGAGCTTGACAATGCGATATACTTCCCGTCCGGAGAGATTGCTCCCGAGAAAGGCCTACTGGATCCCGAGGTAGGAACTTGGAATTGACGAATCTGTTGGCCGGTGGAGACTTCCCACACGCAAACGTTGCCATCCTCTGACCACGACAAGACGCGGTGTCCATCGGGTAAGAACGCAACGTAGCGTATGTCGGCTGTGTGTTCCGGCCAGTGCTGCCCCTGACCGGGCATTCCCGTCGAGACATCCCACACACAAATGTCTTTTTTGTGCCAAGTGACAATATGCTGCCCATCTGGTGAAACAGCCATACCGTCGCCCAGGCCAGCGTGTCTTCTGACAATATCCTTCTCAGCGCGTCGGGTTGAGGAGTTCCACACGCGCACAGTCCTGTCCCATGATCCAGAGACGATGTACTGGCCGTCTCCCGAGAACGCCACAGAGTTCACCCTGTCAGAGTGACCATGGAAAGTTGTGCAAAGGGCCTGTTCTATCGTGTCCCAGAGATGAATGACACCGTCTCCAGAACCGTATACAACGAACTTGCTGTCCGGGGAGATCGCCAATGCTGTGACATTGCTAGTGTGGCCCCGGAGAGGGGACCTGATAGGCTGGCCAGACTCGGCATCCCACAGCTGCACGGCGGTCTCGTCACCCGAAACAATACATTTTCCATCCTGCGAGAATGCGACAAAAGATGGTAAGGGTGCATGGCTGCGCAATAGCTCGTGTACACGTGTTCCCGTTGTGGTATCCCATAAGCGAACCATTCCGTCTGTTGAACCTGAGACCACCCAGGTGGAGTCAGGTGAGAAAGTCACAGAAAGGTCCCAGTCCGTATGTCCCTCAGGCTGGAGTGGTGGATGGACAAGCTTCTCAGATTGCATATCCCAAATACAGACCGTCTTGTCACCCGAGGCCGACACGATCCATTTGCTGTCAGGAGAGAAAGCGACCGATCGAACATAATCCGTATGCCCTCTGAGCGTGTGGATATGCTGCCCTGCAGGGGCATTCCAAACCTGAATCGTGCCGTCCTCCAACCCCACCACTATAAAGTGTTGCTTTGAGGAGAAGGCGGCAGACGAGACATCATCATCTGTACCACAGCGCACAGGTCGACGGGCCGGCTGTCCGGTTGCCGCATCCCAAAAATGTATATCGAAGCATGACAGTCCCGGCGAGACAAATAAGATGTGTTTTCCATCGCCGGAGAATTCCGCACAGAGGACGTTGTCATTGCCGTCCATGGTGCATTCTAAGGCGGGCCATTCTGACGATCCAGCGCACACCACCGTAGCTCTTCTGGGGAGCTTTGATTCGTACAGCCGGCGCACTTGTGACCTCGTCGGTGCAAAAGGTATGGCTGAGAGATAAATGTGGGGAGCAGAAGACCCGATCACTACCCCGAAAGCCCGGATGAACTTGAGGAAGTCCTCGATGATTGAGACCGTTTCCAGTCCTTCCGCAGTGTCCTAAGGGCAGAACACATATGTGAGCCGCATGAGACACATACACGTGTGAAAGACACACCTTTGGAATCCACTCCTTGAGCTTCAGGAGGGCCGATGCGCAGGTGGAAACAGATCCTAGAAGACTCAAGACCTCGAGCCAGAACAGGAACTTGTCTTTCAGCAGTTGTTCCGCCATTTTCAGCAGGCCAGAGCCGTATGGAGTCTTCTCAAGATGATCAGCCCAGTAGCGAGTGGAATAAACCAAGCTCGACGTGATCATTTTGCGTACACGATCGTCTAAATCGAGATAGTACGTGTTGAGACGATATGACGTCTCGAGTCCGCACATGTTGATGTGCAACTGCTCGCTCAACAGAAGACGTAGGGTCCCGCGCGCGAATTGTAGATGCTCCTCCTTCCCTGGCTTGACGACAAATTCGTGGCTGCGTTTGGGATCTAGAATGAAGTCTCGAAACGACGTATGCAGAGGGCGCACGACGACGTCCAAGCGATCGGTTCCAGATAGGAGTGATCCCATGCCCGCGAGTACCCCTTCCAGCATATCAGAATCCAGGTCTGCCTGTCCACTCACGATATCCTGCAAGGCCGAGATGGACAGCGGTTCAATCGCCGTCATGAGGAGACTCATCACACGATGGAAATTCTCCATGACCTCGGGGTGAGTGGAAGAGAAGGTGGTCCGAAGGACCTCCAAGTACAGCGTATCAAGTTGGCTATTAGCGGTGCGTTTGCCACCGGATGGTACAACCAGTGTCATCCGTTGTTTGATGGTCAATGGGGGAGTTTTTGCGGTCAGGAAGCGACATGCTGTCGCAGCCCACTGAAAGAGTCCCTCGGCGGCGCGGACGAGATCGGCGCATATGGTATCGACATCACGCACTTTCGAGAGGGATGACAATTGTCCACGGACATACAGCTGTATGTCTTCCTCGTTGGCGGTCGTCCCCAGCACGTCATTCATTGATCGAGCATGAACAAGAGGCGCGTCCCGAATCACGTCCATGATGTCGGGCTCTGGCCTACAGGTGATGAGGATGCGAACGTTACGCGGGAGCGCATCCTCCGCTTCCTGACTCTGTAAAATTGATAACAGACTGCTGCGTGCGTAAGAGTCACATTCGTCAAGAGCGTCGATGACGATGACAATCGGCCCAGAGATCGCGAGCTGTGACGCAGGCTCTACGATGAAGCGCCGAAACTGCTCGCGAAGATCGTTCGATGTGGCAAGGGCGGAGTCCCGGGCGATGACCCGCGAAAGTTGAATTCGAATCTGAGGCTCACGCTCGGATAGGTCGCGGGCGATGGTGGCGAAAACGGGGATAGCGCGAGTAAGCTCGCTGTTGGACCTGTCAAAGCAATACGAGGATCCCAAGCGAAGCATATCGTAGAACATGGCTGCTATGGTATGAGCGATCGCCGACTTACCCGACCCCGCCGGCCCATAGAGCAGAAACACGCGACGAGCGTCAAGCGGATCGTTGATCCAGTCGGCTATAATCTGAAGAATTGTCTGACGGGTCCCTGGAATGCATCTCTTATCTCTGTTGAACCGAGAACCTCTGGCACAGGCGTCTTCCAACCGCTGCA
>NW_006767434.1:526905-528823 GCF_000264995.1 Punctularia strigosozonata HHB-11173 SS5
GATGACGATGACAATCGGCCCAGAGATCGCGAGCTGTGACGCAGGCTCTACGATGAAGCGCCGAAACTGCTCGCGAAGATCGTTCGATGTGGCAAGGGCGGAGTCCCGGGCGATGACCCGCGAAAGTTGAATTCGAATCTGAGGCTCACGCTCGGATAGGTCGCGGGCGATGGTGGCGAAAACGGGGATAGCGCGAGTAAGCTCGCTGTTGGACCTGTCAAAGCAATACGAGGATCCCAAGCGAAGCATATCGTAGAACATGGCTGCTATGGTATGAGCGATCGCCGACTTACCCGACCCCGCCGGCCCATAGAGCAGAAACACGCGACGAGCGTCAAGCGGATCGTTGATCCAGTCGGCTATAATCTGAAGAATTGTCTGACGGGTCCCTGGAATGCATCTCTTATCTCTGTTGAACCGAGAACCTCTGGCACAGGCGTCTTCCAACCGCTGCATCTTGACGTCCACGGCTGATGATAATCGACAGTCAGCGCGGCGAAAGACAAGCCGGCGGGTTCCTTACCGATCTCTTCGACGGTGTTCAAGACCCTGTGAACGACAAGATCGACGTTCGCTATGGCGATGGCTGTCCGTATCGTGGATCCATCCAGCAGCTGCGACTTTAGTTCCGCAAACTTGGCTTGGTATTCCTTCACCATCGCTGGCGCCGCTTGGGCTGGATGGACGAGTTTCTTCAAGGCATTCGACGCCATTCGTGGTACTGTAATCAAGGTTACGGACACGGCGAGGACGATGTGCAAGGGACCCGGAACGCACAGAAATTCTTGTTCTTCGCATAGTCGTGTATGAACCAGCCGCATTCGGTCGTCTGTTGAGCAAGTGCCGTGAGCAGCTTCGCCGCTGATTTGACGCTGTCCAGAGGCTGAGCCTGATCCATAAAGTCGTATACGCTCTCGAGGGTGTCGAGGAGGTCGCGGATGGATTGGTCGAGTTTGACCTGCCCGATGATGGTCTAAAGGTGGGATTCGTCAGGAGACACGTGTCGGACTGATATGTGTGACTTGCCTTCTGCACAATTGAGAGAACGTTCCACGCCATGCTTGCATAGGGATGAATCTTTCGCCGTGGCCAGCATGAGTCCGGAATCACGAAAAATCCGAACCACGAATGATCACCTCGGCAATCTTGTCGACAAGCTCTGTGAACTGCTTAAGACGCCTGAACAGCGGTTCCCATTGCTTTCGTGACGAGGCCAGCCCTTGCGCCAGGTCTTTCCGTTCGTCGACTGCCGCTGCGCCTCGTTCCACCAGTGTATCAGATTGCATGGTGGCGACCTCTTTCTTGGCCTCATCAATGGCTCTCCGCGCGACGGTTTGCTCCGATGATCGATATCCTCCGGCTTCTGCGATTGCGGAACCGGAGTGTTTCTGTGTGTTACGGACATTAGGCAGTGACTATGCTTGTCACAATGATGCAACTGTACAGTTAGATTGTCCCGAGGCGAGCCGATGTCGTTGGTCTGCTGGTGTGGTTGAGAGTTTTCGGCGGGTTGCGGTTCGTCGACATCCTGGTCCAATATCCAGCGTTAGATGCCCTCCCTGCGTGTGCACAGTCCCAGAGAGTTGTACTCACCATCGCACCTATCGTGCCTGTTACGAGATCCAGGGGCTGGGAGGAAGCGCCCTCATCCGGAGGGTCATCGAGGGAAGAAGATGCGAGCTTCCTGAACTTATCGCCAATGTTTTTGCGAACAGCCATGGCAATCCAAGTATGTAACAAGAGTTCTAGCTGTTGAGTAGATGTGCGGCGATGGTGGCGATAGTCAGAGGGTACGCGGGGGGGGGGGGGGAAAGGGGGGAAGGGGGGAGGAGCGAGCAGGCTCAGTCAACAGCCTTTGGTGCGCGAGCCCTCATGATCATGTATGCCGTTTCCGAACCCTATTCAGTTGAGATACCTT
>NW_006767434.1:528901-570922 GCF_000264995.1 Punctularia strigosozonata HHB-11173 SS5
GGGGGGGGAAAGGGGGGAAGGGGGAGAGCGAGCAGGCTCAGTCAACAGCCTTTGGTGCGCGAGCCCTCATGATCATGTATGCCGTTTCCGAACCCTATTCAGTTGAGATACCTTCCCTGGTTACATAGCTCTGGGGGCTAAAGCGGGACCGTTGCGGTGATCTACTTACGTTCGTGAGAGCGGACGGGAGGTATAGCTGCATTGGCCATAGCATCATGTTGGTGAGCATTCTTGGGTGATTGGCGTTGACTAGATGCATCACAGGTCTCCCCGGGTAGCCTCTCGAGCGCTAGCGTAGGCCCGTCGGTCGATTCTCGTGCATCGCAGCTCAATAATGCGTTCTAGCTGAGCTTCAAAGATCTGAGTTGTAGGCCTAGATGCGGCGCAAAACAATCGGGATGAAAAATTGGACGCATTCCGGACGCGTAGCTTTTGTAGCTTGTCGTAGCAGCAGTCAAACGTTGAAGCCCGCGGTCGACGTTTGCGCGAGAGAATTCCCACTCAGCCTTTGGTCTTGCACCAATTGCACCGCTTCCTCGTTCTGCTGCACACGATACATGCGCGATCATCAACTGCGTCCAAGATTGCTATCAAAGCCGCCCATATCAGCCGATACAGCCATCAGCGATTCATCTCCTGGCCAGGCTGCGGCGAAGCGCCTCCTCTATTGCCGTCGGATTATCCGCGCCTTCAGGGTCCAACACCTGTGCCAGCTCGGACTGAACCAATTCATTGCGCAGTTGGTCACAAGGTCGATCTTTTGCGCGCAACGGGCTGACTCGGATAAGGGATAATTGAAGCCGATGAAGAGTGTATCTAGGTACGCGCAAAGATGGAAGGACATGCGTAGCCTGCCATAAGCCCTTCCCGCACGAGACAGCATGCGCATTCAAGAATCAAAGCCGTCGATGATAGTGGGCAACTATGTGCGTACACCTCGTTTTGTGGCTCGATCGTGTTCAAGGTCATTGAGGAGCGTCTCCGGGTACCATGATCTCGAAGACAATTTCGATTTCTTCCATGAAGGCAAGATGGTGTCATCCACGAATCTCCTAGGTCATGTTCTGAATTAAAAGGCGATGTCAGCCCGCTATGCCAACTCTTGCCGGAGTACCGCATTTGCAACCGTCGACAGGACTTCCGTACGCCACTTTGCAAAGCTGCATCACGCTCACGAAGACTCATACGTGTACGCGACAGAGTCCTGGCGACTCTTGTGAACTATCACAACCGCCAAGGCCCGACTAGCGGGTCCTCGACGAGCCGACTTTTTATCATGCGACCTGGTTCGTCCATATCTGAGACCCCTTCAGTCTTGGTTAACCTGGTGGTTCATGTAGAGAAGCGACGAGCTGCATGTCGTATACGGAGCGTCGTGCGAGAAGAGAGAAGCGAGCAAATTCTACGCATATGAATTCATCTTCCACTGCCTATAACAGCTCCTCAAGAGGTCAGACACGTTCAGAGTCGGTAGGCACGATCGATATACAAAGAGCGTTCGATGCTGCGTCCCGCAAAGCTGTCTTGTCCTGCCCTAAACGCGTTGACCCGTCAGGAACGGGAATGGTCCGACGTGCATATCGGAGCGGTCCGGAGGCCAAGACCGGCACCATCGCCTCCCGTCGTGTCGTTCGTATTGTATTTCTGAAGTCCCTTTGATTTTCCTGTATCTCTGCCCCCGTGTTCGCCTGCGCAGTGGTTGAGCTTTCTTCGATACGGACTGTCTGACTCACGAAATAAGGTTAAGCGCCGGTGCCTTTGACTCCACTGCACCGACGAAATTGAGCACAGCCACGATGACTAACCGGAGCCTGGTGCGGGGTGCCGCAAGTCCGAAGCGCATCTTGAGCTTTTGACCGTCCCCATCCTTCTCCAAAGTCCACCCACCGTGGCCCTCATCCGCTTCCACCGAGCCCATCGCGCTCTTACACTCCCCCTCTGCAGACACAAACCCCCTTGACTTGTTGTATGCACACCGTATTCCCCGCTTATCACTACTCTGCAGACTCGAGCGACTCTCCTTATCCGTCATGCGACCCAAATCAGCAGCCCGCGAACCGAGGAGAAGTGGCAGACGTTGCTCGTCCGTCGCTGCCGAGGCTGGTTACGGTGGAGGAAGACGCGGGAGACGCGGGGGCGCCACTTGATCAAGACCAGATAGCGTCGGAGCTGTTCCTGTCGTCCCCGAGCGCGAGCCACCTCTTCTCCTCATCTGCGCCGGAGCCGATCGTGCTCTCCCCCGCAGCCTCCCAAGATGCCGATATATCTTCCTCGCCAGCGGCGATGTTCCTAGCTAGCTTTAGTCCCGTCGTTCAATCTACATCCGCTCCCTCCTTCGCGCCCGACGACGAAGGCCAGGTCGTCGCAGGGTACACGTTGGGGCCCATCATCGCCCGCGGCGGTTTCTCAGTCATCAGGCGCGCAAGCTCCGCCGCGGGCGGCACCGTCGCCGTCAAGATCGTTCGCCGGTCCGAGATCTCCAAGCAGCCCGACGCCGCGCTCGTCCGCAAGAAGCTCGAGCGCGAAGCCGAGACGTGGGCCTCGCTCAGCCACGAGCACATTCTCCCGCTCTTCGCGTCCTCTCACACCGCCTTCGCCGACTTCTTCGTGATGCCGTACTGCCCCGCCGGCACGCTGTTCGACATCCTCTCGCGCGAAGGACGCCCGGGGCTCCCGCCGGACGACGCGGGCATGCTCTTCCGCCAGGTCGTCCGCGGCCTGCGCTACCTGCACGAAACCGCCGAGATCGTGCACCGCGACATGAAGCTCGAGAACGTGCTCGTCGACGAGTCGGGTATATGCCGTATCGCGGACTTTGGCATGGCGCGCCGCATCGGCGAGGCGGGCGAGGACGAGGAAGACGTCATCGCGAGCTCGCAGTCGATGAGCTTGCCCGCGGCTACGGCGGCTGCGGCGTCGACGCTGTTGAGGAGGAAGAGCACGCTTGCGCCGCGGGCGCTGCGCGAGCGGATGCAGCAGCATGCCCGGCGGAAGGCGTCCAACCCGCTCCCGTCTTCCGCTGTACCGCAGGCCCACCAGGCGTACGAGTCGGGCTCGCTGCCGTACGCGGCGCCGGAGCTGCTCATCCCGCACGAACGCGCGCTCCCGGCCGATCCCGCGCAAGACATATGGGCCCTCGGCGTGATGCTCTACGCCCTTTTGGTCGGTCGACTGCCGTTCATGGACTCCTTCGAACCCCGGTTGCAGATGAAGATCCTACATGGTACGTGGACTGCCGCAAATGGGACGAGAACGGCGTTCATGTTTCCTTTCTAGGGGTGTACGAGCGCGTGCCGAGCATCGGCGCCGAAGCGGAGCGCGTCATCGACGGATGCCTGGAGCGTGACGTCGACGAGCGTTGGACGATCGCGATGGTAGACGACGTCGCGTGGGGCGTCGGGTGGAACTCCGTCGTCGAGCCGCCCTACGAACCCGAGGCGGAGCGTCGGTCGCGCCACCCCAGTCGCGTGCAGCGCCGGTCGCTCTCCCGGTGTCCCATCGCGTCCCGTTCGTGCAGCCGCGATCGCCCGCCGTCTCTCAGCCCGGAGCGTCGACGGCGCCGCTCCCCGCCCGACTCGCTCGGTCCAACGTCTCCGAGGCGCTCCTCGCTTTCTGCGTCACAGGGAGTACTCGCGTCCCCAGTATCGGCCACGGGCATCCTTAGCCCGACCACGTCTCTCTCCTCCACATTCTCGACCTCTCTGTCCTTATCGGACTCGCAGGAACGGACAGAAGCCCGCCAGCGGTCCGAATCGCGTTCGCCCCTGCCGCCCACGCCGACCGATAGCACGATCCCGCTCCCATCAGTAGATCGTGGCCGTAAGGGCTTCCGCGGCGAGCTAGGCTCGGTATCCAGTCCGCTCGTTCGCGAACTCGTCCTCGGCATACGCGAGGAAAAAGAGCCCATCGAAGAGCTCGCCCTCCCCGAAGCAGAGGCTACCGCGGTCCCCGTCGACGTCGAACAGAGCCCCGAACGCGGCCGGCGGCGGCGCCCTACGAAACGCGCTGGAACAAGCGTTTCGGTCCCTGCGAGGCAGCCTCGCGGGCGGTCGCACGGTCATGACGCCGCCCCGTGGCTTATGGGAGACAATGCGGGCTGGAATCCGTCGCCGTCGAGGCCTGCGCCGCCGGTGGAGTGGAACGCGGACGACACGGCCCTGCCGACGCCGAAGCTTTCGGGCGCCAAGGGCGCGTTGAGAAGCAAGAGCGTCGGCTTCGAGCTTCGGAGAGCCCCTCTGCGTCGCGAATCGGACACTGTTCATGGTCTCTAGGAACCCTCATTCAACCAACCTCTCGCCCACCTCTCTTTTACTCGGGTCCCCGAACGTCGAAAGATACGTAAATATCACGATGATCTGTTCGTGTTGTGGATATCCCCCCACGTCGTAAGGACGTCATGCACATATGAATCACTTGTACGCTTTTCTTCACGGGTTTATGTGTAGTGCATATGTTACGTTGCTGTATATCGTCCGTGTTCGATATACCCCCTTCTCCCTCCTATCTCTCGCAAATTAGCTTGTACATTAGCACAGCAATCCTAGCTTCCTCAGATATCGATGGCAATGCCTTGGGATGTTGCATTAAGTAATGTAGCCCGACGGATGGCATCCATTGAGTCCAGCTCGACTCGCCCGCCCCCCAGATCACGGTCTTCGACTGGGGCCCACGTTTACCCCTGGAGGGCTCGACAATCCACCGCCTGTGGGGTTGTCCCTTAATAAGCCATACACGCGTAGGCAGCAAACCACGTTTTTTGCCGCCAAAAAAGGTAATGGCAAGACGGCGAAGCTCGTCAACCAGGCTGCGCTGACGGCCATCTCCACCGACTTCTGCTTCACCGGAGTCTTCGCGCTGCCCAAACCCGCCGTCGCAGAACAACTTGGGAATCGGTCAACGTTTGTCTGGACGACTCGGGACATCGCGGCGGGCGCGATAGCGGCGAGCGGGGCCTCGGGAGGCATCTATGGGAAGGTCGCCGGTGGTGGAGAGTGTTGCGTTTGTCTCGTTGACGCCGGACGCGTTCGCCCCCCAGTTTGGCGTCAGATACGTTGTTCTGCAGAGCGCTACAGACTGCGGTTGTCGTGTAAGCCGGACTGCATGCACCGGGAGCTGAAAGCGATCTCCTACGTGGCTCGGATATTGCCGGATGATGATAATGATGTGTATGCCTGGAACTCACATATGCCATGATATGGTCAAATCGATCGCTTATGAGCAATGGGCACGAAGATACGACCATGATGTCTATTGCTCGACGTATCGGCTAACCGGTGCCGCATTATATCCTACAGTTGTCGAGGTTGAAGATCATGATGTCTTCGGCGCCGACGTCCATTAGCTCGTCCATCACTTTCGCCACCTTGCTCTTTTCCACCATGCTGAAGTCGCATGAGCACGATGCTTGCACCGTGATAGGAGAACAATTGAGGGCATACCTGCTGACAGCAACCCATCCCTCGTCCTCCAACGGCGAGATCGTCGGCGCTCTCCGCCCCGGAGTGATCAATCTCGCGGCTGATATCCTGTCACGCGCGATGTTGTACTATAAAGTGACGACGGTCAGTTGTGTCTGCTTCATGCCCTACAGATACTGGCACGTACTTCGCAAATGACATATCTTGAAGCGGCAACGACACCCGCTATGCGCCTCGTGATGAGGTCGATTATGGGCGCGTGGTTGGGGGACTTGGAGTTTGTTGACTTGATCAAGACTGCCTCGCTTTCGAGAAGGGTTCCTATAGCGTGCAAACCGGCTGCGCGCATGGTGTCGCCAGACTCTGGAAGTTCGATGAGTGGAGAGCTCAGGATAATGGTATTGTTGACCCACCAACAAGATCGACTATGGGAACGGCAATCAGTAAAGCTACGTGCGGACATTTTCCCCGAGACTCACCGATACCGTCCGCAAGCCCTAACGAGCAAGCGGCCTCCACACTCCCGCCGACGTACTCAATGATCGTACCCTCACCCTCCTTCTTGCCAACTCGCTGATCCACCTCCTTGAAATACTGGCCCGCGAGGACTTCAAAGCTCGTGACGATCCTCTTCCCGCTTAGACTCTCGATTGTCTGGTACGGTCCGCTCTCGGGAACCTGTACTTGCAGAGCGCACTTGCCGAAGTTGAGGCGAAGGACCTCCGTAACGTGGGCTTGCATCTCGGCCTCCAGAATGACGTCGTGCCCGGTTATGCCAAGGTCAACGTTACCCTTGCCGACGAAGGAGGGGATGTCGGATGCAGGAAGGAACACCCTAACCAGAGGCGCGGTTCAGACATTACGACGTGTGGGGAGTGATGATCGCACGTACAGAGCTATTGGGTGGTTCTTGACCAAGCATACATCTAACCTCGCGTGTCTGCGGAACTGAATGTCGGCTCCTGTATCGAGCTTAGGCTCGCCGAGACACTGAAACTTGTAATGGAGACCTGCCTACGAGAAGTTCCAGGCATTTTTCATGCAATCGACCTATAGGCAGTCGTCAGACTAAGTCGCCATGGAATTCGAGCACACGAACGTTCCTTTCTTAGGGATAGCGAAAAGTAACCGTCCATCGAGAGCGTCGGCATCTATCGTTCATTTCGTTATTTTCGCGCTTCCCTCGAGCAATCTGCATGAACGCACTCATCGCGATGTCTTTTTTGTGGTTAGTCGGACGCGAGTCTCCTCTTTCGACCGTTACCGGCGACAGTGACTATGAGAGCGAGGTCGAGGACCAATCGAGTCAAGGGTAAATCCATGGCAAAGAGGTAAAAGCAGCAGATCGGCAAATCCGATCAAGTCCGACCCTAAACTGGGGAGCCCCATTCTACAGCTTGACTCTCAGCACACTATTTAAACCTCATCGGCTATAGGGAACAGGACACATTCCGACATGTAAATCCCTTTCTGCTGGTGAGAGGTGCACACTCTTGCTGGCTGGAGTTCCATACGTGGAAGTACCATAGTCGTTTTATAGTTGCTGTGAGCGTCGTTGGGATGGCATCTGGATCTGCGGCGGGTCATGAAATAGAGTTATGGATCTTGTCCTCATTACATTACCGAGCACCCCGTGTATATATATGGTCAAATATAAGGCAGACGTATGTACTCAGCGAAGGGGGCCATGGGGTGGCCGGCATCCTAGAGCAACGTTCCCCATCTCTCGTATTTTTGCACTATATCGGGTGTGATCTGTCTCCTCGACGCCTGGGCGGCTGCGAGAAATGCTCTGAAAGGAACCTAAAAGCCCGACATCACTGTCAGCGGCTGTCCTATTATAAACGGGATCAGGGCACCGACATATGGAGCTTCAATGTTCTCTTTCATCGTCATAAGCGCGGCTTCTTGACAGAGCGCGACGAGCTCGGCGCCGGAACAACCATCGGTCTGGATAGAACGTTGTTAAATGGGTTCACGCTTGAGGCAAAATCTAACTCACAGCGGCTGCCAACTCGGAAAGTCGGTCCAAGACGTCGGGACCAACACTCATGTTTCGCATACGAATACGGAGGATCTCTTCGCGCCCATTTCTATCAGGTGGTCCAACATAGATGAGGCGGTCCAAACGTCCGGGGCGCATGAGCGCAGAATCCTGCATTAGGCTGTTCTCAGGATCGTTTGGAACAGGGAGATCCGCACTTCGCTTACGATAGCGTCAGGCAGATTCGTTGCAGCGACGACGGTCACGCCCAAACCCATCTCTTGTACGCCATCCATTTCCGTCAGCAAGGAGGTGAGGACGCCTTCGGTCACTGAAGATGTGTTGGTTGATCGCGATGTCGCTAAGGCATCGATCTCATCCTGTACGCCAGCATTTAGTATGCGAAGGCCCTAGATCGGTGGAAGTGCGTACGAAAAAGAGGATGCAAGGCGCTACGCCCCTCGCTTTGCGGAATATTTCCCTGACAGATCGTTCGGATTCGCCGACGAATTTGTTCAGAAGCTGTGAAGAAGACAAGGTTTAGGAGCCAATCGAGTTCGCCTATCAAGGGAGCATACTTCAGGTCCCTTGACAGAAACGAAGTTAACGCCGCTTTCGCAAGCGAGGGCCCTGACCAGCATCGTCTTGCTACATCCAGGCGGGCCATAAAGCAGGACACCTCGAGGCGCACGGACGCCCAACCGCACGAAAGCATCTGCGACAAGCGAATGAGCCGCGTACACCGCGGGAACAGCGTTTTACTCACCCGGATGCTGTAAGGGCCACTCGACACACTCGCGTAGCTTTTGGACGACATCCGAAAGCCCGCCAATGTCACTATAGCGGACTGGAGTCTCTGTCCCGGGGAGGTACAACGACCGCAGCGCTGACGGGCGTACGCTTGGCAGAGCCAGCAGGAGGTCCGCCTGCGTGAGAGAAGGCTTATCACTGTCCGGTGGAGGATACTCCGTATCATTCCCATGAAAGTTGGGTATGCGGGATGCATCTTCCGTAACCGGAAGCGTATCCGGGGTAGCTGGAGTGGGAGGTAGTGATTTGGACTCCTGCCCACCAGGTGCATCTGGCAGTGGCCGAAGGGGATAGTTCGATGACGGCTGAGATGATAGCCATCGTTTGATGGCGCGTGTACCTGCCTCTCGTACGACCGCGGCGAGGTCCGCGCCGACATACCCATGCGCGCGCGCTGCTACGGATTTCAGGTCCGTCTGCGAGATGGAATGAGGTGTGCGGGAGAGGAGAACGTTGAGGATGGAAAGCCGGGCAGTGGCGTCTGGTATACCTACGCACACCATATCAGCTGAGCTTCCACGACTGTACATTGGTCTTACCGATCTCAATCTCCCGGTCAAAACGCCCAGGCCGGCGTAAAGCGGGATCAATGGCGTTAGGTCTGTTCGTAGTGGCGACGACGACCACCCTGCTCATTGTCGCGTTGTCTCCGACAGTTCCCGCATCCGTCCCTTCGTTATCTACCTCGAAGCCGTCCATGATAGTCAGAAGTGTCGCCACAACGCGCTTTTCCACCTCTCCCCCGCTACTGTCCTCCCTTCGAGGACAGAGGGCATCAATCTCGTCCAAAACGACGATGCAAGGGCTCTACACGGAAGAATGAAGACGCGTAATCGCAGCGAAGAACGGTGAATGACAAACCTGCTCCCTCGCCTCTTCGAAGACGCCACGAAGCCTGGCCTCCGTTTCACCATGGTATGCCGACGACAGTTCGGGACCGTTGATGATGATCACCGAGGACCGGGTAGACGCAGCAATGGCACGTGCTAGATGGGTCTTGCCCGTTCCGGGAGGCCCATGTAGTAAGATGCCGCGAGGTGGCTTAAGCCCTGGTTAGGGTGTAAGCTGGAGTTGACTGTCGAGGAGGTAGTTTAGTCACACCAAAATGCCTGAAGAGTTCAGGACGCGTCAAAGGGATCTCCAACAGATCTCTAATCTGAGCTATCTGCTTGTCGAGCCCTCCAACGGTGTTGTAGGCAGTTTCTAACGGCGCAGGGATTGGCCATGGAGTGCCGAGTGATGATGGTGCCTCTGAGCCTACGGAGCGACCACCTTGCGACACAAGTGATCCCGGCAAGCGCGAAAATTGTGCCTGCCCGTTGACAGCAACGTCTGGCGCCGTCGAGGGGGCATACTGGGAGATCACAGATACCTGGCGGGACACCCCAGTATGTGTTAGCGAACTCAGCGCGCGAGTCGGCGTATCTTCTATTACGACAGTCGTGTCCCATCCGACTGTCCATATCTGACCTGGTAGTTCTGGAACCACGGATAGGTGTCGGAATTCTGCGACCAGCCCGGATTCCTCGACGGGATGGGATATCCTAGGTGACACAAGAGGTTCGGACCTGGTTCGAGTGCTCGACGGGCCGGTAGGCCTAGGATTGGTGGAGATCGAGCTGATAATGAAGGAACGGGGAACGCCTTCGTATGTTGCGACGAGAACCTGACTGGTGGTCACATATTTCAAGTCGACTGCTCGGGAGTCAGATTGTCGTTGGGCTTTGATTTCCGGAGGACTGACCGAGTAGTTCCCTCAACAATAGTGCAAGCCACTCTCGTCTCCTTCCTTGGTCCGCCTTCGCACCTCTCGCGCGTGTTCGTACTCCCTCGGCAAAGGAAAGGCCATCCGCCGGTGGTTGTGACCCTGATGCTGGGGATGGAACCTCTTTCAGGCTAACATAAAACGCCTCCCGTATGGATTGAGCATTCGGAAGGCCGTATGGAATTTGCTTTCCGGAGAGTGGCACAATACGCGCTGTGGAGCTCTCGCTGAGCTTCGCTGTCTGAATCATGGTAGAAGATGCCTCGATTTCTACCAGGATGGGGCAATGGATAAGGGTGCTGCCTAGAGACGGACTGAAGTCCTTATGCTCACCGGTAGGAGAGATCTCCATGGACGGCCATACTACTCCCACAGCAAACGGCTGTGAACGCGATCGACCCATACTTGAGTGTCTTCCGTTCACTCATGACGTCGTAGATGTAGATGTTCGTACTTTGCTCTCCTGCGCCTCGTTTTTGGTGCCAAGAAGCGCGACGACATCGCCGGCGTACAGTTTCGCTGCACTAAGTACTTCGGCGTGCACAGTTATTCTCCTCACAGCTCGGGGGTCCGCATCCAGAGGCCCGCTGAGCTTCACAACGAATGCACGTCCGTGTATTGTGCTGGTAGCCATGATGCCAGCGCCGCGTTTGTTGCGCCGGAGGACCGATCGCCTCAAGTATGGGAGGAGGAAGAAATAGTGAGCTTGATTACGGCGGTGAAAACAAGATACGGGCTCTCAATCGACAGGAGTGGGCCCAGCGCCAAAACATTCAATGTTCATCACATGTTACACTGGATGGCCCTCAGAACCGGAAAACTCCGACTGTGTGTGGTATCATCGCACAGCTCGCCATGGGGCGAAGCTGTCGACCTCCTGCGACCTCCAGACAATACCCTAGGAGTAGGTCTCTCACACTCGCACTCCGATCACCGGAATCTACCATATGCCTGGAACATCGAAAATGTATTCATTCGTTCCTGGTGTGCGGTGCTGCAGGATCATATGTTTTGTAGGACTCTTGACGGGCGTGCTCCGACGGTCTCTCAGGAGTCACTCGTGGCCTCTATGTTGCGGAGGCTTCATGCTGTGCCTGCCGCCACCCGCCGCCTCAGTTTCCCAGCCCTCATCTGCCTATTGCTGTAGCCGCTTGTCTGCATATGTTTGATCTATGCGGCCACCGGCCACACTCGACATACAGGCCATGGTGACTTCTTCGACACGGTCACATGGCAACATCGTGATTGTACAGCACTCCCAGCGTTCGGTATATGAACGCGCACCTTGCGCAAGGATCTCCAATATACTCCATTTTCTGCTCCTCCGAGGACGCAAGGTCCCAGCTTTAATGCCTCCCTCTCAAGAACTCAACATACTCGCGGATGCATACGCCGAATATTCAGAGCAGGAAACCGGCTCGCGCTTCTGGCTTTTCCCCCGCAAAGGCGGCGGCGGACGAGGTGGTGGCGGCGGCAAAGGAGGAAGCTCGAAGGGCGGCGGTGGCAAGGGCGCCAAGGGCCGTGCCTCAGGGTCCGCATCTGGAACCGGCAAAGTCTCGCCGTCCAAGTTGAATACTGGCCGTGCTGTATCGGCGGCGGCCTCGTCTACGAGCAAGGGTGGCGGTAAGAAGTTCAAGCTCGGGAAGACGTCTGCATTCCCTGGGCGGCAGGCGGGAGGTGGAACTAGGGTAAGCTTTCTGATACTTGATGCGTTGGGACTATTTGGACCGATGTTGTCTTTCGCAGAAAGAGATCTATGGTACCTGGGTATACGGGAGTGGCTACCCCTATGGTCACCCTGGGTCCTTCGTCTCCGGGCGCCCGTTCCCATACGTTTTCTGGCCTGTACCTATCGAGGATGGCTATGTCGGCGCCGATGAAGTGAGCATTCAATTGCTTTACTTTTGTGCTCCTGCTGACAGCCGATGTTTCATCATAGTACGCGCATCACAGCGGTACGGTCCGTCCAGGTGGAAACTTGACGACGGTGCCGATCAGGTCCAACATATCCACGACGCTCGAGACGTTCCGCATCGTCGGCGATAACACCTCCGTCACCTCAGTCCTCGCCGACCTCATGAAGACGTGCGGCGTCGTCAACTCGACCGATTCCTTATCCGTCTTCAACGCCTCCGTCCCTCTCCAGAACATCCCAAAACCGGAGCAGATTGTGCAATGGTACCGAGCCTCTACCTTTGGACTCTCTCTCGACGGATACAACAACACCGCCGCACTGCCGTCGAATGCCCCGGCGAACAACGCCTCAAACTGGACGGTCACGGCGCAGACTCCTCTTCCCGCAATCAACATGACGTTTTTGGCATGCCTGAACACTACAATTGCGGCAACGCTCCCGCTCGTCGCTGCGGAGAACGTGCGCTGGATCGACCGATTTGGTGGCATCGCGGGCTTTGTCGACATGGTGATTTGGGGCTTTTCGGCCCTCTTTACCATAGTGGTGTGGATATGCAGTTGCGTGTGTTCGTGACCGAGAGGCAGTAGACATAATTTATAGTCTATGTACTTCGGAAAATCGATGCATCTGCTGCTGTGGATGGGAGATTGATTGACTCGCCATGCTTCTGTTAAGCTGTAACTTATAGGCACCGAACATGTACTGTATACTTTGAGCGACGTACGTTGACCAGGTATAACCTTAAAAATCACGCTTTTGTCACGTTTTGGCAAAATGTCACTGTGACGAGCCCCACCCGACTTGTCCCTCACCTCTTTGCGTGTATGCAAACTAGGCCGGGGTTCGGGGTGGTGCGGTATGGCTCGTCGATGGCATGATACGTAACGGGTATACGTGCTCAGACTTCCAGATAGCTCTCAAATTACCGGTGTCATACTTTGCTGGCACAACCTTCGTTGCTGCTTGCGCTTACCTGCGAGGTCATCTGCCATGGCTTTGGCGGGCGCACTCCGACGGATTTCATGATGAATGCTATGGACATGGCTTTCATGTCGTATACAAATGCTGTGTTCGCTGGCAATCGCGGTCTTACTCGTCTCAGCTCCGATCTGTCCGGTGCTATAGAAAGCGGCACGGCATGTCTACTACCTGGTGTTGGATTCACCTCCGGCATCGGCAATAATTATCCTGCAGGAGGGCACATGGCTATTCCTCTTGGCGTTGCCGGCGGTGCTTCTGTCCACATCATGTGGACTTCTTGATTGTTTAGCACCGGCCTCAGGGTACTTCAAGACGAGATTCCCTGTGTAGTATTCGATATTTTCACGACGATCCCATACCCCTTTACTCTTGGGACGCTTTTGTTCTGCTATGTCTCCATCGTTCCAACGAAACGCGCTCGCGGACGCTTACGCTGAACATCCCGAGCAAGAGACCGGTTCGCGTTTCTGGCTCTTTCCGCGCGACGGCGACGGCGGCGGCGGCAAGAACGCGAATGATCGTGCATCGGGATCCGCGTCGGGAAGCGGCAAGATCTCGCCATCCAAGCTGACTGACGGCCGCGAGGTGTCCAGCGCAGCTTCGTCTACCAGCAAGGGCGGCGGGAAAAAGTTCAGACTCGGGAAGAAGACTGCGTTCCCTGGGCGGCAGGCCGGCGGTGGGACTAGGGTCAGTCCACGCACATACAATGCGTTGAAAGCAGTCCGAGCTGATGTGGATGTCTTGCAGAAAGATATTTTCGGTACCTCGGTGTACGGGAGCGGCTACCCATATGGTCATTCTGGGTCCTTCGTCTCCGGGCGTCCGTTTCCCTATATCTTTTGGCCCGTACCGATCGCGGTAGGCTACGTAGGCGCAGATGAAGTGGGTCGTGGAGCGTCATAATCTCGTTGTCCCAGTCTAACCATTCTCCCAGTATGCGCATCACAACGGCACGATCCGTCCAGGCGGGAACCTGACGACGGCGCCGATCAGGTCCAACATGTCTACGACGTTAGAGTCCTTCCGTATCGTCGGCGACAACACTTCCGTCACGTCCGTCCTTGCCGATCTAATGGAGAAATGCGGCGTCGTTAATTCCACCGACTCCCTCTCCATCTTCAATGCCTCCCTTCCTCTCCAGAACATCCCGCAGCCAGAGCAGATCGTGCAATGGTACCGCGCCTCGACCTTCGGGCTCTCGCTCGACGGGTACAACAATACCGCCGCACTTCCGTCGAACGCGCCTACGTTCGACGGAGGCACCTGGACGATCCAGGTGCAAACGCCTTTGCCTGCGATCAACACAACCTTCTTGGCCTGCTTGAACGCCACGATCGCTGCTACGTTGCCGCTGGTCGCTGCAAAGACTGTACCGTGGTACCACAAGATTGGAGGCCTCGCGGGCCTAATAGATCTGATATTTTTGGGCATTACGGCCCTCGTTGGCGTATTGATCTGGACATGCATTTGCGTGTTGCGGTAAATCCTTCTTCATCGAGATCTTACAAATGGACTTCAGCCAATTACTGTGATTTTCATGATGCTATACATCATATAACTAGTACTAGCAGCCAGTGTAGCCAAGTCAATCATACTATACACTGTAAGTACTTTCCGGGCCAGCCTGCTTCGGCGGGCAAGAATTCAATGATTATCACGTGTTTTGTTTGGCCGGGGCCAGGACCTGACAGTGACACTGACAGTAGGCGGACGTTGGCTTGATCTCTGCCAAGACTCATCACCTGGGCTATAGAACGAACGACCTCCACATTACACGTTGCTCCCTTTGACATCACGATGGACTCATGGATCCGGCAAAATCATACCGTTAGCGCGGCCTCAGTGATGGACGCGGTGCATACGTAGTATCGTTACACGTGTGTTTCTTTCGCCCCATGTCTTGCATCGCCCCGGATCTATGTCCTGGCAGGCGATTCGCTGGGCGCGTTCAATGCGAGCTGTGCGTTCCGATGATGCTATCGTGATACAATGCGGGTTGCTTACGAGACACTTCTATCATGACAGGTTCAGGCTGCTCCGTCCAGCTCATGGTCTCTGGTAGCCATCGACATCGGTGGTCGAGCTGCATGCGTGAGGAACACTCTGGGTACCCACCCCCTCACAGTGGTGTCTTTGTACACCCTATATGCTACCCCCGCTTTTACAGTCAGGCGTGCGCACCGGCGCGCTCACAATCCACCCTTGGCTCGTTTGCGTTCTCCATGAAACCGTACACGACGAAGCCGCAATGCCTCCGTCATTCTACGACTATGACGCCGCCAACGCGTACTCGGAGCACCCAGAACACGAAACCGGGCTGTTTCCCCGCAAAGGTGGAGGCGGGGCGGGAGAGGCGGCCGTGGATGGGGCGGCCGTGGCAATTCCGGAAAGGGCAGCGAATCCAAATGTGGTGGTAGCAAGGGTAGCAGCGGGAAAGGTGGTGCCGATTCCCTGAAGCAGCGTGGCGTCGTCGTGTAGCTTGGGCAGGGGAGCACGGTGTCCGGCATGGCGTCCTCCGTCAGCAGCGGCGGAGGGAAGAAGTTCAAGCTCCAGATGCGCCGTTTTCCGGACGACAAGCGGGCGGTTGTACCAGGGTCAGTGGCCCATCACATAGCTTGCGTTGATCCCATATTTTGACGTCGTTGTTTCGTAGAAACAAATATATGGATCCTCGCCGTACAGGAGCGGCTATCCGTAATCGCCTCCGTTCCTCTCCTGAACAACCCGCAACCCGAGCAGATCGTACAATGGTACCCTTCGGCCTCTCGCTCGACCGCTACAATGAATCGCCGCGCTCCGCTCGAACGCGCTGGCGACCAACGCGTCGAACTGGACGATCCAGGCGCAGACGCCTCTACCCGCGATAAACGCGACCTTCCTAGCGTGCTTGAACACCACGATCGCGGCTACCCTGCCTCTCGTCGCCGATTATTATCTCATGTACTTTTTCCTGATCATGGCGTTCGCTGTTACTGCTGGTTCTGATCTATCATTATTTCAGCATGTATTTCCACTGTTTGACATGGATGCGTAGGAGTAGATTGTAGGATACTACTGTTAATGTCCACACGAATGCAACCGTTGGAGAACATGAACTTGCCCGTGGACGATGTCACGATATCGTGTGGCTATGGCCTGGATGAGTGGCGCGCACCACGATGAGCAATCCGCCTTCGCACTTTCTCGGATGCTCGATAACAGGTTAAGATATACGGGCATGCTTTGGGAGAGGATCTCTTCGTCTTGCATCGTCATCAACCGGTCAACCCGTTGCCCCGAGGATGCTAACGGCGCCACGACCAACGCTTCAGGTCGACTCCGCCAAACGAAACCTTGAAGATGCAGCTCCGTCGAACATCGACATAGACGAGAAGGGCGAGATAGACCAGGAAACGAACCAGGAAGACCACGGCGCGCATCGCCGTCTCGTATTGAAGATCGACCTGCTTCTCATGCCTCTGTTGACCATCTCGTATGGCCTTCAATTTGTGCGTCCATCGCTTGATTTCTTTCACGATAGCATCTGAACGATAATTCCAACGCATAGTATGACAAATTCGTGTTCAGCTCTGCCGCCGTCTTTGGGATGCTAGCGGACTTGGACCTCACCACCCCTGTTCCCGGCACGACGAAGGTATCGACGCAACGCTACTCTAATGCGTGAGTCTTCTCAACGTTCATACGTCCTCCTTTTCATGCTTCTACCCCCGCCCTTAGCACGGCTGCATTCTACTGGGGATACATGGTCGGCGTCCTTCCCATGTCGCTTCTGCTCCAACGCTTTCCAGTAGCCAAGACCCTCGGTCTCTTGATCTTCGTGAGTGTTTCATGTTACCTCCATACTGTCCATATTCTGACTGGTTGCCAGCTGTGGGGTGTTGTTGTCATGCTCACCGTCCTCGTAAGCTCCTATCCCGGAGCAGTCGCCATTCGTTTCTTCCTCGGGGTCATCGAGAGTTCCGTAAGCCCAGGGTTCGTTCTTGGTACGTTCAGCGTACTCGGTGATCAGGATATTTCGCTAAGATATGAATGCCCTTAGTCACGTCCATGTGGTACACGAAAGACGAGCTTCCTGTGCGCGTCGGCATATGGTACAGCGCCACCGGCCTCTTCACCGTCTTCAGCGGTGTCATGAACTACGCCATAGGGCACGCGCACGGTTCTTTGGCGCCATGGAAGTACATGTGCGCCAATCCATGAAGTACTCTCATACCCCATTCGCTAATGTCTCAGCACAGGTATCTGCTCGCAGGCTCGGCGACGATTGTATGGTCACTTATCATACTGGCGGTGCTTCCTGATTCTCCGGCATCCTCGCATCGCTGGTTCAACGAAGAGGAACGGTCTACACTTTTACTGCGGGAGAAAGAGAAGCCGTCTGGAGTAGACTCGCGACGACTGCGGCTTGATCAGGCTCTCGAGGCTGCCAAGGATGTCAAAGTGTGGATAATGGCGGTGATGGGCGCCGCGATATACGTATGTAACGGAGGTAGGTCGTCGTCATGTTCGTCGCTGCAGCGTAGCGCCGATGCTCACCGCGCTACACCAGGCGTTACAGCTTTCGGTTCGATCATCATCAAGGTGACTGAGAGGAGCCATCTAGACGCCTTCTCAATGATGAACGCTCGATGATACAGTCTTTTGGATATTCAAGCTTGCGCGCTATTCTATTACAAGCGCCCGGCGGCGCGACAACCTGTGTCTCGATTTACCTGTCAACTTGGCTCGCAGTACGTTCCGTCTTCCGAGACGAGGTGCGATGGCTGATTCTCACTCGAACTCAGGAACGCATCAGGAACGCACGCACGATACTCCTCGCCCTTACCTGTTTGCCAGTCATGGTCGGAGCACTGGTAATCTGGCTCGGATCATGGTCTCATCGAGGACTGCCACTCTTTGGATATTATCTCCTGCCAATCTTCGGTGCTCCTTACGTTCTGTTGCTGTCCATTGCAGCTACCAACGTGGGAGGAGAAACGAAGAAGGCTTGCACAATTGGCGCCATCTTCGTCGGATACAATGTCGGTAATATCATAGGGCCATACCTGGTACGTTTATCACACCCTATCCCAGCACATGATGCGTGGGCTGACGGCATAAAGGTGAACACCGACGAAGCCGACGTTAAGTATCGCACGACCTGGGTATCGATTATCGTTGTCATGGCTCTCACGATAATCGCCGCAATGGCGCTGCGCATTCTTTGGGCACGAGAAAACAAGAGACGCCGCCACCACGATGAACCATGTATTCGCGCACGAACCCCATCCGATGGAGAGAACCCCAGAGTACTACCGCGTGACTATAGTGACCTGACGGATTGGCAGGACAGGTGTTTTCTTTACGTCCTTTGAGATGGTGATCATTCTTTGGAAAGCGATGCTGTACCCTAATTCATATTTCCACCGCAATCGGTTGAAAGTGATGAAATAGTGACCAAGTAATACATAGGTCATCGAACGAAGGTTCTGGGGCCGCGGCGAACTCGACTTCATACCGAAAATATCGTGAGCCCGTATCGACGCGGAGAAGGAAATCCGTTAGCTCCGTTTCATTCCTTTTTTCTTGCCCTATTCCAGCCCCAGCACGTTTCTGTTGCTCGTGTCGTCTTCATTCGACGAGCCTTTGACATGACCAAGATCGAATGCGCTGGCCCTCTGATCGTGAAAAGAGCTGACAAAGTGGAGGTTCACATCACCAATAATTACTACTACAACACAACCCCGAACGCGTCCAACCAAGTTTCCCCTGGGCCGAGCGTTGTAGTACAAGAAGCTCGTGGACCTGCCACTTCGCCAACGGCTCGCTCATACACCAGACGAGGCGCTGGTTCCAGGTCCCAGGCGAACAACGCGCAAGGGCCAGAAACTGATCACCCACCATCTTCATCCGATGAAGATACCGAGTCCGACGATTCGAACTCGGACGATAGCGGTAAGTGTATACCGGTACTTGATCCCGAGTATATCAATGATGGAAGGTTTCTCATGGAGACTCGGATTCGGTATCAAACGCTGCCAGAGACTGCGGCTTGACGCGAGCCGAAAGGGAGATGTACGTCGTGTGATGCATGCGGCCTGGGGGGGTCTGAGTATAGTCATCTCACCCGCCGTTTCCAGCATCCTCAAGTATCTGGAAGACATACGTGTTCAGAATTATAGAGGCGCCGCCCGCACTTTTTCGGAACAACATAAGGCTAGCCCGTCTACGGTTCGCAAATACGGGGCGGAAGACATAAAACAAATAAGCCAAACACGGCAAGCGTTCCCTCCTGCTGATAAGTTGCAGTGGGCAATACTGACGCTTTGGTTAGATGGTTCCGCTACGAGGTGAAGAAGCTTGAAGACCAAAAGGCGGCCAGACAGGCCCGTATGCGCCAAAAGGACGCCGATCGCCTGGAACAGGCTCGCAAGCGCGTCCGTTTCCAGGAGGCTGCACGCAAGGAGGCCCGCCGCATGCCTGTCCACAAGAAAGGAGCAAGGCGCTCGTCCGCGGCCCACTCCTATGTGCGTTCTTCCGTTCCGTACACCCGGCCTCCGAACGCAAATAATCAAATGCCGCTCACAGAGCGCCTTCACGCCGTATGAGGCCAGATTCGTGGAAGCTTGGATCGAGCAATACGGCGCAGTCACCGCCCCGGAGCAGTTCGAGATGCTGTACACGGCATTCCGCCAGGCTCAGTACAGGCAGCCTCATGCCTTGGACCCCAAAGATCGGCGTTTCCGGCACCGTACTAGGCCCACCATGCTCAAGTACCTGCAGGACAAGTATGGTGAGTGATCTATGAAGCTGAGTATTCGTTACCGATGCTCCGCATATTAGATTGCCCACTTCAAACGATTTGACACACTCGCCGTCTATCTCTTACTTCGTAAAAGTCGCTTTCCAAATATCTTTGCTGTCTGTCATTGCTCTGTTGCCTGCTCCTCTGTCGATACCTGCATGTATTATTAATGCTCATTCGTATTTCGCCGTGCAGAAAGAGGGAGGTAATCCGAGATATGAATTGACCCTCAAACGTGGGGTTCTACTATCGTCTTACAAAAACGTTTCACTAATCACTCGGCAAGGGACCTACGCCGAAACGTACGGTAAGCTACCTTCAAACAGGGAGCTGGGCTCCAAGGTTGTCAGGGACCGCAAGCGTGGGGTCAACCTGGCTGGCGAGCTTGCCACCGAACAGTACCGGCCCGTTCTTCGCCCGGTAGTCAGCGATGCGCTTCTCCACCTCGGGGCGGAAGTGGCGCATGAGGCCTTGTATGGGCCAAGCGGCGGCGTCGCCGAGGGCGCAGATGGTGCGTCCTTCAACTTGTTTGCTGAAGAGGAAAATACGTAAGCGGCCAACGTTGGACAGAAAGAGAAAGTTGACGAACGTGATCTCAAGCAGCATGTCGATCTCTCGCTGATGTCCACGTCCCTCGACGAGACGATCCATCATGTTCATCATCCAGGTAGTACCCTCTCGGCACGGCGTGCATTGGCCACACGACTCGTGCTTGTAGAAGTGAGAGAAGCGAGCGATCGCCTTGACGACGTCCGTGCTCTTGTTCATGACGATGACGGCACCCGTACCCAGACCGGTCTGAGCGTCCTTCAGGGAGTCGTAGTCCATGCTGCGACACAGATCAACATGGCGGTATAAACGGGCAGAAGCCGGTACTCACAGAACCTCCTCACAAGTCTTCTTGGGAATGATCGGTACCGAACTTCCACCAGGGACGATTCCGAGCAAGTTGTCCCATCCACCCCGGACACCGCCGCAGTGCTTCTCGATCAGGTCCTTGAGCGGTATGCTCATCTCCTCCTCCACGACGCAAGGGTTGTTGACGTGACCGCTGATGCAGTACAGCTTCGTGCCCTGGTTCCTCTCCCGACCGAAACTCGCGAACCACGCGCCACCTCTCCTGCAGATCGTAGGCGCGACTGCGACGGTCTCGACGTTCGCCACCGTCGTGGGGCAGCCGAACAGGCCTACGTCGGCCGGGAACGGCGGCTTCAGGCGCGGCTTGCCCTGCTTGCCTTCCAAACTCTCGATCAGCGCCGTCTCCTCGCCGCAGATGTACGCGCCCGCGCCGCGGTGGAGGTAGACGTCAAAATTGTAGCCGGAGCCGCACGCGTTCTTGCCGATGAGGCCGGCCTTGTACGCTTCCGTGATCGCCTGCTGGACGTGGGACGCCTCCTGGTAGAACTCGCCGCGAATGTAGATGTATGCCGCGCTGGCGTTCATGGCGCGTCCGGCGACAAGGCAGCCCTCGACGAGCTTGTGGGGGTCGCCGCGCATGATCTCACGATCTTTACACGTTCCTGGCTCACCCTCGTCGGCATTCACGACGAGGTAACGTGGCCTGACGGGGATACTTTAGCTCCAAATGCCGTATACTCCGCAAAGCCGACACACCTTGGATCCTTCTCCCAACCGGGCTTGTTCATGAAACTCCACTTCAGTCCGGAAGGGAAGCCAGCTCCGCCTCGTCCACGGAGGCCCGAATCCTTCATGGTTTGAATGATCCAGGAGTCACCCTTGAGCAGGATATCTTTCGTCTTGTGCCAATCACCACGGGACTATGGAAACACAGGTTAGCTCATGATGCCGGCACGGATGATCCGCAAGAAGAGGAGAGCGAGCAAAAAGGGGTCGCTGGGAGGTTTTCGGGATACAGCCTGCATAAGGCACCTGTGAAGTGCTTCTAGTCAGCGACAATTTCATGCTGAGTTGGGACAGAACAAACGAAGCATCAGAAATGAGAGTTTTGGTATAAGTTGTCCACAAGAGAGTTCTCTTTCGGAAGCAGAACTGAATGAAGGTTCATCATAGGAGACGAACGACGAAGGTATCCAAAAGAAACTCTAACTCACCACTGCATGTAAATCCACTAGCAATCGACCATGCAAGGTGGTATCATCGACCTCTCCAGTCCCCCTCTGCCTCGTCCGAACGAAGGTTGAAGCTCAGTAGGTCCCACACACCTGAGCGCCCTTTATCCCATGATCATGTCGGCAATATGCGTTCGTAAAAATTCGGTCTTGATCCTTCAAGCCCCCATATCGTCGCACAGGGGTATCGGCGACGGTAGCGAAATTGCGGGTGCGCGTAGCACGGGTGCTCGCCCCTGTCCAGAACGTTCATTTCATCAATCCTCGAGTATGCATGGTCTAAAACGCACGAGCAGCAGAGGACGAGGCTTTTAACATGATAAGTTAGAGAGTTCGGGGCCCGTCGCAAACGACGGGAGAGGAGTGGCCAACGTCGGGCGGCGCCGTCAGGCCAACGTCGGATGCGTCGCTGACATAAGCGCATCCCACCAATTGCCAGCCGTTCGTTTGCAAGCCTGCAGCTGTTCGCCCCCAGCTCCCTTTCCACCTTGGGGACTACGGCAGTTGATCTAGGATACCCTCAAAAGATCTATTGGACGCCATTTCAAGTATGATGTGTTGAGAACATGTACTAGAATGCTGGAAGCAAGATCAAATAATGTCTGCACGACTACCCCCCTCCGTCAATTCAATATTGTTTCCGCCTCCGTAGGAATGGATTGGGAATCTGGCTCGTTTCTCGGATCACCTTCGATGCTGAGGGCGGCCTCTTCAGCGCGGCGCCGCGCGACCCACAATGCCTCACCAACGCCTTCCAAATAAGACACGGGATCGTCGTGGCCAACGCCGGGGAGCACCCGAGGGTGATATGAGAAGGCGGTCATAGCCGACTCGGACGTGAAGATTTGATCAAGGTAGTCTGAGTGCCGATGAGTTGCAAGATCAGTCGAATGAACGCGATGTACTCACCTCGCGCGGATTTCGGCACAAGACCGTCCTTCTCACCCCACCAAACGTGAACCTCGACCTTCTGGACCGTATTCTCTGTAGAGGCGACTTGACGTCCGATTTCGGCCAGGGTCCATTGCATCCACTCTCTCGAGCCGACCTTGCACTTCACGTCGCCAAACTGCTGAACCGGGACGTCCTTGCCTAAACACAGCAGGTGTTCCTGACCCATGCCTTGCATGCTTTCGGCGACGCGGTATTTGGATACAAGGTCCTCACTTTCGCCACTGTGATCCGAAAGTGCGAAGGAGTACGCTGTAAGCGTGGTGGTGGGCGGTTTCTGCTTCTTTCTCTTTTTCTTCCCTTCTTCCTCCTCGCCGGAAGCGGTGTTCGTTTTCTTCGATGCCTCGACCTGAGGTGTCTCCTTCCTCGCAGGCAGAATCCGGGAAGCGTATTGCTTGACACGACCGTACGCTTGGATGGTAGAGCCGACAGTCCTCTGGACGGATGGGAGGATAACGTCCTGGTGTTCAATCAGGGGCGCCGGGATAAGGGATAGGTAACGATTTCCTGGCACCCACGGAGACACTAGGATGACTGTAGGGTGCGAAGCCGAGGTCTGACCGGAATATCTACGCATATATTCCAAGAGATGTCTAGGAGGCGTTCAGTATGATGCCTTCCAGGGTAAGAGTTTATCCCAACGTACATAAACCCCGCAGAGCATGCGAGCAAGGTCATATCTGTCAGGTTCAGATGCTCGACGAGCGATCTCGTCATCACTAAGAGTACGTTAAAACGGCCCATCGCGAGGAATAAAACTGCGACGTACTACAAGCAACGTCAAGGCGCTCTCTCAGCTCGCAGCGCTCCGTCCCCCCGCACCCTGGTCTATCCATCGCGATCAACCTCACCCCCAACTCCTCCGCTAGCAAGTCGAGATATATCGCGACATAGCGCGTGCAAACGCTAGGCAGAAACACGAGCACAGGGGAACCTGAGCTCGGGCCAATCTCTGCGAATGTGACGCGTTTGTCGGTGCGCGGGCAGCGCAGAGAACGGTGGAACCGGCCGTCGGCGAGGTAGATAGCAGGTTCCTTCTTCGCCAGTGCATAGCGGGGCGACTTTGACGTCGTGAGCCTTGCCTTCAGGTCAGAAGGCGACCATTGTGTAGAGGGCTCGTCCATGGGGAGCAAAAGGCTGCGACATCTTCAAGCTACGGCTGCGCACCGCGCGCTCATTGTCAAGGCTCGTGCCAAGCTACGAGTGGCTGAGGATGTGAGCGCTTAATTTACCGTCTCCCAAGCTAAAGAGCACTTGTATGATGTATGATGTAGACTATGCGAATAAGTGTACTACTACCAGAGGCATTAGGTATTGTGCAAGATGTCCAATGAGCACGAAGTACATCATTCATCGGAAACCGGATCCTCTGCGGTTATCTCGCCGCTCTCCGCGCCATCACTACCGTCGTCCCGCCACTCAACTCCTGTTCGAGCTACATGCAATGCTTCCCCGAAACACCACAAAGTGAACGGCGCATAATGATCTCCCAGCATAACCCAATCACTGTATTGAAACGCAGGGGAGATTGCGTCGTATTCGAACAAATTCCGTAGGTAGACTGTTGCGTGCGAGTCAGTTGTCATATATTCGGAGCATGAAGAAAGCTTTACCTCTCTCAGATTTGCCCATATACGAATCATCCTCGCCCCACCAGACACATACCTTGATCTTGGGGTCCCCGCCGTCAGCATCGACCTGCATGTCTTTGGAGGAATTGCAGACCGTACGTGCGACCTCCTTAAGGCACCATACCATCCAATCCTTGGACCCCACCGTGCATGAACAGCCTGTCGTTTCATCGCCGTAACGTCCAACAGGTAATGATTTCCCGAGACACAGATGAAACTCTCGAGAACTGTCCTGCGCTTCCGCCATAGTCCATTCCCATGCAAGACGGAAGGGGGTTCCCTTCTCATGATCATAGAACGATTTGGTCCAATCTTGCCCCATGTCTGTAGACGCTAGGGCGTCGCGTTGCTGTCAGCCAACCACGCGGCATAGCTCGCGAAACCGGCGAAACTTCCTCCTTACATATCGTTTAGCGTCGAAGATGGAGAAACGGGCACGGAGTTTCCAACGATCATAACGCTCCTCGCGATTCAGGATGAAGCTGTGGATCAATGGCAAAAGCCGTTGGCCGCGCACCCAGGGCGAGAGCAACAATACTCTTGCCCTCCGATCTACGAGCTCCGACGCATGTATGCGGAGGTACTCAAGGAGATGACTAAATCTCGAGGTTTACTTAGTCAATGGCGGCTTATTGAACATTATAACGCACATGAAACCAGCACAATAGGCCAGGAGAGCAAAGTCTCTGAGATCTAGATGTTCAATCAATGACTGGGTCATCTCTGTGAGATCTAATTTAGTGCCGCGTATTGCACTGCATGCAACACGCTCACGATACACCGTAGAGACTCGTTCCTGTAGGCTACACGTCTCTGTACCGCCGGTGCCAGGTCTATCCATCGCAATGAGTCGGATTCCAGAAGCAGCGGCAACGATATCCCGAGTTACCGCAACCCAACGGCTGCAATGGCTCTGGAGGAAGAAAAGGACCGGCGTCCCGCTTGGCAAACCTACATCGGCATAGGTGACGCGTTTCTTGGACCTGGGGCATATGAAGGAGGAGTGAAAGCGCTTGTCCGCGAGATAAGTCGAAGGATCGCTCTTCGCCTCGACGTAAATGGAATCCGTGTCGGCTAATTGCTGCGCCTTTTTGCTGAAAATGTCCCAGTCAAACGGAGAGGCGTCCATGAAGGTAGTGGTAGTATCCTGTGAGGCAGTCGATATGACCTTGGCTCTATTTGTGTAGCGCCGTTCGGCCAAGCCGAGGTGGCTCCCTCGGGGAAATCATCAGGCCACATACGAGGGCTCTCGAGATTTTGGAACACAGCAAAGAGAAGCATAGAATAGGTCAAACAGTGCTCATGTCCTTCCTATACTTCCTGTGGCATAGACTCCAAGGAACTATCTCGACTTAATCCAAAAGGCCGTGGACAAACCACTCAACCGACGGGTCATTGTGCAAACTAAACCGGAAACGAGAAGCATCATATGGGCAAGATGCGAAACAACAGACAGCCCATCTCGAGGACTCAAGATACAGGCCCACAGTAACGTTTCCGCTAGCAACCCCGCAGGACAGCCATCCATCGACTGCTAATCATAAGCAAGATTAGTGATGCGGATAGCACGGAGGGAGTACCAAGATGGCAATGGTGGCAACACTCCCAGGGGATGTCGAGCCCACTTCGAACAATATTTGTTCTGGAAAGTGCGGGTATTCTAAGCTTTTGCTGTGCATCAACAGCCTGTATGATTCGGTGCGACGCAATCGACGGATGTGTTGCATTGTGCCCGAGAACGAAGTGCCATGTGCGAACGCCATAGAGGAATGGACAAGTATATGCTTCGCAGCGGCAGTTAATAATTAGTGCACGTGTTTCTTGTGCTTGTGTCGATGGTATATATATATATCCAGAAAATACACGCTCAGGTGCCCTGGTTAGTTATCACGGCAGTAGTCGTAGGAGGTGTGGAACGAAACAGAATAGCTGGATTGGCAAATTTTCGCGGGACGAGACGACCGAGCTTGCGACGGACCGGGATATAAATATGGCATAAGCGGATCACCGACTATGGCATTCATCATGCTACGCAAACTAACTAGACGGAAAGGATATATGCGTTGACTATGGAATGGGAATTATCGAATCAACGTACAGTAAGCGTGAAGTGCATTATTACTCCGGAACCGTATCACCAGGGGTTTTCTCGTCGCTCGTTGCATCATCACCACTGTCACCTGGATTTTCTGGTCCCACTCCCGTTCGAGCCACGTGCAATGCTTCGCTGAAATAACACAGGTTGCCGAAGGGTGCGTAATGATCTCCCCAGTTTTCCCAATCATTGTATTTGAAAACACTGGAGATGGGATCGGTTCTGAACAAATCGCGCAGGTAGTCTGGTGTATGCGAATCAGTTCCAGTAGACTCCACGCGTAACGGAAGGTTTACCTCGCTCAGACTTGCCCATGTACCAATCATCCTCGCCCCACCAAACGAACACTGCAATCTTCCGATCCGTACCGTCCACGTCGGTAGGCGCGTTTTTGCCTGATTCCCGCACCTTACGCTCGACCTCTCTCAGGCACCACTCCATCCACTCCTTGGATCCCACCGTGCATGTGACACCCGTCGTCTCATCGCCGAAGTGTTCAACAGGTAATGATTTGCCGATGCACAGGTGAAATTCGGGAGAAAGGTCCTGCTCTTCCACCATGGTCCATTGCCAAGCAACACGCGCCGGAGTACCCTTCTCAAAAGAGTAGAACACCTTGACCCAGTCCTGCTCGATAACTGCAGATGCCTTTCCTCCGCCTTCATCACGGCTGGCTGCCGTACGGCACAATTCGCGAGTTCGGCGAATCCTCTTCTTCACAGATTGTTTGGCATCGAATATAGAGTCCTTGACCTTGAATTTCAAGCGACAGTACGGCTCTTCGCAATCCAGGAGGAAGTTGGGAATCAACGGTAAGAGACGGTTGCCTCGGACCCACGGTGAGAGCAACACTACTCTGGCTCGCCGGGTCACGAGTTCCACCGCGTGTGTGCGAAGGTACTCAAGGAGGTGGCTGAACATCCAGATTAGTATATACAATGAGCCGATGAAGATGATACCATGACGCACATGAATCCGGCGCAGTACGCTAGGAGAGCGAAGTCTGTGAGATCCAAATGCTCGATCAAGGATTGGATCATCTCTGTAGATGAATTGAGCGGAAGCTTTGATGTAATACAACTCGCTTACGATACGCCGTGGAGACTCGCTCATGCAACTCGCAAACCTCCGTCCCGCCGCAGCCGGGTCTATCCATCGCAATGAGTCGTATCCCTGAGGCGGTGGCTACGATGTCCCGCGGAATCGCAGCCCATCGGCTGCAATGACTCTGGAGGAAGAAAAGAACCGGTTTTCCGCTTGTCGAGCCTATGTCGGCATAGGTGACGCGTTTCTTGGTCCGGGGGCAGATGAAGGAGGAGTGAAAGCGCTCATCCGCGAGGAAAGTCGAAGGATCACTCTTTGCGTTCACGTATACGGGATCCGTGTCAGCCAATTGCTGTGCTTTCTTGTCGAAAACATCCCAGTCGAACGGAGCGGTGTCCATAACGAAGTTGGTTGGTAGGATTCTGTCAAGGTTAGGGAGGACTGGCCCCAATTTATGCCAAATGGCGAGCATCGGATGGCCACAAAAGGGGTGCGTTGATGAGGGGGGCCATGCGTAAAAAGCTGTTAAACCTCTAGCAACTCTGCAACGCATGCCACAGAGGAGTATGGAACAGACAAACCACCGCGATTGTCCAGCACAGTAACACAGCCTTATTCCGGCTAATGCCGAAAAGCCGTGAACAAAGGGCTCAGGACTGTCGTCAACGTTTAGCAAACGAGCACACTGCAACGGAAAAGGAGCATAACAACCAGCAAAAGGCGAAACAATAAGCACCTCGCTTCGACAGCACCGGATGCAGTCGCTTTCATGCCTACAGTAATGTTCTCGATAGCAACCCGATACGACAGCCATCCCGGAGACTGTTCATCAGGGTCAGCGATGAGTATAGCACGGGAACAAGAATCGAGATGGCAATGGGAAAAGAAGGAACGAGCGGACTTTCACCGAGGAAACACGAGACCACCAAAGGCAATATTTGATCTGGAGATTGCAGGCGTAGTACATGTAAAGCTGTTCTTGTTGCACTCATCGACAGCGTGCGGAATTTGCCGAGAGACGCAATCGCCAGGTAAGGGGGTTGCATGAACCGGATGAAATATTCATGCCAAGGATAGTTCGAGCGTCTATATTGCAAGCGCCATACAGAAATGGACAAGGATATGCTTCGAGGCGGCAGTAACTACTCAGTGCGCGTGGTTCTTGTGATGCTCTGTAAGACAAGTCAGCAACCGTCCACAGCGTACATGTACAGAGACGACTCACTGAGGTGCACTGAAGCCAATGAAGAAGCCGGAGAATCAGCATGACGTCTAACAGACGGTCTAACTCAAGCACGTACTCTGGTAGTCGATGGTGTAACCAAGGGTGAAGATGCCCAGGATAGTCCAGACCAACGGTGCGCCGGAGGCATTCTTGCCGTTGAAGAACCGGCCCTTGATGCCGCTCGCCTTCACGGATGCCGAGCCCTTGGGAAGCTTGGAGTAGAACTCGACCAGGGGCGAGAGCGAGGCTCCCGATCCGGACGACTATGCAGCAGAACGAGTCGGAGGGTAAGTGGTCAGTCAACACGTCTAGCAGCCGGAGGAGACGTAGAGCAAACCAGAATAGTTGGGCTAGCAACTTTTGGCGGGACTAGACCGCCGAGCTGGCGACGAACGAGAGAGGCGTGCATTGCTGAGTAGTGGTGGTGAACGTCTGACGCGACGACCAAGGGCAAATACGGGCGGATTGTTTGGGCGTGCCAAACAATGGACACAGCCACGTGGCCACGCGGACTGAGTGCGCGCTTTTCCCCGCTCGACTTCTGCAGCGTTCTCGTTCTCCTTTGTATGGTTCATGGCTATACATTCGCATTGGCTTGGTTACATGTTCCTCGAGCTTTGCGTGACAACAAATAGCATTGACTTTTGGATCTGAACGATACTGCTCGCTGATCCCTACAAAAATATGATCACTGGACATCATGATCAGCTTGCCCGCGAATATCCGTCATCTTGCATAGGATTGCTGTAATGCGTCGTCTTTGTCAGATCATAGGAACGCCTCTCTGAGACAATCTGTGGATCGCTGAGCTTCCGCCTCTTTGTCACGATGACTAGTATATGCTATCATCTTAGCCATGTGTGTAAGTCATCGCGATTCGGAATATAAAGCTAGGGCCATGCCTCACGGCCCACTCAGATGTGCAGCACTAGCGTGCTTCCGTGCCACCGACACATGGGTAGACTATTGCGCGATATGTATGCCTCGTTCAGGACTTATTGCTGCGTATCATTTCTGTCACTCCTTCTGATGGCAATCGAAGGTATGAGGATCCCGCGTTTCTGATGTCGTGGTCTTAATGGTATACAATTCGACCGCATGCTGCTGACTAGCATGATGAGTAGGTTTGTCGAATATGGCCACCTTCCCACCTGATTCCGATGAGATCGTTCTGCGAGGCGACCACGAGGACCGTCGAACGACGATCAAATATATACACGAGACGAAGCCGCTGGCGAGTGAACGACTGACCAGTCAGCTGTCTTTGGTCTGCGGCGTGGGAAAGGCGCCCTAACGGATCCAATTTGCCATACGTTTCGAGATGGCAAGAGACGGCAGATTCCGTCTCTTCTCTAGGAACGACTTTCGGCGTCGATCCACGCCGTGCAGCGCCAGGTGCACGCCGGCAGGTCGAGAGAACCTCGAGTTCCACACTTCTTAGATTGTCAGCTGACCCATGCCGTGCTCTACGCCACCCGCTATTCAGCATATTGCATTGATCTCAGTAAGTCCCGACGCCCTGATGACGCTCGTCTCTGCTCATGGGCGCCCGACGTTCGGGAACAGTCCGGGAAGTAATATCGACGCCGATTTGTCTGCTGTACTTATCTCCTTAAGGTGGCGAAAGAGTTTCCATTGCTTGGCCCCCTTTGATCCGGCTCTGTCCACCTGACCGGCGCGGTACGCGAAGGTGCTGAAAATATGGCGTCCCTTCGGATGTAGAGGGATGCATAGCGTGCGGTCAGTGAACGACGCGTTCCGATATGGAGTAGCGGAGTTCCCGGACTCCGTGGCACCGTACCTGCGATGTTGTTTGTTTAGCAGCGTATTCGCGTGTACAACGTCCGGACGGGCTCGCACAGACACGCTAATTATGCTCCGGCAGGGATAGAGGTCGTCGAAGGGCTGCCCTGTGGGGTGTGTGGATCTGATTCAGTAGGACAATGTGGTCAGCGGCGGGTTTCTCTCAGGTACAAGGAGCACCGTCGGCATAGGACAGGACGGTGCGGTAGCTCCGTCTCTACGTGGATCGGCGTTCTAACTCGGTACATCCCATATACCATCATTATTTAGTGCGAGTCAAATCGAAAACGAGGCCGGTTATATCGGATACTAACACTAATAGCTCCACATGGATAGTAGTACGTTCGGATCATAAAGACAAGTCACGGAGACACCGACGTTTGCATCTCCCAAGCATCTCCACCCCCCGAAGCAGATCGTCGCGGAGATCCGGACAGACGAAGCTCGATTTCGCATGTGAGACAAGAGATACCCACGGATGTACACAAGGGATTGATCTCTTGTGCGATAGCTACCATGTCGTTCGCATCTTGGCGAAGGTCGAAGCAATATATCGATTACAGCTTCCTATCTACGACGGGGAACATCAGCCGCTATCTTCTCGTCTGCGACCCCGATATCCATGTTTGCGCCTTGAATACGTGTGGAACTAGGTATCGATGCCGTTATGACCTTCAGGAGGCGCAAGTCAACACGATTGCAATGACATCAAGGCTGGGATGACGTGTTTTTGGCGTGAAACTTCTCTCTAGGGTAGTCGTTGCCCCTGAAAAGGTCTTCCCGCGTTGCAACCCGGAGATAGGGAGAAGATACTGCAGCAAACTGGTAGCTACTTTCCGGATCATGAGTCCTACCGTCCGCTGGAAGGAGGCAATTGATCTCAGTGCACCGATAGGAACGATCCGGGATGTGTTAGCATTGGTAATAACCGCCGTGAATGGCTAGTCTTCCAGCAGAATCGCACAACAGCACGCTATCAGTGAGGCTGCGAAGGGCGGTCGAAGGCGCGAACGGAGTTTGAACGCCCTGCTTCCGAGAGAAATGACTCACGTGTCGCTTGCCACGGGCACCGCGCTCATCCTGACGAAACTCTGCTTCGACCGCTGCCGGGACGGATGGCTCGGAAACGACGTTGTCGCATGGGTCCCGTATCTCACGGCGTCTAACGTGGATCTTTGCTTCTTTTGAATTGGCGGCAGTCGACGCAGGGGCTTCCCAGGGCGCAACATGACCGGATCTATAAAGGCGCGCAATTTTTCAAGGGGCAATCATCCCGTCCTTCGCCTTTGTCCGCACCTTTGCGGAAGTATACTTTGTGACTCACATCGGTGCTCGACTCGATCTGCTCCTACTACCCCTGTGGCCCCTTGTACTTGATTCCCTCCCACTGCGCCAGTACGGCCCCTCTCGTGCTAGTATCCTCCATAGCCACCGCTACCGCCTCCACCCCGTGTCATCGGATATGTGCCGGCAAATTTCGTGAGTGCATTCACCAATGGCCTCCACCTATGACTTGGCGCTCATGATTTATGCAGTGAGGGCACTCGTTGGACAACCTGCGGCGTGAGTCTCCTCGCAGCTTTCTGTTCATGACCTCATTAACACACATGATCTGCAGCATTTCCAACGCCACTTGGTGGTCGCCATCATGGACTGCAGCAGGTCAAACTGCACAAAATCGATACGCCACCCCACAGCTTGCCGCGCACCGACATGCATTCAGGTCAGGGCTCTCTGCCTTCGCCGTTTCTTTCTCCTCGATTTCCTTTTTCGCACAAAATGCCTCACCTTCGAGACGTTCTTGCGCCCGGGTCCCTCTCTCGAGCCCCTTCTCTTCTGGTGCCTTCCTATTATGTCACATCAGGACGCTGACATATCGTCTTCAGAACTTCGGCCCAGAGGTCCAGAAAGACATAGACGCCGTCGACGAGCTCTGCTGGGCATGCAAGTCTGCCATAGAGCGTGAGAAGCGACACGCAGCAAACCGGTGATCTCCGCACATACCACATCGAAATTTACCAACATGTCTGCCTCCGCCCTCCGGGCTGCGCGGAGGTCCTTGCGCTCGAGCCGTCGGATCCCGCTTCATGCAATCGCAATTGTCATGTATTATAGAGGACTATACCCTGAGTATAATGATGCAATCAGATCAAGGATAAGACATTGTTCGAACGACTCGGACTTGCGCGTGCTCGTGTCCTGATCACCTGGATGCAGTCAGAATCGCGGAAGTCAGGACATATTGCGAAAATGTATGCTCTCGATGGTGACCGCGACCTATTTTAGGCGACGTCAGGGCGAACTCTGGCACCTCGTTGCCATTGTACTACACACACGCAGCGCGCTAGTACTAGCATGACACAAGGCCGAGGAGACGCCGAGTCCACGGCAACCGGCGTACAGATAGCTCTACTGATAGATCCAAGTCGCCTCGAGGTCTAGATAAACGCCGTTGTTTCCTATTGTGTACTCATTGTTTAGCTTACGCGGAGGACCTTCCGGCCAGGAGGCGAGCTGTGAGGCAAGAGTCATGACATACACGCTCGTGGGACCTGATCGTCATGATCTTTCCGAGGCATACAGCAGATAGGAGCTTAGACGGTCTGTGCGCCACTCCCATGGCCGGAACTCTTTCAAGGCAAGAACGGCGAGGAGTCTTCCATTACGTGCCGGTGGGTACCATCGGCACCGGCTTGATGTTGCCTGGAGACTTCCATGCGCTCGCCGAACCTTTTGTGCGTGTGAAGGGGTGGCAGCGATAAGTCGGAAGCGCAGCGACCTTTCCAAGTGCGTAAGGGCTGTCGACGAAGAACGAAGAACGATGATGTAACAGAATGTTATCATGGGTACAGGTGTTTGTTTACATACTTACGAGAGATGAAGCAGGTCTGATCATGATCCTATGAGTGCAATTTGACGTCCGAGAAGTAACCAGAGGAAGTGCAGCTTATCGGGTCCGCGCGGCGAAGGCAAGACCGTCCTATGAGCGCATTCTATCGTCGTTGGTCGGCATCGTGGCGGCATCGAGTGTTAGAAGTGAGGTCAATCGCCGGTGTACTATCCGCAGTCGTTGCCTTCGATTCCAGCATAGCCCGGATAATACATACATGTAGAGCCATTTCCATTTCCGAGGGAACCAAATGTAGAGATAACGACGAACGTCCCTGGCTTCGTCCTCAAGAATGACAAGCCAGTGCAGCTCGGAGGCTTCCGGCTTGATACGAGACACAGAAAGCCATCGTCTCTCGTCGCCCGACCGAGAAGCCCGAAAACAGCTGCACGCAGAGCGTTGAGCCTCCGTGAACAGCCAGCCTTCGATATATCTGGTCCTCGCGCTGACCAATATGTAGGCAACTGGTGAGGGGCTGCAGTACGGCCACTGGATGCCTTGTGTACCTTCCAGTAAGTACTTCCGCGCAAGGCACGTCCGGGTCAAGGTCGCAGACGGAGGTACAAGGAGGCTGTGTTACGGTATTCCACGTGGCCGAAAACAGAGATTTTCTGAGCGGGTCGTCTGGAGTCTCTCGACTTTCGACCTTACTCTCCGGGCAACGTTCCCTCGGATACCCACTATCCTCGTTTCGTTGGTGTACTTGAGGCTGAGGGTAATTCTGCCTTTTGCATTGCTTGGGCCGGCCGTACCCGTATCACGCAACTTACACATTGTTTCGACGTGTCGCTTGCTTTGTCTGAGCAACCTGTGGTCTGACAGTGGACAGATTCGCAATCAACCGCGAATTTTGGGATATATGCCGAAAGACATATACGAGGCCCTCTGTGAGTGACGTTCGTGGTGAATCCGCCATATCGTTGCAATAAGTTCGGACCTACAGAATTGCTCTGTATTTCTGGTTGCATAGCCTCGTGCGTGGCCCACACCTGTTGTCAATGCCATATCATCTCAATATCTCCGAGCTAGATACCGTCTTTCTTTCTTTCTTCCGGATCTTACTCGTCCTACCAGCCACACGACACGCCCGACGAACAAAGAGGACCGTCACAGTCACAGCTCTATATATGCAGGAGCGGGACTGCATAACCTCCCATCGTCTATCGCCTGCCCACGAACATTACAATGCAGACCAACCTTGAACAAGCCATCGCCGCGGTCGCGCACTCATCGAAGCCGATCACGCTCGCCACCATCTTCCCGGCGTACATGAGGGTGGCCGGTTTCGACCTCCTTGCCAATCCTCCCTCTCCCGATTACGAAGCCCTCGATCCAGCTTCTCAATGGCAGCTCTTTAACACGTCCGTCTGCGGCGACGCGCGTGCATCGTTCGAACATGCTATGGACAAGCAGTCGCTCGGCTCGCGGCGGGACTACGCGGAGGAGATCGCGAGGCTCAGGGAGGAGTACTGGAAGAATTGGCACGGCGCAAACACGAGCAGGAAACATGGGAAATGCGGATGTCGCTGCAAAACCTGCGGGATGCCCTTGCGTCCGCCTGGGGAATCTGCGGGCGCAGGTCCGACGCCGACGGACGATGCGCCTCCTCCCGAGAGGAGGAAACGCAGACGTACGTTCCCATTTTCGTGAGATACACCACGTTTGCTGACTCCTTCATAGTGAAGAAACGCGTCAAACGCACGAAACGACCACAATCCGTGACCAGCGATTCGTCTTCCGCTACCTCAGGCGCATGGGATCCATATGGGCCATCAACTAGCGCTGTCCTACTATGATCTAGCATCTGCTATCCGACTTGCCTATCGCCACTCCGTATGATTCGCAGCTTAGCGAGCGTCGAGGGTCTTTGGCCCTCGTTCTTCAGGTTTGTGTCGATAACGCTCGTTCCTTGCCCATCACCTACGTGGACCCCAGATTAATTGGCCCGTCGGACTCCTTCCACTCCGATGAGCCTCATTCCCTGGGAATATGAATCATCCCATTCGTAGCTAGCACTGTGGCCGACTTCGTTAGACGTAGGCCTCGCGAGCAGCGGGATGGATACATGCGTATAACCATGCATATGATGCAACCTTCGAATAGTGCCTTCAGTGAAGATCAGTCAGCCACGCTGGGCGGCAACGTATGTAGTTCAAGCTTCAGCTAAGTGTGAAAAGAATGAGTATGGTCGATATGTTGCGTGCGTCAGCGTAAGCTCGACCATATGCACGCGGGAATATCCGGTCAAGACGATCGATTCCTTCTATCGAATGCGATGATACACTGAAGCCAAGTAGAGTACGAAACCAGATCAAGCAAGTCCACAAGTGAAAAATCCAGAATCCGAATAAATGAAGAATAAATCTAACGAATAAATGAAGAATAAATCTAAAAATACAAGATGCTGTCAATCGTCCGTTGATATGAAGTCTTCTCGCGCTTATGGGAGCACAGATAGAGTCGGGAATGCAGAGGAGGTGAATGCAAACTAGGTATGTGTGGATGTGAATGAAGAGGAGCGATGCGCGGACGTCTATTGCGCGAAGATGAGCGCCGGAAGCTCACTATTGGTTATCCACTGGAGCAGGTTGGGGTCACACGATAGGTCAATCAGCTCGTTGCCGGTCAAAGGCGCCGGCGGGAAGGGAGCGCCGGGGAATTGCAGAAGGGACGCATCCTGCGAAGCGGGATGGAAGCTTGGGAAGTCCTGCGAGAAGAGCTCGGGAGGGGTCGCGATGAGCAGGTCATCGACGGAGGCAGGGCTTGAGCTGTTCGAGTACGTATACGGCGTTCCGGGGGCGGAAGCGTACTGCGGGTATTGCGCCAGCGGGATATAGGCCTGTTCCGCAAAATTCGAAACATAACCCGGGAAGAAGGTCGCGGGGGTGAACTGGTTCATGGGGGAGGGCATTGCCTGCTGGACATGCGTCGGGTACGACATGTCCAATCCGAGGCCGGTCTCGAGGCCAGTCTGGAGGCCGGGGTAGTAGAAGTCATACGTGGCGTTCGGGAGCTGAGATACACCAGCGGCTTCGACCTGTGCTCGAGAGTTCTGGTCGGCATGCACGACCTGTTCCCCGAGACCGTGAACGGCGACCTCGTACTCGAAAGGGACATCTTGAAAGTACCCAAGCTCCGATGAGGGGGCGACCATTGGTAGAACGGTGCTCGAGCTGGCAATAGGAGGGGAGGGGGATAAGCCGGAAACTGAGGGCGGACAAAGTGCTTCGCTCGCAAGCAGAGTAAACTCGACGTCGGGTGCGAGATGCTGCTGGGTGGGCACCACGGGCGAAGGCGAGGCGCTGGCCTTGGGAGCCGCGCGAACCCGGCGCATCGCTCGGGTTTCGCGACGTTGCGCGGCTTCGACCTTCGCGAGGGACGACCGGGTCTGCCTGGCGCGAGGCTTATTCGCAGAGGTAGCTTTCTTGCATTTAGACGACTTCGCGGCCTTGGCGGACCTGGCCTGGCGCCTATCTTCCCATAAGCGCTTATGCTCGGTCTGCTCGTGCCTGCAAACCCTCGAGGCGTCCCAATGGGTAAACTCGCACCACTGACAGGCATGGTCCGTGATGCCAGCGCTGGAGAGGTGTGTGAGACACAGGATGAGTACATGCAGTAGCAGACGTACTGCTTGTTCTTGTGGCGCGTCAGGCTATTCATCGACCTCGTTCCCTTGATTGCCAGTTTATCTGTGCAACCCGGAACTTCGCAGAAATAAAGCCTGTTGAGAGTAGAAAGCTCTGATGAGCCAACAACCGATACCTAAGCGAGGCTGAACTGACGGTCCATCCGCATGAACGTTGAGAATGTGTCGGTTCAAGTCGGCGCCTCGGTTCAGGAGCCTTGGACAGTGAGGGCATGCGTGTGTACGATCCGAACATCCATGGTCTGCACAACGATGTTTCTGATGAGGTTTCAGTCAGACGGTGGCGGAGTTTGACAATAAGTGGCTGACTTGCCTCATATGAGTCAACCGTGAGACCCTGTACGAGTTTCGGCATGGCGGGTATGATAGCTGGTATGTGGAGTATGTCGCGTCGAGCTGGGTATCCCCGAGGAGAGGGGATGGAGATGTGTCTGGGGGGGCTCGAGTGGGGGAATGTAGATGCTGTTTCTCTCCCCCAGGTCGCAGCCATTTTATCCAGGCGAGCAAAGCTGAGCCACTCGAGTCGCTTTCCATAAAAGGCTGATTGATTTGCTCGAGTGGCGGAGGACTACGCTTTATGGAAGGCATCGGGGGAGGAGGAAGGGCGGATTGCCTAGTTTGGTGCCAATCAAGTACGCCTCGTGTTTTTCACCGGTCTTGATTGCTGTGGGAAAAACAAGTTTCCCTTCTATGGTGAAAAAGATGATTGTCAGTGTTTGCTCAGAACGCGTGCATTGTTTGGCCAACGACGGAGTGGCTCAATTTTAAACAATAGAAAACAACGACCCTTACCATACGAGGAAGCGTCGCTCGCAACGAGCAGCCTCTTCAATGACAGCTTGGATATTACTATAAAAGTCCATCCCGAGCGCTCGCCCACCCACTGCTGGTCCAATGACCCTCCGTCTGTACCATCCTCACTGAAGGGCTGAGGTCTGCACTTTTTGACGAGGGTTGTTCAGTGAAGAAGGCTAGTGCTAGCTCCTATGGGTCAGTGATTATCCGTCAACCAATGAATTGTTCCATTCAATGAGGAAGAGGATTTACCGATATGGGCACAGCGAGGTCCGCATCACTACGCGACATGAACACGTCCACGGGCCCACCACGGTGTATCCTTCACGGTGGGGTCCGTCATCTGCCATGCGCCTGACTTTGCGTTCTGAGAAGTGACAATGGTTTATAGGGCTCTGGCGCCGTGTCTGACCTTGAGCCGTCCCGACGCGTTTTTGCCACATTTGGTCAGATATGACGTCATGATAGCTGTGTTACTGTCGGGTCGGCGGGACTTCGTAGCTGCACAGTAAGGACTAGTTACGTGAAGGGTGGATAGACTATGACATATCGTTCAAGATTTTGCATGAATACCTCTGCGACAGCGCATGCTCTTCACTGAATGAACCCGTTCAACGTCGCGAAATACCCGACCCAGGCATCCTCTGCAGCACGTTTGACATCCGTGTCCGGACTGATATACTTTTGCTCTTGCATCCACGTCACAACCTGCTCAGCCTTCGCCCTACTAGCCGCCCAGGACGCGACCGTTTGCCTGATCTGCGCCCAAGCGGCGCGCGTTCGGAAGGGGTCGAACGAGGCGCGGTTGAAGCCGAGCCTGTCCGCGGATGCCACCAGGATGCCGATGTCGACATAGTCTTTCTTCGTGTTGGCCTCGCGCTGGGTCGCGCCCTCAATCTTGAGGACGAGGACGATGTGCGGGCGGAATGTAGGCAGCGCGGTGGGCAAGGAATCGAACTGAAGCTGCTCGACCGACGCCGCCGTGAACACCTGGGCAGCGTCCATGTAGGCCAGGAGGCGTGACGTAGAGAGCTCGCTGATATCGAATGACACGGCCTCAAGATTGCGATTGCGCGGATTCCCGATGTTATCGCTGCATGTGCGTGGCTAGGGTGAGATGGATTGGACAACATTGTGAACGGGAGTACGTACTGCGTGCGAATGAGGAGATACTTCGGGTTTCTGTCCGACCCGCTCCTGGTGAATGTGCCTCCGGGCGCACTGATCAGATCGTCCGAACCTTGGGGAAGGTAACCAAGGGCATTGAGCCTGTTCCAAGTGGCATCAAGACCAGCACATCTAATTTCCATGTCTACATCGTGGAGGACAGAGGACTCTAAAGTTAGGCTATCGAACCATGACGGTGGATGCTGCACTCATCTGCGTTTGCCTCCTGATGATATTGACAAAGTTCACGACATTGTTGGGCATTTGATTGATGAAGGGTCGCGTCAGGGCGGCGACGGCGACGCCACCAATAATGGCGAACTGGGCGCTGTTTGCCTGCTTCCGATTCAGCTCTGCCACGCCTTGAGCAAGGGCACGAACTGCGGTGAAGCAGTCCTCGACGTTGACTGGGATTTGATTGGACATCAGGTTGCGGGAGTAGTCCTCGAGAGCTACCGGTCAGGACTATGGGAAGGAGAAGTTATATATGCAAAGAGTCTCAATATATAGAGCACGAGTGAGGCCAAGTGACCAACAGGTGACAGCTGGCGTGGTGATCACAATGCGAACGCTGAATGACGAGAAACCTCTTTGCCCTTCTGATACCGTATTCGAGCGGATAGTTCTGCAACCAACGTGCACCCCACTCGACGAGAGCAAACCTTATGGAGACAGGATGGAGAAAGCCTGAGCGATTGTCCGAGCTGAGCATAAGCTCGATGGTCCTTCTCATCCCCGTCGGGTGACTGCTGAGCGCTGAGCATTGGCGAGCTTTCATATCAGCTCCAAGTTCGTGCGTCACTTGTGAGTTGTCGATGCACTACCATGGTCAGAGTCAGAGTGAACGGAACTTCGAATTCCTCTGACTCTGAGTAAAGTTCTCCGAGGTCATCGTCGCATGATCACGTGCACATTCCAACCCGCTCTGGCGTCGTCTTGTTTTTCGTCCATCTTGGTCTTAACGTCAGTCACTGTCGATGGTTATTTGCCATCTGTCGTCTCGCATAGGCGGAGCTGTCATGCACTCTCCAATAAACCCGGATGACTTCCCGTAATCCAGGAGGGATTACAGATCGTGTTGCATCCTCGGGAATTATGTGCCCATTTCTCTGACTGACTGCGGCTTCCAGCCGGCTCCGCGATGACTAGGTGAGCTCTTCTCCCGCTCCTGTGCGTGTTGGTTATAAGGTTTAGCTCATCCTGTCCTCTCGCCATAACCCAGCATGTCTGACAAGGTCACCGTCGAGAAGATCGCCACTCAATACGGGCTCGATACCACGTACGGCGCTTATGCCTGGCGCACGGTGTTGCAATCGCCGCTCGATAGCGAGCGATGCCGCTTGCTGGTGCGTATCGATCGATGATCTATGCATATACCCGTGATCGCGGACTGACACCGAGATCTATCCAGATCAGCAAGATCGCGAAACCCGACGTCGTCCCGCATCGCGTCCGGCAGGCGACGGAGCAGGAACCCAAGGTATTCCCTCCCCCTGTCGCGGCAGGCACCGACGTGTCCCGGACGCGCGATCCTCCCGAACCTGTCATCGTAAGCCACCCGCCCGTAGCGCAGACCCGTTTCCCGCACCCCCACCGCTGAACCCTCCCGCAGGCCGACTTCTTCGCGCACTACTCCGGCGCGCTCACCGGCGCGCTCATCTCGCACATCACCGCGCCGCACGCCTGGGCCGCGCTCGCGCGCCCGCTGCTGACGCTCGTCAAGGAATGCTCCTACCTCCCCGCGTGGGCCGCGCACGTGCGCGACGACGCGCAGGGCAAGCGCCTCCCGCTCGTCCTCCTCCGCGCGCTCGTCCAGATGATCGGCCGCGGCGCGTGGGCGCGCGCGCTCGGCGTCGACCCGGAAGAGGCCTTCGACGAGGAGGACAGGTACTCGCTGCTCAAGCACGGGAAGGAGGACGCGACGGCGGCGCTGCTCGTGCTGCCCTCGCTCGTGGAGCTGCTGCCGATCGTGCTGAACACGTTCAGGGCGCTGGCGGAGGCGGAGGCGGTGCCGGCGCAGAACGCGAAGGCGGCGGCGTATATGCGCGCACAGGTCGATGCGAATCTGGAGGTCATCAAGGAAGTCGTGCAAGTCGAGGGTCCTGGTTTGTGTTGGGACGAGCAAGGTGGCGGGACGGAGACGGGTGATCGTCTGGCGTGGATATACGAGGGATTGCAGGCGGCGAAAGAGGGTATACGCCCGTGACTTCCAGAGCCTTGCATACCGCACTGCACATTCACCTCTGTGTCGCTTGCGGGCGGTTTACGTACGGGAATTGGGGAGATAAGATAACGTGCCCCCGGTCTCTGAGAAGACAAGATCGGAAGTCTGCTGATCCCCCCGCTGATCTCCACAATAATGCATCCGTATGCGCGTCCCTGCGCGGTCTCTCTCCCTTTCGGGCACTAGGAATCTGCATAGAAGACTCCGGTCGGACATAAGATAGGCTGGGTGCCGTACGCGCGCGTGCGAGCGCGTCGCATTAGAAGGGAGGACCCGTGTGCCGGTCAGTACTGTTATATCTCTGTACGTGCATTGTGCGATCTGCCGTCTTCTATCTCACCGGCGGGGTGTAAAGGGGGGGGGCAGGCAGGCGTTCTGAATGTTGACGTGGGTCGGCGCGTTCCAAAGGTACGCGCGGATCCCAGAATACTTATTATCATAACGCGAGGTCCGACAACGAGGCCAAGGCTGCGAAAGCGTATCGCGTACTACAGGGGGTATCAACGATTCGGGAATCTGGATGAAAAAGGCGCGACGAGCGGGTTTCGCGATGTGGCCTGTGTGATGCGGTCGGAGGACTCCGCGGACATGTATGGTATTTACCTTATTTTTATTTTTTTTGCCTTGTGCACCCAAGAACGCGGGGTGATGAAGATGCATGTCTTACGGGCTCGGAAAAGCTCGAATAGGCCTGCTGATGGCGGCGGCGGCGGGCGTGTACGTGAGTTACGAGAGAGGGGAAGAAGGGGAGAGCTCGAATCTGGAAGGAAGGTGGGGGGGGGGGGGGCGGTTGGTGGTGGCCGG